>NC_091019.1:54024931-54388264 GCF_041296385.1 Aphelocoma coerulescens | reverse complement strand
GTAACTTGCTCCAGGTGATCCTGCCTTGGCAGAGGGGTTGAACTGTATGATCTCCAGAGGTCCCTTCCAACCCTAACAATGCTGTGATTCTCTGACTGCTGTAGAGGCATAGACTTGCATTATTTTAAACTCAAGGTAAGTTCTACCCTGGTGTCTAAAGACTGTGGGAGTTGTTAACACTCTGACTTACCTTTTTCCCCCTCTCCCTGCCATGTGGCTGCTTCAGGACCGTTCTATTTTCCTTCTATGGTTTAACTGCAATAGAGTCAGTGACTGCTGTTTATCAGTCTGCAACACACAGAGCATCAGTGTAAGAAAGGCGACAGAGAAAAAATTTAGAGGCAGAAAAGGTACTGCTTTTTTTAGTATGTAAAGTGGCTATTTAAAAAAAAACCCCTTTGTTTGTACTGGCCAGTGTAGAATTGTGCTACTTTTCTTATGAAGTTACACTTTAACACAGCATTCCTTGGCCAGCCCTACAGTTTTCATCGTGTCTAGATTCTTCAAGAAAAAATAAAGCAATATAGGACCAGCTCAGTGAAACTACCCCAGAGAGAACAGAAAAAAACCCAAACAAAACCCAAGCTTGTGAACTTTGAGGATGGAGCTTCAAAATATATATGTGTACTTTAAAATCAGATCTTTAGCTGATGAAAATAATCATGCCTCCACTGAAGCAAATAAAATTATGCCAAAACACACCAGGAGAGTATTTGACACTCAGTTGTGTGCAGCAATTCCCTGGTCTGTGGCTGCTTTAAGAACACTTGAACTGGCAGTTTGTTCAGGCAGGTTTTCGACTTGTCCGTGGAACTGCAAGGATTTTCTCACTTCTCATCGGTGTGGATCTGCAGCCAACATCTTTAAAAATATATCCCGATCTCATTCAGCTCAAAGCTGTGTAATGAAATAAGGCAAGCCCTGAGATGAATTAGAGGCAAAGGGCCCCTTTGCACACTTGAACTCTATGTGCAGCTTTCGTTGACATCAGTGTGAGCTGTGTCTGCAAATCAGTGGCCGCCTTTTGTTATGGAGTAACAAATCTTTAGCACACAGCCTACTTCTGACAGAGTCAAAGTCTTCCTTTTAAAAAGCACATTCTTTCCTTAGATTCATGCAAAGACATCAACCAGCATTGCCAAACGACACACTCAGAAAATCAGGATGCTATCCTGGACCTGCAGTGCAAAGACCAACTGGCAAGGACTGTGCAAATCTGGAAAAAAAAAAACAAAAACTCTTACTACTTATATGAAATATCAGGAAAAATACTTCCAAAAATTCCAAAATAAGAACATCCTAATTTTAATCATGCTAACTAAAGCCTAAAGCTAACTAACTGACAGCAACACTAATGACAGCAGAAATGTGTCTGAGGTGTAGGAAAAGAGTATGCAGGGTCATAATTCAAATTTCTCATTCAGTTTCTCATAACACATTCAGTTAAGGCCATATTTTGCAGGAACTCATTTAAGCAATGTTAAAAGGATAAGTTTTTTCAAGCACTCTAAGCATCCAAAAACTTCTGTTCTGACTTTGTGCGTAATCAGATTTTCCAAATGTTTCTATTTCCCAATGCTGAGAATTTTTGCAGACCTGAGTCTCACTCTGAACATTTCTGAAATGTTGATCATATCATGTAACTTACTCAGTTGAGAAAGGTACACAGTTCTGCTTTGGAGTCCAGTAAATAAACTCCAGTCACAGAGCATACCCCACTCACACATAAAGAGAATCCCTTTTGTTCTCTGAACTTTTAATCATGAAATGGTTAAAAATATTGAAGGGCCAGAACTATCAGCACTGAGAGAGAGAGAGTGAGAGAGAATGGAAGGAGGAGTGTGGTACAGCACTTTGCAAGCTCAGTAGTTCTTCAGATGTGGTCTGGCATGTAGTTCATAAAGTCAAGCAAATCTCATTTCAGTCATACAGGCACATATGCATCAACAGACATAGATACATAGATGCAAAGCCTCTGAAGAGTGAAATAAAGCAGTGTCATGTACATCTTTAGTAAATCAGCAGTAACAAAGATTTGAAGTTATAAAAAATTCATTGCTTTGTACTATTTCAGCACAAAAACAGGCTGAAAGTTTCAGATATGTGACAGCTAGGATAGGTTTTCTCTAAGAGGACACTGATGATGATGATATCATTTGAACTTTCTATTTCACTTTGATTTTCTCATGATTATATATATTTTTAAATGGAATTTATAGGAACATGATAACAGAAAATACTTTCATCCGAAAACATTGCTTCATCAGAGCAAAGTAATTTCATTGAAACAAAGGAATTTTAATTTTTTTTGGCTAGAAAATTTTTGAGGTCTCTCTTTTTAATTCTGATTAGGGGAAAAAAAAAGAGAAAAGCAGATGGAGGGGTAGAAAACCAGAAGAAGAAAGACGGATGTCTACATTCATGCAGGAAAAAGATTTTTGGCAGAATTTTGGGCAACTGGATGAGATGAAGAAGTAAATTCCAGAATGCTGAAATACAAGAAGGAAATTGATTTTTTTTCTTCCTAGGTCTGCTTCACTTTTTTATTATTAGAGTGCAGAATTTCTGGTTCTTCTGTGTTGTTTCTTTCAAATATTCTGTGGAATGAGGGATTTCATGCACTATGCCAAACTCAGCAATGCCCATGCAACCAGACATAGCACAAAGGTTAGATTATAACAGCTAATTAGAACAACTTACAGCAGGGACAGTATCGTAGAATCATTGAATGGCTTGGGCTGGAAGGAGCCTTAAAGATTATCTATTTCCTACCCCCCTTACATGGGCAGGGACACCCCCCACTAGACCAGCTTGCTCAAAGCCCCATCCAACTGGCCTTGATTTTTATCAGTGTGTGACAGGAAAAAAGAGTTTTTCAAGATTTGGGATGGGATAATAGGATATGAGGTAATGATTAGGGATTTTTTTTCTAAGCAACATGAAGATATCCCAACTCAACATTGAGGGATTTAGTGAAGATTATGAGGTGAACAGGTAAATCTCTGGAGATTGACAAAACCTTATGACTTACCAATATAGGCCGTAGATCTCATTTCCTTTGTCTTTCATCAAACAAATAATGAAAGAGGAATTTTTTGAATGCAATGGAAAGCAAGATGCAGGTAGATCCCTCTCCAAACTGAAGCTGTTATGAAAGATTGTAAACAGAGTGAAAATGTGTGTGACTTTCTCAGTCTGCATGAAGCAGCATCTGATTTTTCACACTATGTCATGCCAACTTAGAGTAATAAGAAACTATTGTTTCTACAGAAAATGGAAAATAGCATCTAAGAATAAAATAAATGCATCTTTGGCTGGAATGTCCACATTCACACAGTGTTCAGTGTTGCACAGGCCTTCTGTAGTCTGCTTTTTCCACCTACTTGAAGAAAAGCTGTTATGTTGTGCTATCTAAAGTAAATGCAGAAACCCAAAGCTTCTGCACTTTTAGCATAGATGGGCCCAAGGGAAGCCTATTTAATAAGTTAGATGGGATGAACCATAGCCATTTTTCCTACCTACTCCTCTTTCCATCTATGCTGGTTATCTGTCTTCTCTACAGCTTGGTTTCCATGACTATCATGTGGATATTGTCTTAGTCTTAAGGTAAGGATATTATTCCTAGCAATGAGAAAGAACACAGAGAACATTCAGCAAAAATGATAGGTTGTGAACACAGCATACTCTTAGCCTGGGGAGGTGATTACCACAAGGTCACTGTGGCCCAGTGGTTCTGGTTTTTTTGAAGAGAATTCAAAAAAAGCTGGGCATTTTTGGAGTATAAAAATACACTGATAAATATTATTGCATGTGTGTGTCCATATGTATTTTAAATACATAAATGCATAGATACATATGCTTATATATACATAAAAAAATATGTGAAAAGCGAGGCATGATTCAGAACTGAAACCAATCTCTATTGAGACTAAGGAAGGCATGTCATTGTGATTGACTATTCCTCAGCTGCCCTGTTCCATTTTCTCCCCAAAGCAGCCTACACTGATGGTTGAAAGAGATCATTTCCCTTGTGTTCGAGTTCCTGAAGGCTGTCAGCAAAAGGCAAGTTCTCAGACTTCAATGAAAGAACCTACCATGCTACAGTCCTTCTGCTTTAGCTGTCATTCCTTGTGAAGGGGAAGAACATACAGACCTGCAGCTTATGATAGCCAAAACCCTAGAGACTTCTGGACCAGGCCAGATCATGGAAAGAATCATAGATGGATAGAGTGGCTTGGTTTGGAAAGGACCTTAAAGATCATCTAGTCCCACCATGGGCAGGCTTGTCACTGTCAAATATCCTGTCTGGTTTGTCAGAGCCTGGACTCCTTCATGATGTTACAATACACACCAGTGATGATGGTTGGTGATATCACAGCCTTAGAAATCAGTTTAGGAATCTTGCTAAGCCATGCCATTCTTTGTAGCTCATGATTCACACTTCCACTGAACGCTTCACAGGGCTGAGTTTCTGTAGCACAGATGAACCTCAGGCTCTCTGTATGCCATCTTCCCTTGCAGCCTGTGACTGACACAGCTGAATCTCAGACACTACAAATTTCTTTCTGGCTAATTCAGTGTCTTGATGTCAACACCTGGGCAGGTGGGTAGAGATAGGCAGACAGTGCAGGGAGAGGAGAAGGCATGGCTGGACCAAATAAAGGTGCTAACAAGAACCTTGCATTCTTAGAGATGATCCATCTCCTGGACTTCAGTCTAAGCTTGTGTCCAAGCAATGTTGAGATAGCATTTGAAATACACATAGTTTTCATGCTAAAATCTTTACTTATTGTAGCTAATAAGAATTTTAAATTTAGTGTCATGTCTAATTTTTGTATTTGATGAATTACCCTCTTTATTACCAAGTTGAAGTCCCCCATAAACTAGCTGCAAATTATCTATTGATACTTTCTTTTTCTTTTGTTTCTTTTCCTCCCCAATACAATTCTCTGCTGTATAACAATTGTATTTGCCTGGGACTATGGAAAGAGTTAGGTAAATCAATTTTAAACAAACCATATATTGTATGCTTATATAGTTTCATTTCCAATAAATAACCTGGAATAGCTAGTCAACTTTACATGCAATCTTAATTTCAGTTTCATATGCATAACGGAAGCAAGGAAAAATGGGACAGACTTGAGAAGGGAAGAAAGATTATATGGCTACAAGCACAGTGCGATGTAAATTCATTTACAAGGGCATCTGCATCTGTATGTCCAGTCAAGTGGCACAGTGAATTGCGAGGGGATTATTGATTTCAAAATGACTTGACTGCAGTCATGCAGTACTGAGAATACCTTATTGCTTCCCTTAGCTTCATGTACCAATTTGATCATATTTTGTGTATGTCTCAGCAGTCACACATGTAAGTCTGAAAATAAAAGGGCAACAACCTCACAAAAATAAAAAAATGAAAAAAAAATAGCAAAAACAGGGTCTCACCACATAAGAAATCAGGTTTGCTCTTTATTTTCAAACACCCTAAATCCTATACTTATCTATTTGAATACCCCTCTTAAAAACAATTAAAATGCAACTTACAGCAATGCTGAGCAGAAGCCCTCTGAAAATCAGGTCCCATCAAACTGGAGTCATCCAAGGAAATTTATGTCACTTTTAAGGTTTGAATTTATAACTTCCAAAGTCAACATGGATAAAACTTTCTGAATGTGTGCACAACATGGAGCTAAGAGAACTTTGATACGGCACACTGCAAGCTTTTAAAACTTCCATGTGCATGCAGGCCTGATAACTTTTAAAAACCGTTTTTCAAGGAAAGGAGCAAGAAATAAGAATCATCTCCCCTAACATATGGATTAAAACTTTTACACTGTCAGTAATTAAAATACCATGACAAATTAAGAGCTGATAAAAGGCCACAGCTAAAGATTTATGTTCTTTTTTTTAAAGCTTCTTTAAGCTTTACCAAATGTACTGTGCTCCATGTACTTCATCTCTAACATCTGAATCCAGTTAGCAATGATTTTCAACTAACAGGGTGTTCCTTTGCATCAAAATGTGTAGCAGGATCTCTGTGTTACGCATGTCATCTTATGACAGTCAGTTAGCTCTCTTGCTGAAGTGCATTAGGAAACTGTTTTAAAGAGCTTGCACCTTTTGTCAGAGTGGTTAAAAAAAAAAAAAAACATTGTTTAACAGCCCTGTATGTCTTACCGTTATACTCTCCACCTTTTGCAAAGGTCAGGGAAGTGTCATTTTGTGACTGTACTAATTTATTCAGAAGCACAGCTTAACTCTTCCTGTGACTTGTTAAAATCATGACAACACCATATCGGGTGGGGGGAGGCAGGATTCAAAGTGTAGACAACACACGTTTAGTGAGTAGCTTTTTACTTGTGTCTTACATCAATCACTCCTGACATTTCCAAGGAGAAATCCTATCTGGACCCTAAAAATCTATTTCCTTTTCTCATGACAGCTGTGATTAAGGCAGGGCAGCTTGTACCACGCAGTTCTTTAATGATGAAGGCAGTCCTTCATGTCAACTTTCTTCTTAAAGTTGCACTTATCAGAAATATTCCAGTGCAAAGTATTTCCCCTTCTATTTGTTCTGTGCACACTTCCAATAAAAAATGAGGTTTGTTTGGGTGGTTTACAAAACTATCCCTAGAGGTCCACTGCAGCCAGTAAAAAAACAGCTTCAGGTTTTCAAAAGGTAAAGCTGGTTGCTCCTCAGCACGGCACCCGGTGTTTCTAAGGAACAGAAGAGGATTCATAGTGCCAACTTGTCATTTGGAGTCACCCTCGCATTGCTTTGTATAAAGTGAATGGGACGTTAGAGTGGTTCAGTGCCTTGTGTTATATTAATGTTCTGCTCAGGGCAGTGTAGACTCAGATCTCATTAAATATGGTTGTTTGAAATGACTTAGACACTGAATGGCATTGGGTCTGTTTTATCAGCACTTACAGTAGGTCCAGAGGCTCATTGTCTGAGTTGTATCAATGCACAGTTTCACTACCTTTCTTCGCTTATCTGAGAAATACCCACACTAGTTAAAATTAGAAATGCTCTGACAGTGAATTATCTGCTGCTCACTCCTACCCATAGATGATGGCAAAAATAAAAAAGGTCTGCTTTTTCTTGAGTTAATAATTACCAAACTTTTGGGGAAAGAAAATGATCTGTCTTTATATTTCTGATATGCTGCAACACAGTCCTCCTTGTCACATGATTAAGCATTCAATAACTAGACTTCAGGAGGCAAGAACAAGTATTGTGCTACACTAGAAGTCAGAAAAACTCCCTCCTTTTTCTCTCCACTCTCACTAGGTTACTTAAGTTTATATCAGAGCCATCCACTGGTTACTGAACATTTTCCAGCACTTCAGCTTCGGAAGTTTTTTCTACTCTTTATGAAGGGCAGTGTAATTCTGTTGGGCCTCAGATGGGTTTTCAATGTCAACCTGAGGTCAAGTGTGTGAATCTCAAGACAAGATCAGGACACATCTGGAGGACTGTGCATTACTGTCCTACCCTATTAAAAAGCAGCAGCAACAACAACTGCTTAGGAGTTCCTGGGGCTGAGCCTGACAGCGAAAACAGATGGATCACACTTCAGGATTTAATTTTCAGATGTGATTCCCCCATGCAGATGAATGGTTGGCAGAATTTATGATCTTTAAACAGGTTAATTTTGAAAAGTCAAATTCTGTTCTATGATGTACGAGACATCATAAGAAGCTGTGATAGCCTCTTGTGTGTGACATATTATACAATGGAACCGTGTGGTGCAGTATCTCCACTGGAAAAAACTCATGGAGCCTCATTGTCTGTGTCAGTTTGGGTAGCTGCTGACCTGGCTGCTCACCTTTCACCCATGGTTTGCCTTCTTCTACCCACTACAGCAAGCAGTAAACCAAAACTCATCAACATTATAGCACCTTCATAGGTAACTGCTAACTCTGACCCATTTTAGGCAAAGACAATTGAAAATAGAAAGTAGGAAAAGAACTATACAAAGATGATCAGGTTCTAAGTGTGTAGTTTATATACTTGCCTCCTTAGATGTGGCTCAGAAAAGTTATGTGTTGCTCATGGAAGAAAGCCAGTGCCTTTTAAACATTATTCATGACAAAATTCAGCCTGCCAGTCAACCACATGCCGCAGATGAATATAAGCCTAGGGCTTGCAAAGGTTTTTGTTGGGGTTTTTTTGTTTAGATTGGTGGGGTTTTTTCTTTTTCTTTTTTTGTACTAGAATTTTATGCATGCTCTCAATATAAATATGTAATAGAGAGGCTGCTTGCTTAAATACCCTCACCCCCCACACTCACACACAAACTGCTCCTTGCATCATTATCATGCCATAGGGGTAAGCAGAAAAAGAGAATGAATCCCTATGTATTTGCCTGAAGAAAATGGGTTTATTTCATAAAAGCCATCAATATATCCTGATGACTTTTCTGCACTGTATTTCAAATTAGGTGCCAGAATGTTTTCTGAAGTTTCTTCTGGTTCTTGATAAGAATCTTTTAAAATCATGCTTTATTCACTTAAACACCCTTTCCTGAAAGCTGTGCAAATAGCAAGTATCAGACCAAATTCCAGGTTGAATGGTACACCTTTGGATTTTACAGTGATCCATAAGCCCCCTTTTTTTGTGTAATCCTGACAAGGTCCCAGAAGCTAATGTGTGTGCTTTCCACTTTGGCAATATAGGTTCGTCTGTCATGCACACCTGTGCAATGACTGTTGGAGAGATGAAAGCACGGATGAGACATAAGCAGAGTCTGGGTCTACAAAGTCTTTCCTCTTCTGCTTCAGCTTTGCAATAATTCAGCTCTCCATGACTCCATCCTGTTTTTACAGTGGCCCATGTGGAAACACAAACTATTGAAACACTCAGATCCAATTCTGCAGTTGTCTACCTTTCAAGTAAGTCAAGGGAAGCCAAAATGCAAAAATAAACAAAAAGTATCCAAGAAACAAGTTTTTGCATCATACTAAAGAAAAGGATTATAATTTTGTTAACAACAAGGTCTATCAGTTGTCACTTAAAAAAAATAACATTTGTCAAAGAATTACCATCTGGGATAGAGAGTTTTTAACAGTAATCAGTGTGTGAGGAGTCTGTAAGATCTTAACTCCCTTAAGTTTATCTAAGCACTATCACGCTTTTCTTGGATTTAAAGCTAAACAAGTCTATTCTAAGTAAGTATTACCCATTATTCTTCATTTCCTGTTGTACCTGGTATTTCTTCAATTAGCCACATATGTCAAAGCTTGACTTAATGATAGCTAATCTTCAAGCACTGTCTGTTAATTTTCTCTGTCTGTTTCTGGATCAAGACAGAGAGCAGGGAACTACCCATTAGCTAATATATCCTTCAAGCTCAAAAGCAGAAGAACAAAATAGAACGGAGAAGTAGACTCAAATGATGTTTTCTCACTTCTGCAGGAAATAGAAGTCTCTTCTAATAACTTAGTGTCATGTAGTCATCTGCTCCAGCCTGCATGAATTAGAAAGAAACAAGCATAATTATAAAGCAGGAAAACAATAGTCATTTATTCCACTAAAGTCAGAAAGTTGAAATTTTCAGAGTACTTTTTCCTTTTTCATTTTCCCATAGCTTTTCTATAGGACAAAAGAGAATTCACATTTTGGAGAAAAAAAATTGAGGGTAAGAACATGGGAGTTTTTGTTATGAAAAGGAAAGGACTCTTCCAAATTTTTCAAGACTCCTGGCATGAAGTTCACATGAACAAATATAAACAAGAGAACCAAGGTAGTCACATAACTCCCCAAACTACCACAGGGATTTTTCCCCAACTAAGTATTACAAGAAACGAGTAAAATTTAGCAGAGCACAATCATTCCCACACATCTCTTGCAAGCCATTGATATCAACCCTGAACAGCTAAAGTCAAAGGCCCAAAGGCTTACATAACCAAATTAATCCATCTCTTGTCATCATAGGAATCTGTTCTCTGATATCTGAAAGTACAGTGAAATACAAACCTATATTGTGGATTAAACATATATATTTCACATAAACTGCAATATTTATGAAAACACTTATTTGTCTGAAGACTTGCAGTAGCTGTTGCAGTTTGGAGAAAAAGGAAATTAAGGGTCCACAATATATTCATTAAAATTTAAAACGCTAATAACATCCTCTAATTTTTCCTTTCCTTCAGATAACATTTATTCTTATCAACAATATCTCACCAAGAATGCACTTGGCATATGGCAGCAAGACAGGATAAACATGCCCTGCCCCTACCACCAATACAGTTTTACATTCATAAGTGTCCTAGTTCCCACCAGAACAAAATTAATATTTTTACAGTAGCCAGGCTGAGCCTATCGGGTCTCTTGAGCTCGGGATTTCTGGTCTGCCATGTACTGCACTGAGTGGGCATGGCCAAGACCCAAATGTTGTTCGATACCATCTTAGGTCATTGCCAGGGATTGGGAGAAAGGGATTCTTTTTTCTGGCTTCTGTGAAGAAAGGTGTTCCTATTCCTGAGGGGAAAATGTGGCTGCAGTCAGGTCAGGCTTTGAAATGAACATTTTCGTACATGAATCATTCTCTCTTTTTGTACACTTTTGTTATTAATAGAGTTGCTATTAGTGTTTGTTTTCTTATCTCATTGCTGTTTCCAGTAAACTGTTCTTAATTCAACCTGCAATTTTAATCTTTTTGTGCCTTCAGTTCTCAAGTCCATCCCCAGAGTGGGAAGGGAAAGGTGAGGGGTGGTCAGGGGAAGAGAGTGGTGTCTGGTTTAAGAGAGTCTTGGGGGTGGAGGGGTGGGGGGCACTAAATTTGAGGAATGCCATTCCTAAAACCACAACAATAATCCACACATAGACAAGATTTTCTGAAAATAACTAGCAGTTCCAGGTACCCAGCCTGTGACACTTAAAAATAATATGATTTTCAAAGTGCAGATGAGCCTGTGACACTTAAAAATAATATGATTTTCAAAGTGCAGATGCTTAAAGTCTCAAGTTGCCTCCTTCCTTGAACCCTCGCCACCTCATAACTGAACTGCTCCTAACTTATTATCTACATTTAAAATGGTGCTCAAAATCAGTTTCATCCAAATGAATAAAGAAAGCACGCTATTTGCAAGGCAATTTGTATATCATGGCTAGAACATTTAACAGTTAATTTTAAAATGACAGGCATGAGATATTTCTGCCCTACAATAAATGGTCTTAGAACCCCCAATACCAGAAATATGATGGAGAGTTAGAAATCCACACAACTGCATTTAATATAAGTTTACAAATATTGCTGAAAAAATATACCCGCACAGTATTTCCAATATGTTTAATTCTCTTGAAGGGCTGAAGCCAGTAAGTATCTTCAGCTAAATTTCTCAGCCAGTAAAAGATAACTAAAAGTGAGAATTAATAAATACACTCCAAATCAGACTGCCTTTTTTTCTATGAGCCCACTCAACAATATTTCTTCCAACTAAGTAATTCCCATAAATAACATCGTGACTTGCACTAATTAGTTAAATTTTCTCTTCCCCCCGCCGCCAACCCTGCTTTGTGTTGAAGTAGCTGCTATATTGTAAAGTAATTGCTTCAGGGGTTAATCCCTGGCTTCCTTTCTGTCTCAGAGGCAAGAATATACAAATATGTCCACTCTTTAGAATGTTATCACAGTGCCCTCTCTTGTCAAAAGTAAATCAAGAGGGACTAACAAGAGATAAAGGGTGTGGGATTTGGTTTTTTGGTGAGGGGTGAGAGGGGAGGGAGATGTTTTGTTTCGGTTGGCTGTTTTCTGAGTGTTTTTTACACACCAGATTCAAATGTAACTTTCTCTCTGAAGACTCACTAAGCAGAGACACTTTAATGAATTGCTCAAATGTGTTGCTAAGCTGCATACGAAGAACAGACATTCAGGAAACTGACACCAGTATCACATATGTTTCATAGCATCACATTTTATCCTTAACCCTGAAATTCAATTATTTACTTTAAACTGGAACAATAATTGCAAGATTAATCCAAGCCTATGATACAAATTAACTTAATTTGTCTGAAGTTGTTTAGGAAATTATAAACTTTTGAGTGTATAAACAGTTGCAAATGCCGGGAATAATTCAAAGGCTTGTGAAGGGGAAATTTCCATTACAGTTATGTCAGACAAATTTAACAGGAAATAAATATAACTAAAAATGCCCATTTTCTTTTAGCACATAAAACCAGCAGAGTTTTTAACAAAAAAAGAAAACTGTTTTTTATTTGTGAATTCTTCAAGTTAAACTTGCCACAATGGTGATGTGTAAAATGAGAAGGAAGATAGATAACATGGAGTGACACACCTGAAGGAAACAGCTCCCTTTATGGAGAAATGAGGATTTAAGGTATAGTCTTTTCCCCAGGTTTCTGTTGGAATACAGAGAGGTGGACATGATTGAAATTTGCATTTAAATGGAAATGGTTAAAGGTAAAGGCACAATGTTTAGAAAAATGAGAGTATCCATTTTTCTAAGAGGGAGGCATACTGTTATTGTATACCATTAAGGTGTCACAGAGCCTAAAAATGTTTAGAAATATTAGACACTGCTGCAGAACAAAGAACAGCAAAATGCCATTTGGAAATGGCTATACACTGTGAACGAATCTGACCGAATACTACATCATATACAATTGTCTTTAATGTTTTCTGCTGCCATTACCTAATGTGAGTCCTGTTCACTAAACAGTAGAAGATGTATTAGATAGCTTTCTGATACTTTTCAACTGCAATATAATCCAGAATCCATTCATCATTCTATCCTGGTGATTTCTGCAGGTCTTTCTCCATAGGATACCACCAGACCCTAAAATGTTTGCCTGGTACACTTTCTGAGAACACACTGTGAATTTTAACTGTGTCACATGAAAACCCTGATGTGTTTCTGTAATACCAAAGATGAGACACACATTTTGCTGAAGATAATGAAATATAGAATGCAACAAGTCATGGAACTGTTCACATCTTGTGTTGAGTGGAAATTGCCTTAGTGAATATTTGTGTGTGAATTTGAGACAGACACAAGAAAATATTTTCAAGAGGAAAAGTAGAAGACAGAAAATTCTTCTCAGTCTTCCTTTCCCAAATGAGAAGGCAGAAAATAATGCTGCATATGTGTGGACTCTTATTGATACACACAGGCACAAATATACAAGTATTCTTGAGAGGGTAAATGTGTGTGAATGCATGTAGACAATAAGAGACTCACTAAATCATTCTATTTTAAAAGGTTTGGATCTTTTCACATGTAACTTTTTTAAGCAAGTGAAAATGATGAGATTTGAGAAAATTTTGGTGTTTGACATTTTTTCACGATTATAATTTTTCTCCAGCCTTTTTCTCTCACCTCCTCTCACCTTCTCTAGCCTCTTTCTCTCACTAGTTTTCAGTGATGTTAACCCTCTACTTTAAAATAGCATTGTTGCAGCTAAAATCAGAAGGTACTGAAATCTCAGTCAGCAGGATCATTTTCAGAGCATTTCTTATCTGGGAGAAAACAGAAAAGACCAGAGTTGTCTGCAGTAAAGCTCCAAGTAGAAACTAGTTTTAGCAATTGCAGCCCAGTAAAGATCCACATTTACCCCAAATCTACTATCAGATTTTAACAGTCTTTCTTAGCCTTTCTGAAACCATAAAGGTGAGCTCCAACTCACTTATCTTCTTTCTGTACTGACATGAAGAGCTTTCCTGTTTTCCTGACTTACATCATCCTTGAACAGCCTGACGGAGGAGGTAGAAGCTTCCTCCGGTCTTTTCCCACAGATCCAGGTGTCCAAGAGCTAAAAGGTATTTATCTCAAGACTTTGTCATCCAGTTCTCAGAAAACTGGATACAAATATACACCACGGACATCAAAAAAAGTCAGACCAGCACCTTTGTGATTAACAGTTTTGGTCCTTGCACAACTGGTTTAGTTAAGGCTGTAAGGCTGACCCCTAGAATGAGTCATTCTAGGGGTCTATGGAGCTGCAGACTCCTAAACTAGGTCATTATTGTTAAGAAAAAAAAAGGTAGAATAAAGGACATCTTCAAATGAGCTCAAACAGATAGGCCCCCCAAAAGAGTCCACATTTTTATTTAAATGTCATGTATACCCGGCATGAAAAGCCACATAGTTCAAATATATACATCTCCACCATTAAAGATTCTTTTTTTCTTACACCTGTGAGTGTTTCCACTTCCCAAGACTTCCACTGTCTGCACTGTCAGGGACCAAAAATAAAACTGTAATTGAAATACAGATAAGATAGAAACCTTTAATTTACCTTCTCCCTGAGCAACAGGACCTTTCCAGCTGCATCTGATATACTTTTCTTTTTAATGCCTGGGCTGGTGCAAAATTATCTTTAGATAAAATATTTTAGGGATTTAGGGATTTTGTGTGCCTCAGGACAAAGGACAGTGTTTGTGAGAAGATCACTGCCCTCTTTTTAAGACATAATTCCACCCTTATTGAAATTTCAGTGTAACAGAAAAGTATGCCACTTCATTACCATACTATCTGTCGTAGACTGTAGTCACTTTTACTACAGGAGTGCTTGAACATCAACAGCTGAGTGTCAAAAAGGACTGGTAGCAGAAAATGACGTGTATTTTCCCAATAAATCCATTGGGCATTTTTTTTTAAACTTTTTGATTTTCTCATATAAGTGGATGTTTCTAGCACACTACAGAACTATATGCAAAACTTATTCCAGGAAAATAGGATTATGCTATAACTTGTCTGTCTGATAACATTGGGTCCTTCAGTACACATTTGGGAATCGATAAAGAATAAAACCAAAAAGTGCTGAGGAGAGAGAACAATGGTATGATCCCCATTCAGGACTGAAAAAAAAAACATTTCTACTAAAGCATTGAGTAGGTTTGAAATAAACTCATGGAAGCATATATTTTTAATGAAAATATATGTCTGCAAAGCTTTTCAGCTAAACAAAAATACAGACTACAGTAAAATACTGTAAATATGATAAAACCAACCTTGAAGGAATTTATGCTGATTTACAGCGCCTGATGATGCCAATAATTGAAATCTGCATAATTTAATCTATTTCCCAGGTAACATTTTCGGAATTACTCTTAAGAAGTAATTCTATGCTCTTACTTTATTACTTGTTTTATAAAATACACCTCTGCTGCAGGTAGGCTAGACCTTTCCTTCATGTTCTACATTCTGGTTAATAACATCATGGACAATTTAAAGTACGATGCTATGACAAACACCAGTTTGCAGTCTTGAAGGGCAGAGGCTGAGTGATTTAGTAACTGTCTCAGTTCACTTCCCACATGTATGCAATGCTGTATCTGATCAAAACCCCCCTGCAAAGTAGTGGGAAGAACAATACTGAAACATCTAAGCTGAACTTACTTGATCTTTTCAGGTCTCAAAGCCACTATTTCTGATTTATTGCATCTTCCCATTAGATATCAGAGGAGCATCCCCTCTTCCCACCCCCACCCCAATTCCTCTTTATTTCAGATAATAGAAATAAGAATGTTTTCATTACAAAATCTTTCAGGAAAGGAAAATTATTGGTTCCTTTAATTGTGTAGCACCTAGCATAGTAAAGGTTCCTTCTCTGATCAGGCAGCGCACCAAATCCATGAAAATCAAGACATGTAACAAGTGCATGACTCCACTACTCAGGAAAGAAAGACAGGAAATTTCACCCAGCATCTCAGCTGGATGGCTGATGCTCTAGACTGCCTAACAACACAACTTCAATCCATAGAAGAAACAAGAACACTCAGAATATTATAATTTCCCTATTTATATCTACACTCTTATTCCTGAAAATGTGGTCTCATATTATCACTTCCTTATGATGTTTGGCACTGAGTACTGCAGTGTTAGTACCTGGATAACAAATATCCCAGCTGTTTTAACTGCCTAAAGTCCTTCCACAGAAAATCAGATTTCCTCCATTATTCACTATAGCAACTGTGACAAGGGACTAAAAAGTAAGCAAAAGGTTTATGTCATAGTCTTCAGCAGATATCCCAGACACTATTTCAGACAGACTGAGTAAGCACTTCTGCTCAGCCTTCATTCATTCATTCCTCTTTTGGCCATAAAACTGAGGATTAGGATGGAAAGTTATGACTGGAGAAGTCATGCCAAAGCTGTGAAGGAAGGAAATTTCCCTTTTCTTCTGATAAAACCATACAATAAATTATTGCCTTCTTCAAACACATGTAAACTACACAGTTGCATGCCTTACTGTTTAACCTGGATGTGTTGATTTTACAAATATTTATGTATCAGGCCCCCCCCCCCCTTTTTTTTTTTAAATATCAAATGTTAATCATGAATGATATTCTGCACTGGATCTATACTGCTTTGACATTGGGGTGTTTCGACTCCAGGCCTCCACACTTTAAAGTATCATTTTACTTTTTCCCTGAACCAGTCTTTGTTTCCTATTTATGTGCTAATGTGCTCCCTGAACAGTCAAAAATGAGTCCTTGCTGATTATTTGCACTCACTGAAAACTTAGCCTGTTAATAGCTGTAAAAAGAAGGAAAAGATAAAAAGGGAGAGAAAGCGCAAGCAACAATAATAGATAAATAGATAAAGTTGGGGGAAAAGTTTATGCAGAGAAAAGAAAGAAAAAAAGAAAAAAACCCAAATGACAGATTATTCTTCCTCCTGCTGTTTCAGTGATAGCTATTAATGTGTTTTAAAGTCTTCCAGATTGGCCTTAAGAAATCAGTTATCCTGGTCCTTGTTTCAGTAGAAAGACTCATGGGAGCTATTAGCAGTAATCTAAGTTAATAAACTGTAAACTAACTTTTTTTTTTTCAACAGGAGGAAAAAACCCTACAACCTTTGACAAAATAATTGTGCCAGTTATAAAGCAACCAAATGCTGGTTAACAGTCACATCAAGCCACTGGGGTGGAAAGAAGATATCCATAACCAGGCTTCTCCCAATGATACTGTTTGTTTTCTCTTATTTAAAGTGTTCTTTAAAAAAAAAAATAAAATACTTTCTTTGCAAGCCGTAAAATGTTTGAATAATGTCTGATGGTGCTTATCCACTGGCTAAAGTCTCCAGTTAAAATAAAGAGAGGATTTAGGGCTTGATTCACAAAACACTTATCTGCAACTTATAGAACCCTTTCAGTTAGAGAAACAGGGCATTAGCATGCAAAAAGTAACAAGCACTCTGAATCACACTATTTCCTATCCACAGAATAAAACTCATCATGTGCAACTCTTTTGATATCAGCTACGGTTTCTTGCCTACATATGAGAGGGAAACAATATATCTCCAAACGAGGCTGTTTTGGACTCTAGAGACACAGCTCCCCATTGTCAAATATGACATTTTCTTTCCTTCCAGACAGCAGCAATATTGACACAAACATCAGAGATTGCAATGGTAACAACTACATTTGAGGGTACTGCTGGGTCTTCTGATGATCCAAAGAACAAGAAATGGGAAAATTGCACCTTGCAAGCAAACTTGGCCTCTGTGTCTGAGAGGATCATGGAATTAAATTTGTCTTACCTAGATAATTCCAGCAAAATTAACTTTTGGGAATTTTTTTGGTCATATAAAAGAAATTATTTGAGAGTAAAATAAAATTTTGGCAAAAATTTTGGCTTCAGTAAACCATTTTTTGGTTTTCTGAGTGGTATACCTGGGTACTCCTAATCTTTTGAACTTCAAAAGAGAGCTGAGATAGAAGTGTCTTCAGAAAAGGCTCAGCTCCTCTTCCTCCATGCCAGCTTCAAAGGAGGAAACACTCTCATTTTGTGGTTTTGGGAAACTCTGGATGGAGTTTGCTCATTTGGATATCTTGCACAGAGACAGGAGGAGAGAAATCATATAGACATGAATGGAGTTCAATCTTCCATCACACGTAACACCACTTAATGCTGGTCCAGCAGCACATAAAAACCAAAAAGCTTTCAAATATCTCATCTGGAAATTCCCCTGGCACTAATTCTAGGAGGGAGTGCAAGTGAAAAGGTGTTACAAGGAAAAAGTATCTTTTCATCACTAGGGATATATTATTCCTGGCATGACCTAAAAGATTAATTTAGCCTAAAGCAGTTCAAGGAATCCTAAAGACCAAAACCTCTTTTGCTTTCCCAGTTTACTTACCCTTTTTTGTACACCCATATGTAGCCTGTACAGTCAGACTGATCTTGCCTTGCATGCTGCATATTTGACCTCTGTTTGCTGGACAGTGGCTGGCCAGTGTTTGGCCAGTGGTCAACCAAGGGGTTTAAGCAGTTTTCTCAGAAAGAGATGAAGATGGGAAACATTTTTAGCTGGGCTGCACCCATTCTGGTATTCCTGCAATATACAAGAGCAATGAAGTTACAAACTGTTGTGCATTGTTCAATTGATTTACTCTGTGTTTCTGGGACCTACTTACAACCTGGATTTCAGAGCACTGCTGCCCTAAACACAAGAGGTATAAAAGTAACACATAAAAATAAGTGCAGGCCCTGTGGTTCATTAAAAACTATGGAAGACTAATGTACTTCTTTTCCCTAAAAAACCCATGCTTTACCACAGTACATGGAAATAAATGTATTAGAAGGATGGAGGAAATGTTATTCCTTCTTTGTTCAAATACTATCTGTACTCAGACGTGTTTAACAAATTCTTTTGCAGCCTTGGTGAAACACTGTTTAAGGGCATGATACGGCAAAGGAAAATGGTCCTTATTCACTGAATTTTGGCCTTTGACCAACTATTTTTTTATTAGACAGCTACAATAACAAATGCTTTGCACCAAGGTTCTGAGCATAGAAAGTATGTATTTATGCCCTAAATCAGGTAACGGGGCTATAGACACTTAATAGTCAAACTCTTCTGCTTACCAGCCCACTGAGACAATCCAAGCAGAACACTCTTGTCGGGGAAATTTAATATCCAGAGCAAATAAAATAAACTGGCCTACTCATACCAGGGGTAAAATTTTAAATCCACCCCTAGTCATTGGTAAGACTCTTAGTGACTGTGATGGAGTCATGATTTCACTCCAGACACACATGATGTGAAGGACCTGTGGTGACTTGCATGAGTTTAGAGGAAACCGGACGCATCTGCTAAACCAGGGCTCTCCAATTCCCCGCAGCTGCCTTGCATTCAGCTTGACTCAATAGAAAACACATCAAAAGCAATGGGGTCTTTCAACTGGCTGCTTCTGTCTTTGGATTAGGACTACATTGAGAAGGCAGATTGTCATTCTTCCTTACTAAAGTATTGAAAACCTGTCCTTTAATAAGACTAATTTAATACACTCTGACTACTGGTAAAACTCTGGTTATATATATTTCCATCTGGCACATACCTTGTGGAAGCACAGCTCAGACTATGTATCACTCTTCCTGGGGGCTTAATGCTTTGCACTTCTTGTTGACTCGGGCCATTAATGCTAAATTATCTACAAGGGCCCGTTTGTTTTTAAAACTCCCCAGTCTGCAAGTGAGCATGAGGATTTTAAACTCTGGTTTGAGAAGTCCGAAGTTTTCTATGGGGATTATTGAATTTTTACATCACAGCCAATCCGAGGGGTTCTAAAGCCTTCAAACAACTGACACCATATGTCTGGGTACAATGGAATCTACAGAATTATCAGCAACAGCAAAAATGTCTCATTACACACTGAGAGCCACAAACACATAACAAGTATATTGAGTAGCATGTATAGTTGCAGAGAAATTAATCGACTCACATGCATACAAAAGGATTTCTAAAGTGCTAAAAGCATATTTCAGTGAAGAAATGCACTATGCCAGGCTGTGATTTGCAATATAATAAATAATCCTCCTAAAATTCACTTAACTTTCACTCTGCCTAACGTGAGGCTTCACAGATTGTAGAGAATATGCTTTGTGTGACACAATGTGAGAAAAAAAATAAAATAGTTTTTCAGGTCAGTAAAATATCTTCCCAGAATCCTGGTAAATACTGCAGAATGTATTGTATTTGTATTTATTCTGTTTACGTATTTGTTTGTTTGTCACATGCCAGCAGAATTCTACCAAACATTCACCTCAGATACTTAGCAATGTCTACAAAATTATAGCTGTGTTTTCGGGTGGGGAATGCAAAGTGACGATTCACATTTAGAAATCTGGTTTCATGAGAAAAAAAAAAAAGAAAACAGGATAGGAAAGCACTGGCATTATTTATTCACTTATTATCATACAATCTGGACTAAGTCATAGGAAGAGAAATTTTTATGAGCAACTTAAAAATAGTGAGATATAAATGAAAATAATAATAAATGGTAATTAGCAGTGGTTTTCACTGTAATATCTTCTTTTATCCACAATTATGCAGCATCTTAAAGAGACAGGTTATGAATTCTGAACCTTTGAATATTTTATTCACACAAGTGAATGAACAGTTCATCCATAAAAAATGTGGGCATTCCTTTGAATAAGTGCTCCCTAACATGAAATATAGGGTTCTCATTTGGCATAAGAGATGAGCCCTCCAGTATTTCTGTGTGGGGTACGTACTGCTAAACCTTACAGAGAAGATGAGCAATAAAAAGGATAAACACCTTGCAGATCTGGTTACATATTTTTTAAAATGATAAGGGTATAAATTTGAACTGATAGTGAAATGATATCAGATGTTTCTTGAAAGCATGTTAATTTTTACAAATGGTTCAGCTTTTCTGAAAGTTCATCATATTTATTTGTATTTTATTTTCATCATATTTCATTTCACCAGAGGTAAACTTCTTTTAACAATCTAAAGCTACTTTCCAGAAAGTTCTGGGCTAGTAGTGGCTGAGGCAAGAATAATATCACTTGCCTTTTGAACAACAGAGTACAGTAAGCTGTTCATTGTCTTTAATGCATCTTGTGGATTTTAATCATGGCACAAGTCAAAGTTTCTGATTCCACAGAGTATTTCATCCTGTAACACCAGGCAAACCTCTGCCTTTGTCACTGTCACCTTCTATGAGGTGTTATATGAGAAGAGTAATAGATCTGAGCCTTGCAAAAGTCATCTGTAAATTACCGTACAGTTTGTTTTAAAAATTTTTATACTGAATAATTATTAAAATGTATTAGCTAGAATTAGAATTAATTAAATTAAATTTTCATTGTATCTACCACTGATAGGAAATATCAGTTGGGGTCTAAACTGGTCTTACTCATTCACAAAGGGGAAGAAGATAAAAGAAAAGTATTTGTTTTTCTTTTTGCTGCTTTGTCTATCAAAGTCTTAATTTAAGACTTAAAGGCAAGAAGAATAAAAGTGAAGAATACATAAAAGTTGAACCAAGACCCAGAATTTAAAGACCTTACTGCCTTTCAGAAATAAAGTTATATTTCCAACTTAACTGACTTTTCATGGCACAGAGTATGAACAACACTGTACAAAAATGGCTGTTCCCAAAAGATTCTTAAACACAGCTTGCAGCATGGTGAATTTGGGGGAGGTGGAATAATTACCAAGTCTACAGGCTTTTACTCCTAACTGAACCAACAAATCTTTTAAAGTGAATTTCCTAAAGATTTCAGCATTATTTTCTTTCCCATTACCCATTACCCCTCCACTACTGAGAGTGTAAATTTAATTGTTGAAGGAAAATTTTCTTATGCCTAATTGCAGTTAGCAAACCTACTACAAAATAATCTTGAACAAAACATCAGTTCACTCTCAACAGAAAACTGCAGTAGAGAGAAAGTATCACTAGCACCTTATTCATGCTCTGTCAGTGGGAGATGACTTGGGTTGTGCACAGCAATAAAAGTATTCGTCTGAACTTTTGAGACCAAAGGGTTAGTAGCCATGTAACTCACATGGCAAGTCATAGGTGACAACAAAAGGTTCAGTTTTGGCCCTTGACAGTGAAGTAAATGAGTACTCTTGTATGAGAAGAGATGAGTTTCTCTTTGGGCTGGGGACATTTTCTATTTGAATTACCTTTAGGATGTGGCTGGGTTGGCTGCTAAGGGAGCCCATTGTGCCAGCAGGCAGAAGAAGAAAGCTCTGAATGGGCTCCAGTCTCAACACACAACATTTCAGACTCAACACAAAAGATTTCTTTTGTAATGCCAATGGAACAGCTTTAGATGACAGAGTGGCTGTGTCTGAGGCTCAGGCTGGATGCTTTGCCTACAGAGCAGGAAGTCCAGCTCGCTTATCCTCTGCAAGGTGCACATCAAAGGCTCCAGCTTTTGACTGTGCTGCCACACAGGTCAGAGAGATTCTTATGCTTCCTTGTGGTACTGTGAGTGCAGTCTGGCATGCCAGGGATGGATGTTTATGTCTTTATGGGCCCAGCCTCCTCTTCTGTTATTGCCCCTCTGCAGATGCTGGCTTTTCCCTCAGCTCACTACTGGCGCAGAGAGCAGGAGTTTAAGCATCTTCCCACTACAGAATGAAGAAAGAAATCCACCACAAAACATGTAAAAAGCACAAATCTAAAATGAAATCATATTGGAGAAGAAAATTAAACACTATGAGTAGAATTTTAACGTTTTGAAAGAGGATGATGATTTTTCATGCAAAACAGGAATGTACAAGATTTTCTGTTCTCTCATTAGACCTTGATTCTACAAGAGAGGGTCAGAAGGTGAGACACACACTCACAGAGAGGGGAATTTCCCTTACAGTGGCCACAATGAATGTGTTTGCTGAAGGAAATATAAACAGAGAACAAACACCTGCATTTTTTATATTTAAAGAAAAGCAAAGCATAAAAAACAAATCTTAATTCCTTGGGTTCTAACATTTTGGAAACAAAAATTGTTCAGTTCTAATTCAGTCTCTTCAAAAAAGGACTTTTGTTACCAAGGTTACTTTTTGGACCAAAATTAGATATCTGATTTACAGAAATATTTTTAACTATATTGAAAGTGCTGGTGACTTTATACATTTATTTTGAATTTTAAACTATGCTGTCTAAACAGCAGTGTCTAAAAAGTAGATTGCCCTTTTTGCCCAGGCATTTGTGTTTGTCATGGCTGCTAGGATGATTGGTTGTGCTACTGTAATTTAGAAAGCTATCCAAAGAAATGGGAGAGCCATCAACTTTGGTTTATCAAGCTTACTAGAGCAAACTTACTTAGAATGTTGGGGGCTATTCTGAGAAACTGTACATGTAATTCAGACTCTTTCCAACTATGCAGATACCCCATTGCTATAAAGATATAATATTAAAGGATCACAGACTTTTAATATGCTCTTGCCAAATTACTATTTGACTTCTTTTTCATGGCTCTCTGTGGGTACTTAGTATTCAAGGCAAAGTAGTCAATTAGCATGATCACGCTAATTCTATGATACCTGAAGAGTTTCCTAAGTTCTAAAAAAACTTTCAGTGGTGGTGAGTTTTTTAATAATAGATTTTTGAATTATAAATAATCTATTATTTCAACTAAGATTTGCATGAAGACAGAATAAACTTAACTTTCTGGATTTTTCTCTGGAGCTTTCAGAGACCAAGTAAACTCTTGGAAGGACACAGTCTTCCATAAAAAAAGACTTGCAAACCACATGGTAAACTTCTCAAGGTTTGATTTTTCTCCTTTTTCATGCTGCATAATGGAATTGTCTGATATGACATGTTGCAGGTGGAAAATGGTTTCGTGCCTGCTCTTCCCACTAGAAATTGATTCCAATGGATTTCTGAATATGGAACTGAATAAAGACTGCTAATTACCCATTAGATTGCCATTGTGAGACATTTCTTTGCATATGGCACTTCATTTGACTTAGTTTACATTTTCTTTATAACTGTTTCCATTTTCAGTTTATTGTGGAGTATTGCAGTTTTCGCTGTAATCCTAAAGTCCATTTTTTATCTAACTTTTCTTCTTGTACATTTGCATTTTTCCTAGAAGTCTTAAAGAACCACCTGCCCTATTTTAAAAACCAGTATTCAATGTTCACAGTACTTGAGTATCACTCTTTAACACTTGCCTCAGCATTCTTCCCCCTTGTGCCACAAGTGAGATGGATCAAAAAACAAAAAAACCATGGTGGATCTGAACGAACAGGATCAGAGATAGTACCCAATTTGACTACCTCACTTACACATTACCGTCCCCAGGTCTGTGTTTGCTAAATTTTTACTTCCCCTCTGAGAGGTTGGACAGAAATCATGGTGGTCATCCCCTGGAATTTTGTTTTGGCACTGGGTCTTCTTTCTGGAACCATTTTCAGTCTCTACATAGTTTATATGCAGAAGCCAAACAGATGAGCAGCCATGAACTTGCTAGTTGTGTTTAACTCCTCTTTGTTAACTGGAGGATTCAAGTTGTACTGCTTTTTTTCAGTCCAGGTGTTACCAAAATTTACAGCCAGCCCATAAAGACTGCAGCAAGCAAGTAGTAGGTTTCTGCTTGAGAGTTCAGAAGTTTGGACATTCACCCATACACCCCCCCACACCCAATTATCTGTTGCTTGTTTGCATTCAAATTTTAAATTATTTTTTTCACCTACATGCCATTTTCTGACTTGGTTTAGCTGATGTGCTTTTGCTGACTTTCTCTGCCTTGCAACAGTTAAGGAAAGTGGGACTTAAAGCCCTGTGTCTTAGTCTGACCTTGTGTGGTCCAGAGCATTCTCCACACCTGCTTTTGTCTGGAAAAATGGAGGATTATATAAAAAACCTTAGGAAAGGAACATCCCCCATTCAGGCACCACACAGCTCGAGGCAGGGCTGCCCCAGCCACTTCAGACCTGCCTCTGATCCTCAGCCTTGTTAGCTCCCCCTAACAAGGGAAGAACTTGACCCACCATGTTTCAACACCTGATGAGTAAAACAAACAAAATTTATTCTGTGGTAAAATATGCTTGAAGGACCTGTGCTAAACAGGGGTTCATGCCCACGTAACTGTGTATGTTTGCAGTCAGACTGTAATTGTAGGCCTAAACTACACTTCAGTGACTATCACTTGAGGACGTATTTACAAATACTAATATTGCATTTACTAACTGAAGAATCAAGTAAAGAGATACGACAAAAAAGAGGGAAAAAAACCCCTACACGTTTACTTTCCTGATCATAGTTAATGAGTGACACCCAGGGTACAAAACAAAACCATAGAGAGCCACCTTTATCTGCAGAGATAACTTTATGTAGGTCTGTGGTCAAAGCCCACGGGGGCTTTACTCTAAAGCTCACTGAGAAAACACATTCATGTTTTTGATGTCTAACATTGTTACCACATAATATTTCTGGGGCTTTATTTTTTTTCCTGTAATAATGTTCACAGTCTTCACTGATATTTCATTGGTCAAAAATGAAAAGAAGGGAGCAAAAATGAAATAAAACACCGTGGAGGGAGGGAAACTTAAATGGAATGGGACTTAAAAATTCAGGACAACTATGTTTGATGTTATCATTAAAAAAAAAAAAAAAAAGAGGGAGGAGGGAGAGATGGATGACAAAGTGAAAAGAAAAAAATGCAGCAACTCTTTTATGTGAAGATTACATTTAAAAATAACCAACTAACAGTCTGCACTTTTCAAAAGACTGACGTCCTGAAACGCATTTAGATTGATGCAGCCTGAGCCTGAAGTTCTCTTGCTGAGTAAACAGTCAAGTGTTCTTAATAGGAATTGCAGTTTCTCGACATCTGTTGGGGAAAAGGGAATGGTGAAACAACAATTTAGACCGAGATTGGTTTTGTTAAATGCATTTAAATTCCAAGATTAGTGGTGTTCTTTCTTTTTCAATTAGCATTTACTTGCAGAAAGGTTACAGATGAAGGGGCTGAGAAAGAGTTCTTTGGGGGAGGGGGGTTAGCTCCCAGGGCAGTACAGAACACACTAAAACGTGTAACACAGACTAGCACAGGACTTTAACATAAACTTACAACTTATGCAAACGCAGTGCCTTTGAAAAGCTCTGTGAAGGAGCAAAAAAATTAAAAGAACAATAACCGTGACTTCACTTTGTTGAGCTCCTAAGCTGGAATTCATATATGAAAAAATATTATTATTGCCTTTCAAAGGAATTTTCCAGCCCATTCATTTTGCAATTCCCCATGCTGATTAGACTGTGAGAGGAATGTGACTTCTTAGGGGTCACAGAAAGGTAAAAAGAAAAGAGGGTATAAGAAATGCCCTACCTTCTTTCTGCTTTTCAAAAATCAAGCTTACTTTATGACTTTTGTCAAGAAAAGGAAGATTCTTTTAACCCAGTGAAACAGTTGTTGCCATTTTAGGGAAACGGCAATAATAAAAAAACCTGGAATGTTCTGAATTATCTTGCCCTGTTTTGCTCTGGAGCCTATGTCATGTCTTGAGTCATCATTCCAGAGTGAGACTGCTGTAACTGCTTTGATTTCAGTGTAAAGATGAAGTGATGAAGAAAACTCCAAAACATGTATCATGCACAGGATTTTTTACCCCCAGTATTATACCTTTTTCATAATATGGATTTCAATTAATTCTGTCCATTAGATAGAATTCTGTCCTGTAGAACTTGTGACTGTGCTATGCTGCTTTGGCTTTCTAAGATGCTTATCACTGTTCTTTTAAATATTTGGGATCATGTTGTTGTATTTGTTTTCTTCATTTGGAGTAATTTGGGTAATTCCTCTTTTTCCTTTCAAATCCTTACACTTTATTCCTTTGCCACTGACAAAGCACTCAGAGCTGAACAAGAATTGTTCAGTCCCTACTTGAATACCTGAGAAATGTACAGATATGCAAAGCAAGGTAAAACTCAACCCATTTGGAAAATTAAAGAAAAGGAAGGACTGTATAGATGCATCTTCTTTTTCTATCTCTGCAAATTCAAACAATGTTTTAAATACTTCTTCAAAAGCATCCATAAATCAACAGGAAGTCCTCTTGTCTTTGCTGTTTAAATGCAAGAAGGACCGTAAGGGGCAATGCTCATGTTGGCATCAATGCAATGTGTTTGGTGTTCTCTCTGCTGGTAATGCAGTGTCATCCTACAGGAGTTCTGTTTCAATCTGTCTCTGGACACTTAAAACCAGCTGAGATTGATTGCACTATTTATTGATCTCATTTATATTGTCTTGGAGATTTCAACCTAATGCTAATCTGATGAAGTGCAGATGAAGTAGTCTGTGGTGGTTAGCACTGTGTACTTCACTGCACAGAGCCGTTAGAGGACTGGTGTGAACAGAAAGTACGAACAAACAAGTGCACAGTTAGTCCTGTGGAATGTTTCATTCTCCAACCACAAGTAGATGTGATCACAAAAGACTTTACAGGAAACTGGGCTTTGGACCCGTGCTCTTTCAAAGGCAGAGTCTCCCACCCCTTCCTTTCTCCTTCTCAGAAACCTTCACTTTTTTCTGTGTGTATCTCACAGAGAGTAGCAGTCATGTCCTCTGCATTCTGCTTAACACCACGATTTCCAGCAGACCTCCCCATCATATGTAAATGCCACTCAGCCTGCCACCTCATTTCGCTGCCACCTCATTTCAGTATTACAGCTATGCCCACGGTGTGATAGCCTGGTCACCTACTGCAAAGCCAGGACTGTTCAGTGGGCGACAGGAAATGTTTCAGTGTTGGCAGGTCATGCTGGCGCCATGGCAGGTTACACCATCTGAGGACCAGGCACACAGAGCTGTGGCTTGCTTTGGAAGAAACAAGTAGCTTTAAGTAACTACAGCTTTTCTTCTGCCTCAATCTTGATCCACATGTCAGGACTCTTTATCTGTTTTCTTATAACTCTTATCACATCAAAGGTTTAGTTAGGCAAGTTTTACTCCTGCAGCTAGTTTCACTATTGCTAGGTAAAATAAAGGCTGAAAGTTCATCCCTTCAATTATTTTGTTCAATGCAAATAGTCAAAATAATTTGCCAAAAAAAAAAATTCACAAAAAAAAAATGGAAGCTGTCAAGTCCTCTGTGTTTGTTTTAAGTAGAACTAGTCTGTCTCCTCTTAAAAAAAAAAAAAAAAAAAAGAAAAAAGAAAAATCTTTAAGTAAGGCTGGGGTGAGCTCTCAATTTCCACGTAAAAAGAAGTGCTAAAGGAACTGTACCACATCAGCTGTATCTCCGGGAGGTGCTGTGTTGCAGCTATATTGTTCACACACATGTTTTTTTAAACTTCTATCCTGTCCTGGGTGCAGTAGGATTTATATAAGGAGCAAATCATAGTGTACAACATTTCTGTCCAGACATTGTAGGGAAAAGGCTATCCCTGGTTTTACCCATTTTCCTACCCTGGAACAGACAGTGTAGGTATTCAACCACTACAAAAAGGACAGCTACTGTTTCAGATCAGGTAAGTTCACTCACTGCTTTAAAGTGGACTTTTAGTAAGGTCTCTGGGTTGAGTGAGCATGTCCAAGATACAGTGCAGTCTATGGAAACATTCCATTTTATATCATACCAAAACACTCTGTGAATAATCTAAAGATCTAGATGAACATTGATAGATAAATATTGCTTTGCAGGCAGCAATCTAGGGGTTAGCAGCACGGCATCTGGTCCTTCTTGGACAAGAACAGTGAGCAGTTTTGGATTTCTTCCTGCCTGGGAACTAGCTGAGCCCCAGAGATGTTCCTGCAGCTGGGGAAGGACATGCTGCTGGACATGAAGTATTCTTACCAGTAGCTATGGGGATCAAGTCCTGATCAGGTCAGCTTTACTCATTTTAGACATACTGGGAGTCCTCCCAAGTAAAAATTACCCATGTGCAAACATACTTAACTTTTTCTCAAGCCAGTGGCTCAAAAGGAGGAAATGTAAAGAGCGGAAAGAGGAAAAACAGTTTTCCACATAAAGAAGGAGTTCCAACACAATGAATTACAGTTCTTTACACAGATTCCTCTCAAATTAATTGAAAAGAAACACAGACAGAGATGCCTGAAGAGAAGAGGCTGAGGAGGCAGAAAACTGAACCTGAATGAATCTGAGTCTGGAATTTGTACATGTTGTCCCTTTTAGTTTGCTTGGGGCTGAATTTATTGCATATTAAAGGCTTTAATCAAATGCTCTGGGTCATACGAATGTATTTTTAATGCTTTTATGGTGTGGCATGTTCTAAGGAAAAAGTGTCATCCCACATATATCACATTTGTCTAAATTTGCATTCTCCCAGATGGCCACATTTATTGACTTTGTGAAGTTAACTGTCTCTCCCTGCTTCCAGCCAATCAGGGTTTGCTGGGGGATCAAAGAAAGTGAATCCTTTATTGTTCCATCTACTGCTGAGAATGACCCAAAACCAAAATCTTTGACACCAACACCCCCAAATGTCAGTACCAGATTAGCACAGAAAGTTCGTGGCCCAAATTCCATTTTCATTTTTTGCAGTTTCCATGAGACTGAAAAATATTTTACCTGCGAACATGAGCTCTTCTCTTGCTATCATATTATTTTCAGCCTCCAATATTAGAGGTAAAAAAAGCCTATTTCACACCTGATGAACAAACTAACATTCCAGCTATTATTCCAAATATACTAATTTATAATTACGTGAACAAGAACCCAAGCAAATTATGTAATTCCCTGCACTCCTAGAAACTGAACTTTAAACAAATTGCAGGAGAAATTTTGTTCCGGTCCTTCTAAGATAGTTCTTTGCAGCTATCAATCTTTATTAATCAAAAATTCACAAAACTCTATCAAATATATTTCCTTCAAATGAAGCTAAAGGAAAGCGAACAACAAAACGCCCACTATCTAGGTAGCTGCCAATTCCTTTTCTAGTAAGTGTTTAATCACTGATTTTTTTAAGTCCAAGCGTAATAGTATGGAAATTTAATCATCATTTCTATTAGTACAACTGCTTGAGAGGGTCTCGAAGACATTTCCTTTCACTTTAGTTTGCCCTGTGGATAAGTAGAGCACTTTGGTTCTTTATTGATTTGTCTTTTACTGCACTGATCACCTTTCATTTTCAAGCATTCACCTTCCATTCATGAGCATTAAATCCCTATTTAAAAGAAATAATAGAACTGGAATGGTGGCTCAATAGGGCAATGATCAGTGGAAGAACCCAGATGACTTTATCTGGGTCAGAACTTTATTTCATTAGGTTGAATAGTGATTTCTTGCTTTCCCCTGCTCTGTCTCTCGGGTGGTGACAGGCCTTCCCTCTCCCTAAGGATGTGAAGACCAGATGCCTTTGGATAAGAGAAAAGGAAGGGAAAGAAAGTGCATTTGTAAAGGACACTGGTCTACACGTGCAGTTTGCAGCATATAAAAGCCCCCTGTGTGTGAATATGGGCTAACACATCAGCACATGTCTGTTTTGAAATGAAGAGCAGCAGGTACATTTTGACACAAATTCAAATCAAACGTGTGCCTTTGATATCATACTGGCAAAACTCGATCATATGCTTTGCTAATCGAGTGTGCCGAGTCTCCTATGCTTATGTTTTTTGGAATTAAATTGCATGACTGTGCTTTGCTCTGTAAAATGTGTAAATGTGTAAATTATGTCAGGACAGATTGCAAATGCCAGTTGAAGAAATAAAAAATATGCTGCACTCATTGTAAAGAGTGCAGGGGTGTGGCCTGGGAGATGGTGAGAAGGGGTTAATGCCTCCTAGCAAAATTCCTGGAAGAGACAGATTGATTTATTAACTGTTATTTGTATTACCACTATTAACAGCTCAGCTAAGAAACACCAGAAAATCCAAAAAACCCCATTCAGGACTTAGAGCTGGCAAAACTGTACTCTATCAATAAATGTAGAGCCATGGTTTCTACCTGGAAAACTTTGTTGTACGGGAGTCAAGATGGAACAGGTGACTCTAGTGAGCAAAGGCAGAGTGTCTGAGTGAAAATGGCACTGAGTTGTATGTTGGCCCTGTTTCAAGAGAACACTTAAATAAGAACTTAAGACCATTCCCTCTAAGAAACAGCACTTAAGCAGAAGCTTATGCACATTAATGAACAGGAATGTGCACTTGAAACAGGGCCAATATATACAGCTTGCTTGATACTTTATATTTACATATATGGAATTATTTTATCATCTTTTAATGTATTTTAATTATATTTTAAATATCCAATTAAGTTACAATTCCCTCTGCTCCCTCATTGTTTATCTCTTTTCCTCATTCTTTCTCCCTTGAAAAAATTACTTGGGATTACTGTCCACATACTCCACTAGTCTAATGCCAGATCTTATTTAAAAGGGATCCTGAAAACCAAGGATTTTATTTGAAATCAAGGAGCATGCAGATCTCAACAGATTGCTTTCTCTTTCAAAGTTTGATCTTTCTCGTTTTAGGGAGACAACAAATTTCTATTCCCATTTAAATCAGGATCAGCAAGAATTTGTCCCTGAGTTCAGCTGTATTAGCATACATCCCACTGTGCCATGGAATTGTCACCCAGGAGTGATCTTGCGCCTCTTAGATGAGATTCATTTAAATAGGTATCAGATGACTATGCTGAAGCAGATATGAGTTGATTGTGAGATCAATTTAAACATATGTCATTCAGAGCACTGGGAATAAATACACTGATTTTACAGACTGTCTTTTTCAGTTCCAGCTATTTGTTTAAGTGGGTCGCGTTTAACCCAAAGAGTTATATAATCATTTCTGTGCCTTTATTACTGAATGTTTAATATTTTATCATCAAACATATTTCGTGGTGATGTTTGAACTTTTCACTTTGATGGTCTGAACTTCAGAACAATACCTTTTCAAGAAAGGGAAAAATCCTTTAAAAACAGTGGGGAAAAAAAAGTATTCCAAGGAAAGGCCATCTGCTATAAATAACTCTGACTAGATGCAACCTAGTATTACCAAATTTCTAGAAGCTACAGATTAAAGTTTCTCAAAGTTTCTTTTTCAAACAAGGATGTGTATGTCTCTATGTGATAATTTTCATTCCCCCAGGAGCAGAACAGACTTGCTGCTTCACAATGAGCTTCCAGATTGGTGCAAAACTCCTTCACACAGCCAAATGTCCATTTGAGCACCTAGACATATGACTTGATTCTGCATTTGAGAACTTGGATCCACACAAAATTTATATTTATTTGTGTAGTACTAAGATAGAATACTTAATTGTAAGCTGTGGAGGTTGAGGGTAGCATATGCAGCTTACAATTATACAGTGTAAAAAATGCTCAAGGACTGTCCCTCTGCAGTATTAAAAGCCTGGGTATTGTCCATGGCTTTCCACAGTCCTGATATTGGAGTCATTTCCATACATTTCACACAAGAAAATAAAGAAAGGAAGAAAATATGAACTATCATTGTAAAAAAATCTAAATATGTTGAATGTGTTAGAACATCCTAGATGGGAGTGCTGCAGGTCTTGGAGATAGACTGGAACTACTGAACATATGTCACTTCATTTCCAGTAACTGATGAAGAAGCTTACAACTTCAGGTACAAAAGAGGCTTCGTCCTCTTCCTGCATGCAGTGTGCCATCAATCCAATGGTCTGACTGCTTAAAGACCAGGTGCTCCTTCCCATCCAGTTAACACGGGGAAATTCCCATACCATTAGATTCAATTAAGGTAAGGTGGCCCTGTTGTAATTTACCACACCACTATATATATTTCATCTTTTATCTTCAATTTAGGTAATGTAACAATCAAGCTGACTGACTTTCTGAAATACATGATTATGTGAAGAATATTTCATCACAATTTCATAATGTCAGGTGTTTTCCTTTAACCTCTGGAGTCTGATTCATATTATGGCTTTGGTGATTACATATTGCCTATGCCAAATCCTGTCCTATCATTATGAAAGGCTATTTTTTTTTACTTTATGTCTTAAACCTACTCTGTGGTGCTCCTCTCTTGTTTCACTGGGGTTCATCAGCTACCTTTGGAGTTAGCTTCATTTTAAAAAAGGAGTTGGATGAAGGTGATGGGAATACATGAGAAAATGTTATGTCACAGAGATTATCTGAGCTACTATAGTAATAATGTATTTGCCAAGGATGTCTACTTAGGAAACATATTCTGGAACAGAACATTTGAATAAGTTCAAAAGGGTCTGCATCTTTTTAGTCAACCAAAAATGGTTTAAGTAGAGAATTTAAAATATGAAAAGAATGGAATTTCCTTCTTGGGAAAGATTCTGAAAATCTGGATATCAATCAAACTGCAAAATCTTGCAGACTTCAAGAACTCTGAGAAGGACAAATTATGTCAGCTTGGTCAAATAATTTAATTTTTATATTTTTATATTGTAATTATGTGGTGGATTGTGACAGAGAAAATAAAAAATATTTTCTAAAATGCCACTTTGAAATTAAAGAACAGAAATGCTTTGGTTTGAGAGCATTGTGATTTATTGGGATTTCCACACTTTTATTTTCATGCAACTCCACATGCTTGTATATTCATCTTCTTTCACAAAGCTTTATATTTCAACTGAACCACATATTTCAAGAGAAAATAATATTGTTTCTTATACCCATGCTACTGTGAATCACATTTCCTGTATTTTCTACAAAATCGAGCATAATATTTGCCTTTGAAAACCTGACTTTTTATTTTGATGGTTAACTGATCCCATTAGAATATTTGGCCCTTCGGTCACAGGTCTGGCAACATCTCTCTCTTCTCAAAATGCCATTTCAAATTGCTTTGACTAACTTAATTTATTGGTGTATTATTATTAACTAGGAATATCTACCATGTTTTGTCCCTTGATCAAAATCATTAATTTCTCTTGACAGCCTTCAGGTGGCACTGAAGATGAGAAGGAAAAAAAAGGGATATTTTTCCGCCTTGTAATTACAAACCTATAGCTGTGCTTTAAAGAAAATTTGGTTCTGTTGGTATGATTTAACTGAAAGGAACTATATGGAGTTCTGTGGCTTCACATATGCATTCCCATACATTCCCCTACAGAAGATGAAACATGACACTTCCTTTGTAAAGGATCCAAGAATCTTGCCCCTAATCCATAGATTTCATATGTATGTAATCAACTTTTATTGGTTTTGTGAGGATGAAGCTTCCCCTTCCAATGTGAGCACAATACAAACTTTGACAGTGTCATTAATAAAGAACTGTCTGGCTCAGACAAGCAGGGGAAGTTTATATAAAGCTTTTCTCCCTGTGCTTTCCATGATATTTGTGTAGTGCACTCTTGCTATAGCACACTTGCTGTGTCAGACCCCAAAATGCAAACTGCTTGGAAAAAGAGAAAGCTGGTGCTGTAAAAAAACCACAGCACAGCTGAAAAAAGTTGAGGATTTCCTAAATATCTTTTTCTCCTGCTGATGGTAAAAACCTTTCTGGTCACGATAGCGAGCCTAATGAAGACAATGGCAAAGAGCCAAATGATTACAGTGGCACTAAATCAAGCTGTTTGATGGGCAAATTCTTAGGATTGGTGTTTTGAAGCCTTGATGGATTTTCTTCAGAAACTCAGGCCATTATCTGAAGACCAGAGGCACCCAGTTTGGACATTCAAGCGAATTCGGGGCTCTTTTTACCATAAAAAATGCAATCCATCCTTTCAAACTCAGAGGCAGTCAGAACCATAATGACAAAAATGACCCCAAGATTTTTTGGAAGCAAATATTCTATTTGGGTTATAATTTTTCCTGATCTCCAAATAAAAAATACCAGGCACTGGATACTGTTGTCAGCAAATGGTTGTTTGAATCATAAGCCAATAAAAAACATAGCAAAGAATCACTTCTGCTTTCCAACAGAACACACTATTTTCCTTTCACAATCACTAGGATTCTAAAGCTATTTTACTAAATACTAACCACATTTAGGTGAAAAAAAAAAACTTTAATAATACTCTCATCTCCATTGAAAAGTAATATTAATGATTGTTTTTTGCATAAGCAATCATATAGAAGTCAATCAAGTAAAAGATTGTATTTTGGAAGAGGTCTTTCTAAGTTATATTTTCTTGCTTTTATAAATAACTTTCTGTGTTCTAAAGATCATAGATTTCATGGGTAATGTCTTCACCAGCGCACTTACTGCACTTACAATGTATAGCTTCACCACAGCACAAAGTTGGATGTTAATTCACAAGCTTCTTTCTGAATATTTTTTTAAAAAAATATCTTCATCTTGAAAATTTTTGTGGAAATATAAATTTATTTAGTAGAAAGCTGTATAGATGGACTCTCTTAGATACAGTCCCAGTGTTTAACTGCTTTTCTTGTGAAAACTTTTCTTTATATTCAGTTGAGTTTTCCCTTACTCTTAAGTCTCTCATCCTTCTGCTGTAAGTCTCTGAGAAAAAATTCACTTTGTTTTCTCTTTCTTCCCTTTAGCTGCATCTGAGCTGCATGTGTGCTCTAGCTGGATTCCCTCTTTAGCCTTTTCTTCTAAAAGTTTAACAAAAAAAGCTCAATTAGCACCTCGTCATTCATTATCAGCTCCATCCCCTTAATTAGCTGAGTGACCCCTCCACAGGTTTAGTGTTTCCCTTCTGAAATTTTACCTTGATTGAATATACAAGCACAACTACCATACATCTTCACCACCTGTTTCAAAATTATTAATATACTTCAGTTTCTCTGGATACCCTTTTATGATCATTTTCTTCAAGTCATTTCACCTAACCCTCATTTTGATAGTTCATAATTATTTTTTCTCTCAAGAAAATAGTCTCCTTCCTGAACCTTCTTCACATTACTCACTATTCAAAAGTTGCCACTCTCTCTTTGGTCCGATTGTAAGTTCTCATCCTCTGATTCACAGATGTAGCAAAACACTGAAGCTCCCTTATCTCAAATGTAATGTCCATAATGAGAGGACAGCAAGACCCCACTTAGCATTACAATAACTGACTAAGGGTACTGAATGCCCCATTTCAGTTTGAAGATTTTGCAAATATTGTCCATTGTGGTATCTTACAGTCTGCACAGAAATGTGGAGGAACCTTCTGTAATTAGTTACTGTTGAGAAAATAAAGTTTATAGGATTTAAATTATTTTGACTGATTTCCACTACTGAGACCTAGGGCTTCCTTCCCCTAATCTCACTCTCTAGCTTGAAATGGGACTAAACTGAGGCAGTGCAAATGGCAGCTACAAGCTGCAACAGTTTGAAACATTTAAAATTAAATGAACAGATGAACAGAATAAACAGAAATGTAAAAGGGCTATTCAACAGCCATACCTTTGTGGATAAATATTTTTGTGAGTGCACTCCTTCAGCTGTAAGTTCACACAGCCAAACAAATGGAAAATTATTCTACTTTGTAATAGCATAAGGAGAGACAGAATATGCAACATATATATTGCAATCTTCTATTAGGGTAAGTTTTCTAAATATAACAAGAAATACTGCCCACATAAAAGGCAAAGGATTTTAAAATTTTAATTTTTCCCCTTTTTTTGTTATTTATTTTTTGCAGTTTCTTCAACTCTGACATTAAGATCACAATGGTCACCTTCATGTTAGACATGTTTCTGAGCTTTTCACTACCTATATAGTGCTGTTTTTCAATGTAAAAAAAAGAACTGAATAATTCATTTGAAAAAGCAAATACTTCAACTTTTTTTTAAAAAAAATAAATTAGAAGTTCTTTGTCTGTATACATTTAATCCATGTTGGTTTACACTTTAAAAAAATATTTTTAATTCCTGCTCTAAGATGGGGAACAATCTCTTGATTGATACAAAAAAGACAATGCACAATTGCAGAAGCCATTTCACTAATATTAATTAATGGACAACCATAGAAGGGCACAAGAAAATATCCCATCCCTGGGATGAGAGGTAGAAAGAACAACTGGTACCAATTCTTTTGGGACTGAAAGTTTCCATCTGAGCATCTTATAATCTCTTTCTAAGGAGTAAAATCCTTTTTACATGAGCTTAACATCATAGTTCATGAATCGCCTCAGAAGTCTTTTTAAACTGGATGTTTTTTACATCGTCCAGACCTAAACTGCAGGGTTCACATTATCTGAAAATCTCCATGACTCAGTATTATTAATTGTAAATTTCTCATATTACTGAAAAAAACAACAAATGACACACCTTGCTTCAACAATTTTTCATTGCCATCAGATACCAAACAGACTTAGCACTGTCAACTTGATCAGCATAGATTATTAATTATGATACTGCTGGTACAGTTCAATTTAATCAGAAAAGAACATCAAGGAGTCCAAAAAGTAGGGTATATAATGCAATTTATCTTTGCCTTGTACTGATAGGGATAACAATGATTTGCAAATTGGTTCAGCTACAAATACACAATTAAAAAGAGATAAATATCAAAAGATATGCCACATTTTCAACTCAAAGCCAAAAGTGCAGGTCTTAATCTTAGTAGTCAGTTTTAAAATCATGAGTTAATTCTTCCTTTGATGTGCATGCTTAACTCCCATTAAAATTAATGGGGGTTACACATGCTCATTGAGGAAGAAATAGACCCCATAGTGTGTATATTCTTCAAATAATAAAGATTTGGTAATTACTATATTATTTGTTCATTAATTTTCAATTTATCTTGTAAATGTGCACTCTTTGTGATCTTAGGTCCAATTATATAGAGTAATTTGTGGCAAAAGGTCTAGTGGAGCATTATCCTCTTAAAGGACATGCAGTTTTATAGCACGTATTGACAGTGCTCTAATTCTCAAAATTTATCCCTTGCAAAATGCACCAAAACAAGAGAATTTGACTCCTAGCAGACAAATTCTTCTTCTCTGTGTCATCCATGTTCCCTTTAAATCATTTTTGCCTTCAACCATGTTTGGAAAGGCCATTTTCCTTTAATTAGTCAGCAGCCAAAAGCACGATTTTTAAAGCATATGATGATAAAATCCTTGCAAGTTACTGCAGCACAATCTGTAGACAAGAGACAACAATTTATCAGATTCATAGTGGAGGTCTGACCTCTACAGCCTCAAACCCCTTCCTAGATAAGACTCTAGTTGAAGCATTTTACTTGATATTAATGTGGTCTGAACAACTTTTAAAGCAGTCTCTAATTCCATTCAGTCTGATTTCCCATTGTCATGTTTTCTAATGCTTGAGGATGGTCATACAAGTTAATAAATGTGTTCTCTTTGGGTCTTTTTCAAGATACAATATTCCCTTCCTGATTTGACTCTCTCTTTGAAAATTCCTTCCCTAGTTCTCTTACCCAGTTTTTCTTCCTTAACTACTTCCCAAAAAAAAACCCTGTTAGTACTTATATTCTCCTCCCACTCATCTATTTTCTGGAACTGTGTCCTTCCCACTCCCTTTTTAACATAAAACAAATTTTCAGTGCCTGATTTTAAGCTTATTCAGTACAAACCAAGTACATGGAGTTATCCAATGATGGAGCATTTTCTTTATGCTCACTAAAGTAAATTTAGGTTCCTTGGGTCACCTGGATGTGTTTGTGCCATTCCTATATGATGCATTAACAATGTGGATGTCCAACAAGTGAGCTGGTTTACCACTGGTTGATGTAGCACAGATCCTATGATCTAGTACTCATTTCAGGTAGCTAACAGCAAGGGATTGTGTAAAGGTCATAGGAGTGTGAAGCAGTTATGGTCTCCAGCCAGTGTGACCCAAGGACATCTCATGAAAGGTATCATGTTCCAGCAAAAGTTTCCTATCTGTCTTCAAGAAAGAGGCTGATGATTAGGTTCAATGAAAGCCAAATCCATGAGATTAAAATCTGTCTTGTGACTAGACATCAGGAAGACAGGAGAAATTCTGGATACCTTGAACAGCTATGTAGGAGCAAGGAGGAGAAATTTCTACCCAATGAAGAACGAGAACTATCAATGCCATTTTACTTAAACATTTACTACACAAGTAGCACAAAAAATAAAGATATTATGAATCTGGGGAGGGGTTGAGGGTTAATGAAAGACCTTGGAAATTGCCTAAGCCTATGAGAAGGGAAGGACAGGGACACAACACTGAAGCAACAGAATTTGTTCTAAGAATAAGCTACAAGATACTTTCAGAGCAATTCATTTTTTCACTCCAGAGGCTCACAGTTGTGCAGATTTGGTATCAAGTACAGCTCATTGGAAATGGTAATGTTTTGTGATATAGAGTCATTTCACAATTATACTTTATGTGACATACATTTCCCCTAAATATTCCACGTTTAAACAATTTTCTATAAAGGCTGAATTATTAACTTTTGGAGTAGGAAGATATTTTGTAATTACTTTTTTCATCCACCATTCTAATTTTTTGAAAATAAATTAAAAAAAACAAAACAAAACAAAAACCAACCAAAAAACCCCAATCAAATCAAACCCAAAACCAAACAAGCATAAACAAACAAGCATAAACAAACAAAAAAACCCAAATAAACCCACAACATTGAAAACAGAGACTATAGGACAATACATTCCATCTCAGTGAGCACTTTTTATTAATAGAAATTTTATGTGGCTGTCTTGTTTTTTTAGTAGTTTTAGTATATAATAATTGAAAACACCACCACTGTCCAAATTATTGAATTTGTCTAGCAGTAAAAGACAATTTTACAGAGAAAATCTATGTATGCAGTGTTTGCACTACAAACAGAAACAAAAGCTATGGTCTACAGCTACCTGACTGTACAACAGGGAGAGAGACACCAAGTGGGTCTATAGGTACCTTGTGTTTTACATGCTTCCTATTTTCTAAAGGGTCCTTCCTCTCTTTGCATTTTTACTTGGTCACCTTCATTTCTTAAACACCCATCTAGGCACCGTATAAGAGAGCTGGACCATGCCCCTGTGTTACCCTTTCCAGGCAGAATGGTACTCATGGAACTCAGCACATTAGTGGCCACTGTTAACCCCTGAAGTTCCCTTCCCTCACTCTACAGCTCCCCATACAGCCCCAGACACATTTGTGAATCCAGGCCCATTACAGTGGGTGTGTGAGAAATGAGTTGGCAGGTCTCAGGCTAAGTCAGAATAGGCAGATGTGCATGTCATAAAACTCAGCACCCTGATAGGCGATGCTTAGCACCCCCACGGCCTTTTTTAAAGAGGGGACCAAATGTTCTGCAAAGCAATTAGGGTATATGTTGAACAGGATTAATCTAGCTTTGTTTGGATTGTAGTTCTTCTAACACAGATGCTAACCTTATTTTGCTACTTTTATATACTGCAATGTATCTAGATAGCTCTTTGAATATAAGTATTTTTATTCTGAGGCAACAGAGACCTTCATTTGTCTGCTCTATAGATACAGACATTCATTATCCCCAGGAACAGCCTACCTGGCTTTTAAAGACAGCAGTCCAAGGAACAGTTTACAGGTTGATTAAAGTTACAAAGTCAGTGCAAATGCATGGCAATGATCTAGGATTTCAGGCCCAAAAAGGGACATTTAGACAATTCTGACACCAGCATTTCCCTTTGATCTGTATCTACAGTATATCTCTGCAGAAAAGTTCTGCAGGTACAGTGTATGCTGGGGAAGCTGAATGTAGGTCAATGAGATGCACTCTGCTTTTTTAAATAAAATCTTTCTGCAGAAAATGCATGATTTCCTGTTATGACTGTAGACTTCACAGAGTATCATACATTCATTTTTAAAAAATACTTTTCTATTTGTGCAAAAAACATTCATTTTACTCAAGGTGCACAAACACATATACACACAAGATTCTTTACATAATGTACTCATTAATGGATAATTTCTTTTCATGCATTTACCATCACTAATTTGTGGCTGACAAGGCAGACCACAGAATTTCAGAATGCCTATTCTTGAGCAGTAAATGATGTTAGCCAAAAAGGTTAGACAAAGGGCTCAATCCAAAGAAGACTTGCATACCTAAATCCTGTCTAACGCTCAACTTTTGATCTTCAAATCCCTAGCTCAGTACCACCTAAGTTTAGCAAGACCAAAACCCATGAGTGCCTACTTTAGGCCGCAAGAGATATATGGGTCCCTCATTTCATGACCTAATGCTAATCTGTTAGCTGAGAATCCTGCCAGGGCTTCTCAGGAGCACAGTGGGCACTGGCAAAGAGCATAGCAGGTCTCCAACACTCTCACCAGGCTCTGGAAGTGCCTGTCCCTCACACTGACCATTCAGAGACCCCACTGTAAGAGAAAACCCAGGAGGCCATTGTGCTGGTAGTGGGGAGGAACTGCCTACCCAGCTCCTTCATGATAGTGTTGCCCTGGAATAATCCTTGAATTGCTTTCCTCAGAGCAACCAAAACCCTTTGGATTTTCCTAAATGAACTTACTGCATCCAGCCCCCAACAGAAAACAACAGAAACAAAGCCAGGAGGATCAGGAAGAGCAATTGGGCCAGAAGAGACAGTGCCTGTGCAGTTTCCACAGTCAAATGACAGTTAAGGCATTTGCCTGATTTGGAACATGGAAGAATGTGAGACTCATAGGAGAGCACTAAAAAGTGAAGATTTCTCTAACTCAAACTTCATGTTATTAGCCGTGATTGGGACAAAGGATTTGGGATTTCAGATGAAGAGGGTTTTCAAAATGAGAATGAGCCACTGGAAAATGCATGTGGGAAAATGCAGTCTGTGCCAGATCTTCTCCCAGATTTTACAATGTGAGAAAGGCAGTAAGTTGGGACAGATCAAAACAGATGAACAATAAAATAAAGACTGAATATCTTAATAAAATTTATATAGAATCCTATGCCGTCATTATTCTGATTCTATTTCAGCCATAAAGGAGGAGAGGGATGCTCTGCAGCTGGAGACACTTCTTCTCTGAGTTGGTAAAAACATGTGTTGGGTGATGGCACCAGTTAGAACTATTTCTATTATGTTGCCCTGCACTTTGAAGAATTGTGTTTCAGAGGTCATGGGCTGGGTGTGTGCTGGCACTGTGTTAGGCCTCTGTGCTCCATGAAAAGGACCTGGCAAACACAGGCTCGAGCTGAAGTTAATGGAGTTTTGCCATTGCTTAAGTTGAAGCCAGGTTTCCAGCCCTGGTGTCAAAAAGGTTCTTTTCCCCCCTCCTCCAGTTCTGCTACAGGCACCGGCTGTGTGCTCAGTTTATCCCATGCCTATCACAAATATAGCAGCGCAGACCTCGTTACCAGCAAGCTCAATTATTGTAATACCCTCTTAGAGGAGCTTAGAGCCAGGCTGCTCAGCACTGCTTGCTCCGAGCACAGCAGCACGTGTGCTCAGCCCTGTGAGCCAGCAGGAACACATTACACCACAATGCATTTTCCACGCTGCCAGCCTTCGAAGTGGCAGGTTGATTTTAAGTTGGCCCTTTCAGATTTTAAAGCCTTAAAGGCTCTGGCTATGACTGATCCCCTTCTCTTTGAGCCCTGCCCTAATGGGGAGCTGTGTTCCCACACCACCTGCTTTTCCTGGAACCCTACTGTCACATTGCAGATCTGCAACAGATTTTGACTTTTCTGTGCTGAACTACACGATGTATCTCACCCCCGGAACCTTCCTTTCCCGTCAACCCTTTCCATTTATATACCACACTCATCCCAATGTTAGCAGAACCTCACAAAATTATTGCTGCCATCTCACACACTAGCCAGGTTTTTAACGGAGTTGGCGTTAGAGCAAGTTAGCCAGTGTGGTTTCACGGTATCAGGTACTCACTTTTTCCCTCCTGCAGCCGGAGAAGAGGCTTAGTCTTTTCATTAGACCTGAGGTAAGATGGGTTTCATTTTCTGCAGGCCAAAAGCAGACAAATAGGAAGCTAGAGCAGAGCATCTGACTCCATTAATATATCCTCTAATTTAACTTGCTGTAACTTGTTTGTGCAGCCGTACCCTTGGGTGATGCTGGCCACTGTACTTTATTACTCTATGCCTCTTCCTCCTTCCTCTGCTTAATGGGGCCAATGATGCTTCCTTTGTAAGGCACTTGTGAATCTAGAGATAAGAAATGGAAGTTTCAGAAAGGTATTATTAATTAACGTTTATTAGCCTGTCTGTGCTCTAATCATCCCACTCATCTTTCACTGTACACACTCCTTGTGACTTTATTGCAGCTGTATTCTCTTCTGACAATTAATATAGTTATTGGCCCCATGGTTATTATTTTTTCTACCTCATCCCTTTTTCACTTTAAAACATGCATTTGTTTACTTTGAATTCCAACATGGCATGTGCACTTGTATACAACTTTGTTGTTAGTATACTTAATTTACTTTAACTACAGTTCATATTGGTATATGTGTTGACATTAAAATTAGTACATCTATTAATAACATTATTAATAATAACAATATACTAGTTTTCTTTTAATTTAGAAATATGATCCAAAAGTTACAAAGCATGGATGCCTAAGATTAGATAATTAACCCAAAACCAAGTTCTGGAGCAGTGAAATCCAAGCTGCTTTATATGAATTCCATCTAGGGATTTAAGGCTTAAACTCTAGGAATCCATGTTTGAAAATCTTGGCTTTGATATATGAGTGTAGGTTTTCTAATACTGGTGTGAATGAGAGAGATGGGATGGTTGCCCTTTCTTCATCTCTCTTCATGCCTTTAACATGAAGGGCTAATAGGTACCCCAGCATGGGGTGAGCAGCCTATTTCCTGAGCAGGAGCATTCCCATCACCCCATACCAGAGGGCAGGAATGAGGGATTAATACTTTAAGGCCTGATGCAACCTATCTCCCTTCAGGTACTCAAATTACCATCTCTTTATACACCCCCAGCTAACAGTCAGTGGAGAGAAAAAGGCACCTGTGGGGATGACTCAGCCCACCTAAAATCTGAGTCACCCTGTGGAGGCACCTTTCTCCCTCTCCTCTTCAATTAGAGTGGGCGCCCCACTCAGCAGTCAGGTGTCTCCCTTCAACACCCATGCTGGAGTGTGGGGGATGTTGGCCCCAATGCATTTAGTTTCTTACATCTCGAGTCCTTAGGAAGACAAGACCAACGTTTACACAAAGAAATAAAAACCAGTAATGCCAGAGGTGGTTAATCTTTGTGCTATTTATCCAGCTACCTATGTATTTGCAATACTTATGGGTACTGTCTGCCTTTGATGTGCAGGGATTTACAGATGCAGTTCCATTAACATTAGTGGGAATTGGGTGCATAGATCCAGTACATCAAGATGAGAATATTTGGTAATAAATCTTTTAATATGCATGTAGCATTGACTGAATAATTTGAAACATTTTTAAAATCCAAATAAAAATTGAGTTTTCTCCTACAAGAGAAGCTACCCCTAGAGACAGATAAGTGGAATCTATCTCCACATAGTCAGACACTGTGTGATTTCATATTGTACATAGAATGATCTTTTTTTATCTTTATTGATTACTAGAAGAGTAATACAATTAAAGGTAGCAAAATGCTTTAAGGTTTTTGTTCTCTGGCAAAGAATCAAGAGTTCAAAGTGGGGCTTCTTTCTTATTATTAGAGAACACCCTAAGAGACAATAATTTCCAGCAATTCTCTCTTTCTCCTCCTCCCCTTTTTATTTCCCATTTTGTGATTTTGGGGATACAGAAAAAAACCTCTGCGTGTTAGTACTAGATAGTGATGTGCAGACACAAGAATAAAACCTCTCCTTTCTTTTTACAACCACAGGTGTAAAAGAAGTACCTATCATTATTTCATTAATGATCTGCAGCAGTATTTTCTTGCCTCCTTGGTCACATGTGTTCATGTACATGTGAGCATACACACACACACACACGTTGTCTCATGCTTGAGTTTTCTGATGTGGAACACGCCTTGATAAGCACTGCTTATGCTAGGATTATGAATATAAGAAAATAGAAAAGACATTTAGAAACCACAGGAAAACAATTCTTTTGGTGTTTGAACTGCAGTGTTATTCAGATGTATATAACTACTGCTGGGTGGGGGAACTGCAGGAAATATGCCAAGGAAGAGAGACAAGGGAGGGCCATCAACAAGACAGAGAGAAAAAGACAGAAAATGCTTTTGTTTGCAGACTTGGCTGTTTGACTTGACTTGAAAATAATAATAGGCCCCCATTCTCTCTCACCAGCCCCTTCCCCTGATTCATCGGATATAACATAATTGATTCTCACTGGAGACAGATTTGGAATATGTGTCTTGCTTGTTGCTATTGTTTATGTTTACACAGTACATTTACTGCTAGAGGAGTTTTGTTCCTCGTTTACTCACTGCCCTGTTGCAAACCCCTACTGCTTTTCCAGCTGGCACCAGTTCTTTTCTTCTCACTTCACAAAGGGAGGTGAAGAAAGGGGGAACTGCACTGTCTTGGGGACCATGAGAAGTTGGGGATTTTGCAGGTTATGATATTCTGCATGATACAGGAAACTGACTCCTCACATTTGTCTGCTAATTCCTTTCAGAGAGTGTGGCTTGTGTTCCTTCCTTGTCATGTTTCTGCCTCCACGATGTGCTAAAACTCAAAGGCATTAGGGCAACAAATTTTCACACCTGGCACAGGACTTCCAATACAAGGTCATAAATTTTGCTGACTTCCCATTTAAATGTGGCGCCTTTGGACAAAGAGGTGATTACTGGCCAGGACAAATCATTTTTTCAAGCCTGAGCACTACAAGGGAGGACACTGCACCACACATCACCCAGCAGGGCTGATCATGGATTGCCAGACCCTGGGTGCTAAGAAAGACTCATGGGGGACATCTGGCAGGCATCAGGAAGCAGCTTTGAGAAGAGCAACAGCCTATCTGTTTCTTTCACAATCACACACAGTCATGAGTTAGGAAGAGATAGCTATGGGAAAAGAAGGAACAGGAAGAGAAGAAAAAGGTGTATAGAAAGAACAGAGGGAGGAGGAGTCTATCTGGGGTCTAAGGAAGAAAGATCAACAAAGACTAAAGTAAAGTGCGTGGCTAAGATGATATGTTTTAGCAGAGGAGGCATTATTTTTAAAGTAGTCCTGAAGTTTTTATGGCTCGAGGCCCCTATTTCATCTTAATTCATCCTTGGGGATAAAGACTCAGCTGGATGGATCTCAATCACTCTCTTCCCTTTCTCACCCCTTGTCATCATGTTCTCTTCCTTCAGTACATTTTCACCATGGTTAGAAATTCCGACTCTCACTCCCTTTCCCAAGCGACTACCGTGGCGCCCTTTGGAAGGTGCGCAGTGCCCTGACTCCCACGGAGTCGAGTTCCATTGGAACTGCTGGTAGTGCATTCATCAGCCATCTGTCATTGCAGCTGCTTGTTGAAGAAATCAACTTCTTTTTTTTTTTTTTTTTTTTTAATACTTTGACTAGGAGGGGGAAAAAAACCCTCAACCACCAAAAATTTAACAACAACAATAATGGCCCGACTGTTTCCTTGACAATCCAAACACAATCTGCTGCCCACAGTCTCAGAAAGTGTCATTGAGGCAAAACAAAATTCTCCTGGCGTGGTGGATTTGAGTATGTCTACAGGCTTTGTTTTGTTCTCCTTTTCTGTAGTAGGTGTAATACCCTCTTCCTATGGGAGAATAACTCCTGTGGAGTCTCTGTGACTCAAAAAGACTGAGCTATGGCATGTCAAACTTTATCAGCCAGTTGTCTCTGCAACTTTTAGCTGAAAGTCTCAAAAAAACAGGAATGCTTATTAAGATCCTAACATATGTTTTTTATTTCATTGTATTTTCCATGATTGAACAGAAACATTGCAGAGAGGTGATAAAAACTGTGCAAACATAGGGTAATATTTAATAGTGTCAGGAATCTAGGCTACAGGCCTCCCAGCTCTCCAGTCTCTCTGCAATATAATTTGATTTCTTTTCTGTAACTGTCTTATAGTGAAGATGAATCTATCTTCACTTTATTTTTGTCCTGAGATCTTTATACATTCACCTTTCTAGGTCCCAGGTCATCCTGTCAAGCCTTGTTCATGGCCACTTCAGTGGTGACACCCAAAGAACCAGAGACCACTGCACTTTTCAAACCAGAGCCAAGCAGCCTGAGCAAAACTCCTGTGTACAAGTGTGAACAACATTTGAAACAGAGTCACTTGAAACAGAGTCCACAGGTCCTGGCAAAGCAGAGCAGTGTCCACAGCCACACCATGGCACGTAAATTTTTTTTGCTTTTCTTTTATGTTGCATTTGGACAGAGAGAAAAGGAAAGGTTCTCTCTCGATGTCTCCCCTGTAGGCAGCTGGGAGAGAAGCAGGATATAATGAGAAGGCTAAGTGACTGGTAAAATTAAAATACACGAACCATTAAAAAAGTTTAAAGGGTAGGAAAAAGAGTGCTCACAGCACTGTGAGCTGTGAGCTGTTTTAGGTCAGCACCTAAGGAGTTTCTTACAGGCGATATGGGAGCTCTTAAGAAACATGAATGTTGTTACACACAATACCATCTTTATCAAAAGCTAAAAGCTCACAGAGGGAGGCCACGGCACTTACAGTCTGGGAACATGAGCCTATCAAATGAGAAATCTGTGAGAGCAAAGGAAAGTCCTGACATGGCCTCTTGGGCTGGTGGCACAGACTGATATGTTTGGGCTCCTGGACAGTGCATCTGGCACTCCTGGCAATAAAACCTAAACTGACAGGTTTATGTCTCCATCTATACAACACCACTACACCACTGCACACCAATATGTAACATCACACATATTTTATATTTGTGTGTACCTCTATGTGATTGTCTCTGGAGCCACAGAGGTACAGAGAGCTTTTCTTTCCTTTTTTAAGTTTTTTGTTAATGAAAGAGAACAGTTGTATTCCAGTCTTTCTGATCCACTCCAGGCAAAGATGGGGAGAGAGAAGGACTTCAAATCCAGCACAATAGCTGACTTTTTACATTTTATCAAGTCCTTTTTCAGTTCCCCATATCAAAATTCTCAGCCTTTTGATTCAACACATGTAGTAGAGTAGGCTCAGAATGAAATGGAAAGTAAACAGTCCTCATCAATCTCAAAGGCTTCAGATCTTTATATAAAGCTATCTTATTAAGATAGGTAGGTATTTCCAGGTGGGAATTCTTTATGTTCTCTTTTTTTATTGGGTGACTGTTCTTCAAAATCACCTGCCAATAATTAAGAGTCAAGCTTAAACACCTGCTGGAATCTCATGTATGTGAAAGAACATAAAGCTTCCTCCAGGAAGAAACTGACTTTCAAGCAGGAAGAAACATTTCACATTGTGTCTTTTCTGACTGTTGTTTTGGAATAACCAAATGTGCATGCTTTGGAGGCCTCTGTCATGCAAAAATCTGTAAGCTCCATTCAGTCTGACAAATAGTCATTTATCCTGGTTATGACACAGGATTTATATCATTCTATCTCTACAAAGCAAAACCAATCTTCCCACCTGTGCTTATGGAGATCCTGCTGAGAAACAGAAGGGAGATATTTTTTGAATGCAAGTGATGAACTTAAGCACAAGTTTTTAACTTTAGTACAGGAAAGATTCTTTTAACTTAAAACCTTTGCTAACTTGCATGTTTGTCACTTTTCCTTGTAAAGCATTTCTATTTGCCCACGGAAGCCAAAACTTTTGCTTTCAAACTTTGAAATTATGAATTTTTATATTAAATTTATTTTTTAATTTTAGATTTGAGGTTGGGGGGTGGGGTTTGCCAAATTTTATTTTAAGGTTGTCTAAATTTATAGTACAACCTACACCTCACCTTCCAATCCTTTTGCTCAAGGACAGTCCACATGCTAGGCAAAGTTTTGGACAATGTTTATCTTTCTAAATTTATGGGTAAATGGATCTTAAATCACTATTTATTCAATCCTATCCTGTTATGCGTCACCTAAAGGCTTATGCAATTTGCAATTTCTTCTGTACAGAATTTATCACCATCTATATGAGTCAGGATATGTGTTCTTATATTGATATATGGAGTAAAAGACAGAAGAGTAGCTCAGAACTGAACTACCCCAGAGAGCACTACCCCCAAACCAAAACAAATAAAGAACCCAGTCCAAGCTGGAAATGGCCCCTCCTTGCTCATGAAGTGGGTAAATTGCCAAGTGGTTATAATTCCAGGTACTGGATGTGAATGATTTCCACAGGAAAACAAAGATTCTCTTTTTTTTTCGTACTTTTCACACATTCCTGTTTAGGGATAAGAGATAGTTCGTACTCAAGAGAAACTTTACCTCTGAGAAGACATAATCCAAAGTGCTACCTGTCTAAAGAGGAACTTCTAAGTGCAGGAATGACAGTCTAGGACCTAAAAATTTCTGTTAGCAGAGAAGGGAATGCAATATAAAAACAGTCTAACCTCAGAAAAAAATGAACTCTAATAAAAGTAAAGGTATGCAGGATTTCAGCCAAGATGCTTGTCCATCTCCTTCCATGATCAACCTTCGTTTCCACATTGCTAATATTCCCAGTCAAAGTCAGTTGGGAACTAAACATATGACTCAGCCAAAGCCATTAGTGCAGATTATCAGCCTTTTGTCAAAGAAATGAGCAAAGTCACTACGTGCTGATGAAGAGCTTTATAACTGCAGCCTAAAAGCCACATGGAGGAAAAGATGTTTAATTCCTGAAACAGGTCCAGATTTTAGAAGAGTTAAAGTAAAGAAGAATCTCAGCCCAAGCTGTGATTATTACTCATGTTTTATTTGAATAATCTAAACAAATAAGACCAACGATTCTGTGTCCACAGCTTCTCAGTTACAATGCTATTAAATTAAAGCACCAGAGAAATAGTCTCTTCTAGTACTTATACCATAATTCTTTGTCTTGCAATATGAAGTATTGGAGTCTGCACTTAATGCACAGGTATAACATCAATGAATGCTGGGGAAGCAAAGCATCTGGTTTTTTATTTTTACATTAAAGAATCATATGCATAAAGTAATGACTTGGCCTTTTGGTCTCCCACAATAATTTAAACAAGTCTATTCTGTTGATTTAACATTGCATCAATTTCTGGAGCACTGCTCAGCATATATCCACAATCAGGAACGGCTTACAAAGGTAGTGCTTAACAACGTTAAGCAAGGCACATTGTGGCAGCCTTAGAGTCATCCTTCCTACCAGGAATTTGCTAGTGAGAGTAGAAACTGTTGCATAAAGCCTTCTCATCAAGCCAATGCACTTAGCAGGGAGGATCAAGTGGGACTGGTGTTATGAGGGATGTAGAGTGGTGGCACTGGTGGCGCCCCAAGCCTGGCTAACTGCCTTGTCTGCTGAGGATAAGCTCTTCTTTAACCCCTTCTTTGTTACAAACTTGGTGCTACAGGAAGTTAGTGCTGGTGTAAAATCACCTGAATGACCACATTTTGTTTGACTTAATGTGAATGAACTATATTGTTTTGGCCTGAGAGGCTGTTGTGGTATTGGCATTAGGGTTTCATGCCATCATAAAGTTCCACTCCGAGTGCACTCAAATGCAGATTTTCAATTAAATTTCCTATATTCATGCCAATATAAGCTGGTAAAATTTTCAATTTTTTTTTTCTACTGCACCGATATAAAAACTTCATAGCACTGAAATTAGGAGCTAAAGACCTTTTCCAAGTGTTCACAATTATTTTACCCATATTTTTAATATTCATAAAAGTGGCAAGAACAAAGTGAGTCAAATTTGCATTTCATATCGCACTAAAGCTACTCCACATATACACGATAACACATCCTGAGAACAATGAGATATCCTGTCACATGTATGCATTTTCTAAAACTGCACAAAAGGAGGATTTCAGGGATGCATAAATTAACTTCCTACCTTTAAATTATTAACCCAGGCTGTTCCCTGAATATGAACCAAAATCAAAGGACAGCTTTCCCCCACTGTTTTACTCCCCTCATGAAGAGCACACATATTGTCAGTCTTTCCTCACTTGAAGTTGATGACTTAAGAAATTGAGTTACTTGAATAATAAAAAATTGTTTTAAGAGTTTTTTTTTTACAGTTCTTCTATTCATGGCATATTGTGGCTATTGGTAAGAAACCACTTCAGCTACCCTAACATGTTTCTTGTTGGAAGTGAGGAAATGAGTTCTCCATGCCTTGATATGTGGGGAGAAACAAAATTTAAATCAGGGAGTTCTTGAAGATATGAATGAGCTTTTATCCAGGATCCTGTCAGTGTTCAGGATGTTCCAAAAGCACTTCCTCATAGGCTCTGCAGAAATAGATGGACCTATAAGCTTATTTCCCTGAAGTGCCCTTGTTAAACCTGGCCCTCACGGGAGCTGACGGAGCCAGTGGTTATGGATGAGTACATTTGGTACATGTATTGAAATTTGCTTTCCAAATATCAGAAATAGACAAAATAATCTGCTAAACTATTTCCTCTGGTACAGCTTTTCACAAAAACCTTCAGTCTGACTGCAGACTTTCTGAGAAGGAGACAAAAAAAGGTCAAATTTGAAGAGAAATTTTTATGAAGTATTAACTCACTTCTAGTAATGGGTGATATTAAAAATACTATCTTAATCAATTCCTTTAGGGTCACATCTATAAATTGGAACTATATATGCACAACTTTCTGTGGGAGAAAAAATTGGATTGATTAAAGTAGCAACCAAAGAAGAAACACTCACAATTGCAGGCACACTGGACTGTCAGTCTGAATGAACACATTTTTTTGGCCAGCTAGTAACTTTACAGCTACTTTCACTCTTACTTTATAAGCCTTGTTTGCAGGTTGCCCTAAAGTTATCTACAATTGGTTTTTCAGTTGTAAAATTAGTGCTATGAACAAGTTAGTAGTACTGTTTTCACATAATCTTGTGAAAAATCTAGCAAGCCAATAGCTATCATAAAGTACAAATCTGTGTTTTCCATAATTACACAGAAATCATGATCTAATAGCCCTAAATTCCTACTTTAACAACTTGAAACCTCACACTTAACACAATCTAGCAAGATTCTGTGTAACAATGCAAGAATTGCTATTTTTCCCCGTCTAATTCAAAGATCAGCAACAAACACACTCCAGACATTGTTCAGGGTTTCATACTTATCATCATACAAAAAAGTAATTGCCTTTTATTGACCTGAACTGACAGGCATTTAAATCAAGTGAATTCTGCCTGTGATATGGGACCAGGTCTTAAATCCCTTATGTTAAATTTGCACTGCAGTCACCAGTTCTTTAGTCTATATTTGAAGTGATTTCTAAGAAAATATTTTTTGCTGTGTTCAATACTGCTTAACTGTCATTTTTCACATTGTATAGGCTCCCATTCAGAAATAGAAGTTTTGCACTCTGCTCATATGAAACTGTTATAAATAATCTTGTGATGTCACCATCTCTCTTTGCTGGTTTGTAGGCCCAAGGATTGGAATAATGCATATAAGGACCCAAACTCAAGGATGATTATGTGAAATAAAATTAATCCTGATAAATTCAACTATAATTATCCACAATACTCAGATAATTTGGGGCAGCATGACTAAATGAAGAAATAAAAAAAAAGGAAAATATTTATTTTTGTAGCATAGCTGTAAGGTATCAACATGTGAACTGTGCGCTTTGGGTGTGCTGATTACCCAAAGATATTTTCATGGTAGCCTGAGACTCAACACATAACAAAATGCAAAACCACATCTGTTTTCTCAGTTTAAATTGCTGCATGATGTTCACTCAGCTTCTCTACTCTGGCATGTGCCAAACCCATTGCTGAATAAAAAGAATGCCTGCCAAATATACCCACTTTCTAAAACTATGCAAATGGAGGACTTCGGGGATGCATAACTCAACCTCCCTTCTCAAAGTTTCATTAACAATATTCCTCTGTCACTGCAGCAATGTAAACAACTGCAGTTAAAAAAAAGAGGCAAATTCCTACTTACGTCATGATGCTTTCTCACAGAATTTTGGTAAATTAGTTGTAGTCATAAAAAAAGGGGGCCTTTCTAAATTGCTTTGTGCATCTACATTACAGCGGAACGTGATATGGAGAACTTGGCTGAGCCAAAACAGGCTGAGCTGGTCTGAGTAAAGGCTGTGCTGTGGCTAAGAAACTGAACTAGGACTAAAGACCTCAGTTCAAGCATTCAACCCTTCCACAGACTTTCTGTGTGATCTTGGGCTGCTCAGTATCTGTAGCCTTCAGATTCTGAGCTATAAAAAGGTAGTTGTTTTACTTCTTTTCTCCTATCTGATGTGTGCAGACTGTCTTTTGCTTTGTACAGAACCATACATAACATCATCCTGAGCTCACAAAACACTCCTAAAATTTCAGTATGAATAAATCAAGTTATCTATTTGTCTTGGGGTGACTTTATGATGTGTATCCCCTATTGCTGCTCTATGCACAGAAATTAATTTTGTGCCTTTCTGTACCTTTAAACTGAGCCTGAGAGGAGGGAAAAAAAAAAAAAACAACCGAGCGAACTTTTCAAAACAGAGCTATTGTGATTGTTCTTTATGTTTTACCAGAAGACTCCTCATACAGAGACAACATAGGATTTCTCTAAATGTTTGTGTAACCTCTGAAGTCAGAACTAATCATTATGCACAAGATTCCTGGGGTTTCACAAACATCAGACCACTAAATAAACAACATAGAAAATGTAGAAAGGTCATGAGATGAAGATTTTCAGTGTCTTTGTATGTAAGATCCTCAACACTCAAGAGCTGCATTCCCCTTCCTGGCTTGCAGATCTCCACCATTTGCCATGAGTCTGATCTGAGAAAAGACAGTGCTCTCCCAAAGCCAGGATGGAGCTTTGATCAGCCTGGTCTAGTGGAAGGTGTCCCCGGCCATGGCAGGAGGGTTGGACCTCGATGACCTTTGAGGTTCATTCCAAACCAAAGTATTCTAGTAATTCTATGATTCTATGATGTAATCTCTGCTATTATGCCACAGTAACTAGACTAACATTCAGAACTAGTTTAACATGTCCTTATATAAACTGATTTGCAGGAGGATTCTGACACAATGTGGTAAGGAATAGACATCTGGATAACTGGGTTTTCAAACCCAGTCTCATATCAGCACACAGATGACTATGCCATGTACATTAGCACACAGCAGTCCATAATTCTCCTGCAAGGTACATCAGGATGCTTGATGATCTATGGCAGGGTTAGGATACTTAATAGGAAAGCTACAGTCTAGTGTTCAGGAGAGGCGAGGAAAATCCTTGAAACAGTAGGTAGTAAAAATCATTCTCAACCTCAAAGTGGGCAATAGCTTAACTAAGCCTCTGTAGTCCCTAATTTTTGTATTGGACTTTCCCAAGCAGTCATCCTTTATCATCTACACCTGAATTTGAAAATGGATCAGTAACTGACTTGACTGCCACTGATTGTACAGGAGACGCTTGGTAGAGTTAGCAAGATAGATAGCACAGGTCTTCTTGAAGTGTATTGAAATAATTCCATCATTAATTCCTCTTTTAATGACACCTGAATGGAAAAAGATCTGGCATTTTAAAAGCATTTATTGGTCTTACTAGAAAGAACAACTCTTTAGAAAAATATGAAGAATAAAGAGAAAGTGAACTGCCTAGCACTGAGGCTGTCCATGAGTTTTCCAGAAAAAAATTCTCTAGCCTTTCCAGTGGCAAAGTGCTGAGTAATTCCCTTGAGCTGCTAAACTCTTTCAACTGAAAGCAGAGAGATCTCAGTGTCATTCGCAGCTCCTCTCAAGATGCTCAACATGTTGTAGGATGGATCCATCAGGAAGAAACCGTCAAGAGCAGGTTCACAGAAACAGACCTATTCTATTGCCCTAAGGCAAGCATTTCTCCAGTAGTTAATTTATACCAAATTCAAACTTCAGTTAGGATACTGATCAAACACAATCCTTTCTGGAAACAAACAAGTTAATTACAAAAAAGGATCTGTGTTCATGAAACACTGTGATTGGAGCAAATGCCCCAAATGGTTAGGGCTGCAAATGTGAAGGATCCAAGAATAACAATAGCACGGTCATGATGCACGCAAAGAATATTGCTCACTCCTACTTTCCCTATCCAAAAAATCTAATCTAAGAGAAATAATGATCATCTAGAGGCAATTTTGCCCCAGAAAACAAGACAGTCACAGTACAGTCAGCATCACTGCAGGAGCTCTTGGGCTCACATTGCCAGGCATGTTTCTGTGTGAGACCTGACATACAGGAGGTAGCAGGGAGCTGGTTATTTTTTAACGTTCATTTTGAATGAAGCTGCTCTAACTTTACACCCAATTCTCAAATAAGCACATGCTCATAGCAGACAAATCTTTACTAACTGCAGAGTAATTAGGCAGCGAAACAAGTGCTTTTGCATGTATGCTCAAATGCACAAAGCCTCTGTGTATGTGGTGTGTGTGTCCACGTGCATATGTGCAAGCACTGCTCTGCATATATATTTTTATTTTTTCCCCTCAGAGGGCCATGGTGGGTACATAATAACACCCTCCTTCCCCACCCCCCATGGTCACAGACATATGCACACCCAATCACATCCAAGGGACCTTGCAGGAGTCAAGGCCGGGGCTTTAATGCCTTGCTACCATTTTTGACAAGACAGCCTCCTTCTCTGAAAAGGACGAGCTGGAGCCATCTTTCAGGAGTTTTCTTTCCCTGACAGAAATCAGCAGGGTTAGAATAAACTGCATAAGTTATCAGCTCCTCAGGAAAGAACATGAAAAAAGCCCTTCTATCACTTAATGAAAAATAGCTTCTTTTTTGGACAGAACTTCATAGGCTTGCAATCAAGCCGTGGCTCCCCCCTCCCTTCCTTCCTTGACGTGCCATAGAGGCAAATCAAGTCGGCATCTATTAATAATATTTTCCCCTGCTCCTTTCATTTCTCTGCATGTCCTACCACTGTCAGGCCCCGTGATGGAGCAGCGCCTTTATCTCGTCCGAGTCTGGTCTGTCAGGGTGATAAACAATTCTAACAAGAATCAGAATAAAGATCTTCCCAGTAGACTCGGCGGAGAGATAGAGGCTTTTCTCATTTTCTCGATGGAAAAAAAAAAAAAAATTTAATCTAGCAGCTCCGGCTTTTTTCAAGCGTCACATTCAAAGAGATGCAAATTTGTCAGAGCTGAGACCCCGGCTGACTCTCAGCACTGCGTGAATGTCAAAGGGGGGACTCGAAGCCTTTGACATCCCTGCCTTTTTTGGGGGCTATCTGCTGAAATAAAAAAAAAGGAGAGGAAAAAAAAGCAAATGCTTTGTAGTGTGTGTTTCAACAATTTTCATAAGTTTTCTTCTGAAATAAAATAGTGCCGTTGGGAAGGTAAAGTGAGAGAGAGAGAGAGGGAGAGGCAGAGTGAGGGAGTGAGAAAGAGGAAGAAAGGGGGAGAAGGGAACATAAACTTGTCCATTTGGATTTAAACATGTTAATAGCAAGATTTTTACTATTTGGAAAGAGTTAATTTACAGTTGTGGGTATTTGTTGTACCTCACACACACACACATGCACACGATCAATTTGCATAACCCTGAGATGGGTGCTATGAGGAGAGCATTACATGTGCATGTGTCTATCCTCATTTGTTTACATGTGTGATTTTAAATGTGTGAGCAACCATGTCTGCCTTCAGAGTTGTAGTGATTTGAGTAGTGCACATGGTGTGTGTATCTGCACCCATCGCTAATCTGTGTATTATTATGTGTTCTTTTTGCTATACAATGACCACGTACCCTTGGCTGAATGAATCAGAAATTAAGCCAGTACTCCGAAGAACATGCCATCTGAAGGACAAATGCAGAAAATATATAACATGGTTAAGAGCTCAAGCACGAAGAGCATCTGGAGGGATTTTTGTTGTTGTTGTTGTTTAATTGGATTACAAATTTATTATTTTATTAATTATTTACTTACGGGGTTTTATTATTCTTTTTGACCTGTGCTGTAGGGATTATAGAAGAAATTAATCTTTTAAAGAGTCTTGGATAAGGAAAGACAGCTGTATAACTGTCAGAGGGTGGATGAAATGTGTCCTAAATGTGTGTGTCCCTTTAGAATATATTCTTGCAGGAAAAAGGAGGATTTCCTATATGTTGAAGTCCTGGAATCATGTAAATTTTCAATTGTCTCTGGTTTCATTAAAATAAATAAAGATGCCTAGAGCTGTAAGTATGAAAATGTTCCAAGTAAATCCATAAGCTTTAGAATTTAGCAGATCCCCTCAAAGCAAAGTGCATTGAAGATCTGTTTCCAAGCCAGACTTCTCCTCCCTGAACATCTGTATATATGCCACTCTACTAGTTTAGCACCAAGCCTGACCATTTCTGACCACAGCTCTGTGCTAGGATTGACACAGAAGTGGCCTTTCCTAGGCACATCTGTGTAGTTCCTCCAGATTATGGCTATCAGAGATATTTCTTTACCCTCTTTGTATGACTTATGACCACTCACAGAAATTCCTAGGAGTCTTTTGAGACATTTGCCTTCCTCTGTAAAATGTTCTACTGGTGATAAGCAGCATATAAGTGTTGAAAACTACTTTGTCAACCCAGATCAAAAGGTTAAATTTAATCCACATGCATTTAAAAATACTTGTGATGTGTGGACATTGGCAATGGGTTAAGGGAATGTCCTGCTTTTCATTGCCCTTGTCTTCAGGCTTATTCTGAATTCAGTTAACACCTCCTCAGTCATACCTATTTGGGCTCATTGCACTCTCTCCTCAAGACTGTTGCTGAAAACTCTGTTCATTAATTCCTTGACTCTTACTTACAATCAATGGAGTGCCAATACTCTCCAGTCTCCACTCAGCCTGAGCTGGTTAAATAATAAACTGACTTTTACTGCTTTGGTGATCCATTTGTAAGTGAGAAACTCCTATCCATTGCATAAGGGTGTACTCAAAATGAGGTCTTGAAGTGCTTTACTCAGAGACTTCCAGATCACTCACTTTTTTCTTTCTCTGGAAAAAGGCATCTAACTCATTATCCTAGCTGGGAAGTGGACTTGCAGGGAGCTAGGGACCGAATTCAGAACAAAAATATCTAGGCTGTGCTCAATCTGCTAGGCTGTATTGAGTCACCATCCCACAATAGCTGGACCGGAGCTTGGGCAAGGGGTTTGCTGCACCCCAAACCGTGCCTGCTCTGTGGAGCTGCATACCTGAGGGGCACTGATGCACCTTTCTTCCTTCAGCAAGGATGTATTTGGCAGGTCCCACTGCTACTTGTATGCCACAATCCTGGAGGTGATTGCAGTCTCCAACCAGGAACAAACTGTCACATATAAGGGCAGTCTTTGAAAGCAGGGAATGGCATGAATGAATAGGCAGGTTCAATGTGCAGAGCAACAGAGTGAGCACGGGCAGGAGCTGGTTTGAGACTGCTGGGAGAACAGCTGGATTTGAGAGGGGAAGACACAACTAGCAAAAGTAATAGACACCGAAAGAGAACATTTGGGTGCGTAAGCGAATGTTATATAAAAGCTTCAAACCACTTAGTTACTGGAAAGGATTGCCTTCTCTAAAGAGAGAATATGTCTGTATCTGAACTAAAATGCCACAGTAGTGACATCTGAAGAAAACAGACCTGAATGAGACCCTGCAATGATAGTAAGATTCTTGACGTTAAGATCCCCAGGATCAATTTGCAGTAACTGGACTTTCAAGTCCAGTTTTAGTCCCTAAAAAATTCTCTGTATATCTCACTGTTCCCATCAATATCAACAGAAGCTTTGTTGGGTTCCTAAATATTTTCCTTTTTTTTTTCCAGAAAGTTGGATTCTTTTCTTCAGATGCTTAGATACATTTAATAACTGAATTGTTTAGTAGTGGCAGTCTCCAATGCTGTTATTCCTCAGCTAAGTATATCATCAATCTGTTCTCCTGAGTTATTTCAAGAGACACATGTTGGGCTAAACTGGAACCCAAGTGACTGAGTTAAAGCTGCAGGATGCATTGCTAAGTTCTAACTACAGACCACATTTCATTCTAATGTAATGTGATCTGCCAGAAAATTATAAGAACTCAGCAAGGAAATAAAAATAAAAAGGGAAAACTAGCTATACGTGATTTTTCATAGCTTTTGCTGTGCACAGAACTTGCAAACAATTTTTGTGTAGAGGAAAAAAAACCCTTCACACACAATATCTCCTACTGGCTCTGAGTATGATACTATTATATACACGTTTCACATACACTGAGGAAACAAAGACAAAGTAAAATACAGCATTGAGGGAGTCATCTCTTGGCTCACAAAAAAATGTTTATTCTGCTTTAGAAATTCCAAAAATAATGAGTATCCTGTAGTAGCAAATGTAGATATAAGGGAGAGGTATTAAATTTTGTTGTAAAATCTAGTATGATTTCAAGCACTAGACTTATTTAATAATGCAAGGATAACAGCAGTGTACTTGGGATTTCGTCAATGAACATTAAAACAATGTTTACATTCAACATCTGTGAAAAGTTTTTTCCTGACATCGTTATAAATTCAGGAGTTGCCATAAATAATTAGCAAATAAATAGAGTCCATATTATAAGCTTCTATAAACTTTGAAACATTTGCCTTACATACACCTTTTTATTTGTCATTAGCTGAAACAGTTCTACACCTAAATGAGTGCCAAACTAGCCCTCACCCTCCCCGTGGCAGGTCCACAGGAGTCTGTGGTGTAATTTTTAACTTAGTGCAGGATAAGTCAGACTGAAGCACAGCAGCAGCTCATTAGATAATTCATACTTTAGTGGATTTTATTCAATGGGCAATCAGTTTATTATTTTTATAGCTTCACTATAACCACTATTCTGCCTGTTGTCCTCTACAGTAAGGTTTCAGCTACATAGCGGGGCCCGCTCCTGCAAACCTGCAGCCCTTCTGCATACAAATGGCATAAGGGAGGGTTTGCAGGATTTAGCCCATGGTTTATAAACTGCGTAAATTATTTTAGAAGTCATGTCAGATATAGTTTATTCCAAGGTTTGCTTGCAAATTTTAATCAGAAAACACAGAATGGGTATGCAGTTTAGATTGAAATATTCTTTCACCTTGTGCTCTGCCCAGCTTGACTTACTGTGGGCTGATATAACTGGCAGAAGTTACAGCATGCATGATAGAGGAAGGCTGGACACAAACTAGAGAAAACACATAAAGAAACATTTATTTAAAAAAAGTAAATCAACCATAAAGATCCTCCCAGTAGACCTGGGAGATGGAAGCCTTTCTCATTTTCTCCATGGCAAAATTTAATCTAGCGGCTTGGCTTTTCAAGCGTCATATTCAAAGAGATGCAAATTTGTCAGAGCAGAGACCCCAGCTGACTTTTAGCACTTCGTGAATGTCAAAGGGGCTTAAAGGTTGAAGTGTCTTTACCTCCCTCCATCCTTAGTAATTCAAAATCAGACTGAAAATACAAAGCACCCACCTCTACCTGTTTGTTCAGGCCTCTATTTCAAGTGTACCTGCCGGCTATAAAAGTGTTTGTTTCAGCTGTTGTTATCTGTTTTAACTAAAAGTACATATAGAAATGAGCATGCAAGTGAAAAATGTTCCACAAGAGAATTCATCAACAGAAGAAAAACCCTCCCCTTTGGAAAGCTACCCTGTCCCCCACCGCATATATTCACATTTTAGAGGTTCTTGCAACATAGCCTGTTCCCAATTGACTGATTTCAGAACTGCTATTAACTGAGTAGTAATCTCACCCAGTGACATGGTTCACTTCATACAGTCTCAGGAGGTAATATATCTAATAAAAATAAAAGTAATAAAAACAGCCCTAATGAATACTCCATACCATGTAAGGTATATACTATACCACATAGCAGGGGCCACCTGAAAGTAATGCCAATGGATTTTTTTTACCTGCCTCCTGTATGATGTAAATATCAATCTACTAATGGAGTTCCCATTGATGAAGGATAAGGAAAAGAAAAAAAAAAAAAAAAAGAAAAATGGCATTGAACAGATTGAGACAGACTAATCTTGTTTGTCTAAAAATGGAAAAAAAAGTATAAGTAAGCAAAAGCAAGAGGATTTAAACTCAGTTCCATGTGTAAGATGTTTATTAAATTAAATTACATTAACATATACATGATCAGTGTGAAGGGAAGCCCCCAACAGCCTTTACTGAATGACAGATTCAGTGAGTGAACCCGAGCTCTGAGGCTGGACCTAGAGTAACAGTTTCAGAGATGTGTTTCTTCTCATTTAACAATTTATCTGTCCTCTTGATGATGAATTTACTGGAAAAGGATGACTGTCTCTTTAAAAAAGTAGTTTGGGCAGTGCTTTTTGGTTTTAAAGTCTGGAGACAGTGGCATTAGATTGATTAGGTGTGTACATGCTGGCTGAGAAAGCTGTAGAAAGGGGAATGGAAGTGTTTGACAAGATGAAAGACTATTCAACATGTTAGACAGCTGGTTGAGTGAAAAGATCTATAACAGCACAGTAAAATATACTCAACAGTAAATGATACCTTCACTGCAAAAGCTACTACAAGTTAGGTCACACAATTTTAGCCTAGGATGACAAGTTCAACCAAACAAAGTTTTAAAACACACAATTAATGTGTGTGTGCCTTGTAACAGACAGATAGCACTTGGGAAATTGAGACAGACAGGGGTTCCCTTTTCCAAGTTTAATAGTGAATATGCAAAGTTCCTGAGCCAGACTGTGATCTCTACTGCTTATTCAGAGCAACTGCACTGATCTCAGAGGAGCTGTTCCTAATATACACCAAGGTTAGGGAGTTGAGGATCTGTGCCTCCTTCAGTCCATTACCTTGCTCTAGGAAATGAATGCTTTTGAGAAATAATGTTGTAAAGGGAATTGTGAGCGTCCTTCCTGAGATCCTGCAGTTACTGATGACTGTGGTAAATGGCTATGTGTAACTGTGTGCATCATGTTTTCTGATTTGCACATGAAGGCTTTGTAATCACCATGTGATTTTTATAATTAATGAAGCACAAAACACGCCAGGATGACAGGGATAGTGAACTGTCATGCGTGCTTCAGACAGCAAGCAGATAAACAAGAATGAATAAAGAACATTTAATATTTTAAGAAAAAAAAAAAAAGGACGAATTTGGGTGGTTTTCTGGTGATAGACTATCACGGATTATGGTCATGGACTATAAATTAGTCTAAAACCAAAGGATGTTTTTTCTTTAGACAATATGAAGACAATTGGACCTGGACACAGTTGGCTACTCTCATTTGATTATTCATGATGCAGGATCATTCCGATTAGCAGAGGTTACAACAAAAGGTCTTTTAGTCAGATGTAAATATAGTGTATGAAACTAAAAACACTATCAGAAGAACTCGTATCACTTTACTTTTCCTATTAAGCAAAATTAATAGCAAATACAGAAGGCAACATTGAAGAAATACATTTTTCTCAGACTCTAAATCTCCTTAGACCATCACAGAAGAGTATATTAACATATATCCACACTTTCAGGTTCTTTTATGTTACCAGAAAAGTGCAAAGAGGCCATGGTGCAGATGCCAATTAGACCTGAGGTGATTTGGACTTTCAAAATAAATTTAAAATTATAATTTTTAAAGCTTGGCTTGTTGAGTGATCCTCAATATATGCTTCAAACTCTTTTTAACATTGCTTTTAGAAGAGTTAAAAATAATAATCTTTTTATGTGAAATCAGCCCTTTTATTCCACATCCCATATGAGGTATTTCCCTCACTAGTTTTCAGGGACAGTAAGGCAAGCATCTGTTAACTTGATTCCACTGAATATTTGACAAAAAAAGTATTTTAATACCAATGTTAACACATATTTCCTTAATTATAAAGCCCTAAAGGTATGTCAAACTAAGTAAACCATTAGATTGTCAAAACATTAATAATCTATTAGTGTACATAGATTTGCTCATGCCGTGCAGTGGGCCAGAGGGGTTGGTTTCAGGATTCTTAGTCAACGCACTAGAGTATCCATTGCTAGCTCCACCAGGAACATACAGAGTGACCTTGGAAGGGCTGCCTAGTAGTTATCTGCTTCAGTTTGCCCACTTTTAAAAATCTGGAGATGCTTTGAGGTCTTTGGATGAAAGGCGCTATTAAATGTATGAAGTATTTATTAATTAATATTATGCCAAGAAAAAGATATTTCTGCTTCTAAAATGTAAATAATGTATTAACCCACTCCCTCCCCTACATAATACCAGAAGTGTTTCTTCATAAGCAGATATTTATAAATTAGATGGCATACTGTGAAATTATTTAAGTAATCCAAATGATTAAATAAAAAATGTGGTTTCTGTGGGAGTGCCCCAAGCATACAAAACATTTTACCTACTCAGCTGTATCTACTGATTTTTTTTTTTAATTTTTCAGGGATAGGAGGATGCAGGTTGCCAGTATGTCTTTATAGGAATGTTAATAACTGAACTGAGTTTTATTCTGGGGATTTAGAAGTAAAATTTCAGTGTTAACATTCTAATATACTTATCAATATAATCAACTCCTCCTCCAGTCATTATTTTCAGGAAATTCCTTTTGCACACACAGTTATGGTTTTAATTGCTTTGAAGCTTTGCCTTGGCTGAAATTCTAGGATATCTCAAGTCATTCTTTCCTCTGGCAGTTCAGCAATTATATGTATAGATACTGTATAGCTGAAATGGAAGGTACAATGCAAAACACAGGAACTTCAAAGACAGAAATTGTTGAGCAGAGAGAGAACACTTTATATTTCTAAGGAAAACCAGTCTAGGCTATAAGTGCTCTGAAAAAAAAAGAAGGGCTGAACTTAACCTTTCAGTTCATTATTACAATAATAAAGGTTAGCTCTATGACATGTCCCAAGTGTGAATGGGGTAACATCAGGCTGGCAATGGGTCACCAGTGGGGCTCTGCAGGGCTCCATTTTAGGGCCAATTCTCTTCAGCTTCTTCATAAACAACTTGGACATAGGGCTCAAAGGTACATAAATGAGTTAGTCAATTATGCAAAACTGCGAGGAGCTGTTGACTCCCTTGAAGGCAGAGAGGCCTTGACAAATTAGAGGACTGGACAGTCACCAACTTTTAACAAAGACAAGTGACAGATTCTGCACCTGGGATGGAGTAACCCTGGATATACAGACAGACTAAGGTTCGTTCACCACTTCCCATGGGCAGGAAGGTGTTCAGCCGTCACTGGGAAACCTGAGCTCCATTACATGTAGCTGTGGCTTGGGAAGACAAACACAGCTGGTCCAATCACCCCCCTCCTCCCTTCTTCTTTCCCCAGCATTATGTGCTGAGTATCATGTCATGTGGCAGAGTCCCTTTGTGGTAAGTTGGGGTTATCTGTCCCATCTGTGTCCCATTCCAACTCCTTATGCATGGCATCCCACTCACTGGTGGGGTGGGATCTGGAGCAGAAAAGGCACTGATGTTGTAAAAAGGCATTGATGATGTGTAGGTAGTGCTCAGCAATAACACAAACATTTTGGTACTATAATCCCTGTTTTCAGCACAAATCTAAAATAGAGCCCCATGCTAGCTGCTGTGAAGAAAATTAACTCTGTCCCAGCAAACACAGCACACTAGGCCTGCAGAATGCCAAGGATCACTACTGGGAATGTTTGAGTAGCAGAAATAAAAATCAGTACTAACTGATTAAAAACTACTGGTTAAAAATAGACTTTGAATTTATAGTTTGTATATAGAAGCTATATAGATATTACCTACCTAGTTTAGAGAGAGACACACAAGGGGCTTCAGTATTTATTGGCTGTTCACATTCAAATAAACATTTGTGGATTTTTTACTAAATAGTACATTTAATTATATTTTATGAGATTTTACTTTATGAGATGAAGTATCAGATTTCAATTAGATTTTGTTAACCTTATTGTACGTCTCAATTAAAGTCTACCAATTTATCACTTTATGGGGGTAAAATCATCCATCATAAAGTTTCCTGGGTTTTCCTGCAGATCACTAATTAATTGGTAGATGGGATAGAATTTAATCGTTGTTAAAGACCCAGAATTTCTCATATCACTGTTGCAGAACTGCATAGTCAATTAAGCAACAAGAACCTGCCTATGTTACTTGGTTTATTACACTAATGCCTTGGAATGTTTGCATGAAATACATAAATTCTCTCATATCATAGTTAATTAAATCCAAAACCATGGTCTGTAAAAGTCACCTGTCTGACCTCTGGAGAGTGAGTGCGAATCAATGCCAAAGACCACACCAAAGCAGCAACTACTTAAACTAACAAAGTGATTTATGTCTTTCAAAGAGCAGAAACAGAGAGAAAGCAATATTTTTTAGTTCCTTTAAGTTTTATTATGACTTTATGATACCATTCGTGATGGCAGAGAAAAGGTTGGTGTCAGGGGACTGGTGTTGCTTCCAAGTGTAACTGCCTCAACCCAGTCAGACAAGAATGACAAAAAATACTTCTTTTTGTCATTCTTTGCGCAAATGAAAGAAACTTGTCATTCCAACTTCACAAAACAGCACTAGAGATGAAATGCTCAACTCCACTGGGACAACCATTTTTTTTGCTGTTATTACAGAAGAAAATTATAACCATAAAAATGTCCAATTTAGAAAAAAGGTGCCACTTTAGCATCATTTGCATAAAAGCTGTTACATACAAATTGTTATAAAGACAAATGTGTAGTACTCTTGTTGAAAATTGCTTATATCTTAGGTGCTTTCCCTGAAACGACATAAAGGCCTCTTCAAACTGAAATTCATTCTCAGGTAAATAAAGCTGAAAAAGAATTTTCACCTATTTGTATGTACGTGAGCGGTTTTTCATATTGTCTTAAGCAGATTTTTAACATACATTTCTACCAAACTTTCAAATTCCTTCCCTCCTTAGCCTGTTGGTGGCTTCCATTATAATAACTTGGCTTTGCAGATGGGAGCAGATGAAAAGCTTATCCTCAGTGAAAGCTAATGGTCACCTTGAAAAGAAAACTTTCTGCAAATGAGGGCAGCTTTTACTTTCTTCTGTTCTTTACTTTCTCCTCTGCAGTGAGATGATCACTGTCTGGATGCCACTGATGCCTCTGTCACCATCACTGTTACCCATCGACTCAGAAATTTATTTATTCCCTCTCAGAAAATCAACCAGATGTGCTGTGCCTACTGAAAGTGGGCTATTTTGCAGCAATCAAATAATAAACTTTGATACATAAAAATCGTTCTACAAAATAGTCCGATTAACTTTATTTTTTGTTTCTGGCAAAAAAAAAAATCAGTGGCATTTATTTATATTTGGTGTTAAACACTGATACAATGTGTATTAACAAGAAATCCAAATTAAGTTTTGCAGTAAAGTGAATCATCAGACATATATTACTCTAATTGAGAACGGTATGCTAATATAAATGAGAATGCTAGTAGGGGATTTTCAAGTGGTCTGGTAATCTTTTTATGTAATTGCAGAATCATTACATTAATGTAACTTGTTTGTAAGCAGGAGAAACAGCTATCTGTAGAATGCCAAGTTAAGATGCCTGTAAACAGTTCGCTGTGTCTGAGATGAAGTATTAAAGTAAATAATATTATGGTATAGAATCCACAAATTTGCTACTCCTGACTATGAGACTATGAGACCTATAAGGATATGGGCTGAGACATTGTACACTGCAGCACAAGCAACACTCTATGTTATATGGAAACATATTCAGTAAAATTAAAAATAAAGTGTTCTCTAGAACTTTAGACAGAATAGGGCCAATAACAACAATATACTGCACACTTTATCTGCTTTTCCAACAGGTCAATTGCTTTCTCAAGCAAAATAAAGTAATAAAATCAAGAGTATATGCTTTCAGATATGACATCTAGTGTTTTAATTGTTTAAATATACTGGAAGCACTAAACTGAAAAAGGTCTGTTTTTCCATGTCAAAAAGCACCCACATTTGCAGGTGAGTAGAGAAGCATTCTTCCTGCATTCGTCCACAGTTGGTGTTGATGATGTGGACCACCTCAGAAGCTTATGGTTCAGATTACTTGATTTTTTTTTTTTTTTTTTTTAATTTTCAATGACTATGGGGAAAAGTAGGGTAAGATTTATCTGTGTGCCTTACTGTTTTTTCCTGAGTCTTTGTCCTTGTCCTGAAATCACAATGAGTTCTGTGAGCAGCATAAGCAGAAAGCTGCTGGAAAACATCTGTTTTCAGCTACTTCATTTTCTTGTGTTCTCTTTCTCTTCCAAATTTCTAGCCTGCTCCTAAATATTGTCTGCAAACAAGATCTATCTGTAGGTAATCCATAGCTAGCTTTTCCTCAACTATCCTCTCAATTTCATATATATATATATATATTTTGCACTATTTCTGCAATCTTTAAGTCATTGCATTAGCAAATACACAACAGCATTATGAGCAGAAGTCCTTCCAGTTATGGATGTTCTTGCCCAGTTGGTGGAATTCAGATAAGAAAGGAGAAAGTTACACTTACACTCGCCTATTTTCTGTTTCTCCAAACAAAATACAGAAAGAAAGGGAGAACAAAAAGATGCCGACATTAATGAAGACTTCTTGAAAATCTAGGATGACAATGAACTGAAAGGGGGAACATACAAATGGAACTGCAAATTTGAACTGAAAGCTGGATGAAAATATTTGAAGCCAACCAATAAAACTTTTCTACTAATGCTATTATGAAGCTCATTGCAATAACTCTTTGGGCTGAAACCACTTCATGGCTAAAATGAAACAAAAAAATTGCACTGCTCTTTGTTGGGGTCCTTCCCCAAAGTGTGGACATCAGAAATATCAGGCAACTTTCCTCAAATCTGATAAAATTAACCTCTGGAAATTAACATTTTTTTCCCTCAAGATCCTTAGTGGAATTGTAAAATATTAGCTATCATTCTCACTTTAGTAGAATTCACCCTTTTCACAATATCTGTAGGCAAGCGATGATGTTTGGTGGTGGTCTTGATTTTTTAAGAATAGATAAGTCTTGTATTTTTGTCACTGTAGTTCTTGCCCTGTCCCCAAAATCCTACTTGTTTGCTTCCCTTATTTGGTGGGTCACGTGCAATATTTTCTGACAAAGGAAAACAGAATAGAATATAACCTGTAGCAGCCTGAACAAAAAATGAATGTAAGCAATAGGAAATTTTGGACAATAGCACACTAAAGACATAATTATTTTCTTTTTTTTTTTTTTTTTTTTCAAATACTTCAGAAGCAGGAATCCTGCCAGGGAGTCAACCAGGCCTGCAGCTGTAAGAAGAACAGTCCATGTCAGAAATGCTAAATGAATTCTTTGCATCCATGTTTGTTGCAGAGAAGCTTTGAGAGGTTTCTACGCTGGAACTACTCTTTATGGAGGGACAAATCTAAGGTACACTCTTAAATTGATGTGTCAGTAGAAGAGGTTTAAGAACAAATCTATACAATGAATAGTGACAAATCATCAGGACCAGATCATGCAAGAGCTCTAAAGGAACTCAAATATGAAATTGCCAAACTACTCACTGTGGTGTGTAACCTAGTGTTTAAATTGACCTCAGTACCGAAAGAGTGGAGGTGAGAAACACAATAGAAATTATTTCAAGCATTTTGTAGGGAGGAGGGAGACCCAGGAAACCATAGAGCAATACACCTAATTTCTCTACTGGGTAAATTTGTTGGAAATATCAAAAAAAGAAACCCAGATTTAGAAGGCTTATAGGGAAATGAATTAATGGAGATGCTATAAAACACTGCATGAAACAAGAGTGTTTCCAGCCAATGATTGATTCTGTTTCTCTTAGATGCCTGTCTGAGGGTAGAACTAGCTCAGTCCAGGTATCTGGAAGTTTAGATGAGAAGAACACAATGTCGAGCAGCTGAGTGATGAAAGGGCAAGTGACATAAAATGCAAATCTATACAAAGGAAAAGCCCTGAAGTAAAGACAACTAATCAAAGGTCTTATCCTAGATATTATAATTATATTTTAAAAAAAGACAATAATGTAATCTGGATTACCTGTCCAAAGTGAAATATCAAATACCCCATTTAAAACAAACTAAGGGAAGTATCTTTAGATGTAACAGTAGAAGTCCTTGCAGAATATGTTTTGGATGCTACTAGTACAAATAGTTTCAGACAACAGTTGGAAAACATGAAAGAAAAATCTCTTGAGACATCAGATGTCCCATTCATCTCAGAATCCCTTTACACATCCTATTACAAGAAACTGGAATACTGTACTAGGGGAGAGTCTATATCTGATTTCTTCTGAAATTCTTTCTTTAAGCATCCATTGCAAGCTATTTCTAAAAGATAATTACTACACTTGATGGACCTATGATTTTTCCTGTTAATCAACTCCTATATTAGATTTTATGTAATTTGTTGTGATATGATCAAGGAAAACTTTCAAATAAAATCCACATTGTACAAGGTTTCCCTTGATCAAATGTTTGATCAAATTTGATCAAGGTTTGAACCTGTGCTGTGGTAAGCACTTCTGTTAAAGCAGAGAGTTTTACCTTAAACTGAGGTACTTATTAGCAATCTTGCTTAATGTAGTTGGAACAGCCAGTGAGTGTCTTAGCCCTTCTCAAATAGATTCAAGCCACCCTTGCTGCTCACCCTGTCACAGTGGGCTTTCACCAGTTTTTTAGCCACGTTCATCACCCACAACTTCATCTCTGTCTGCTTTGAAATAATGAAAAGGAAGGAGCCTTTCTCAGGACTACCAATAATTCATAATCCCCAGGGAGAATCTGTAAAGTATGTAACCATTAATTGTATTTTCTCCTTGAAGATAATTCTTTAATGATTATCAATTTCTCTAATGAGTGACTGTAAATACTGTTGAAATAAAGATGTCTTCCTTTTAGGATCATTTAGCCCTGAGTATCCCACAGGTCCAGTTATCCATGTCTTTCCAGGTAGCTTACTGATTTCTTGAGCTACCCAGGAAGCTAGATGGCTTAACACATATCCATCTGTCCTCTCTAAAACTATAACTACTCACTCCATTTGGCAGGGTGGATGAATACTTTGTTCAATTACATTAAAGGTTTTATTTTAATTGTTTAATATTCCCATTAATAATGTCTCCTTAAGTCATCTGTTGACATTTTGTCATTTTATATTTTCTTTGAAATTTAGAACAAATGCAAATTTAAAAAAAAAATCTAGCTACCTCTCACCTGAATTATGATTAAATGTTTCTGTATGTTGATGGTTTGGTTATTAAAATGTATAAGGAGAGGAAAAAAGCCTGGAACAGACAGCATCAGTGATTGCCTTGAGAGTATCCTTCCATAGAGGAGCACGACTTTGCACCTCTGTGACAGCAGTGACAGATATTTGTGGCTCAGATGGTCCAGGTCACTGTAGGCCTAGAACAGAACAAAGACAATATTCTGTACCTGTAAAGAAAGTAAAGGGCAATGAAATATGTACCCAAAGCAAAACTGAGGTGACAAATTGGCCACTGGGAAGCTGACACAGTACACAAGCACAAGGGATCAGGTGTTGAAGACAGGAGGTGGTCTATTCCGGATGCACTTCCCTAAGTTTCCCCAGGCAAATGTAAAACTTAACCAAAATTAGTTCCAAAAAACAGAGAAGGAGCAAAGGAGAAACAAGTTGTGGTTCCTTCCTCTGAAGATAAGAAGCTGACAAATGAGGAGTCCAAGCAACCTTCTCCAACTTATGTAGGAGCAGGAAACTGAATCTAAGGTTCCTGTTTGCCCAGGTTGCCAAACACATCAACAAAGTGAGAAGTTTGCTTATGTTTGCATCATTAAAAGGAAGACTCTTTTTTGTTTGTCTGTGTTTTTTAGTGATGTCATCAAATTTCATCACCACCATTGCTAAAAACATAAACGGGAAAAATCTGATGCGTGCTACAACTGTGAAAAACCATGTATGTCAAGGTTACAGATTTTGAGAACTCCCATTGATGCTCTTGGCAGATAAGGCCCAGACAAATACATATTACAACATAAACTGTTGCTGTTTCTTTAGATTTTGGTAGCATATCTTTTAAGGCCAGACATTTTTTGTTTTAGGCACCTAGAGAAAGATGCAGAGGTATCTGGGGAAATGAGGAAAAAGCAGACCAAAAATTCAGAAAGGTTTGAGGAGGATTTTGAGAAACTGAAAAAAAATAGAGCAAAGTCAGATGGAATAGGAAGGAGAGGGGACAAACAGAAGAAAGTTAACAACTCAGTACCTGTGAATAAAGAGAAGTTTACATACATAAATGTAGTTATGCCTATGTGTGTGCCAGTGTGTGTGTATATGTATCTATTTATATATGTATAAAAAAGATGTATCAAACCCACTTCTATTAGTAAATAATTCATAACTTATATTAAAGGCTTTTTCTTGGAGATATGCCCCAATGATATAGACAGATTTGACACTATCCAAAGGGAATTCCTGATTTGGAGGCTCAGAGTTTGAGGCCACACCAAAGCACCTCTCACAGTGCAAGATCCTGTGAGAGCCAGAGGATTAGACCCTTGCTGTGCCCACAGAACTGACTTTCTAAATTTTTATATTTTGGAAATAAACCAGCTGAGGAAAATTCATCCCAATGAAGTGAAATATCTTGCCCAAATGTAAAAACCGACCAAACAAACCAAGAGGAAGAGAGTGCCCTGGAGGCTGACTGTTTTGGTTTTGGGGTCCTTTTTTTGACAAGTATTCACTCCTTATGCTCAGAATATCTGTGAGCTGAAAGCCTAGAATATTGCTGTGCTGCCTCTTTGAACACAATACCCTTTCCCCTTTTTTCATTTAGTTATCTCCTTCTCTGCTCTGTGGCTCAATCTGCATATGTTATTGGCCTCGATTCCCAGGGCTGCCACCTTAATCTGTAGTAGCTAATAGTACAACCTCACACATGGCCTGGGACCAGGCTCAGGTTAACAAGAAATCCAAAAGCAAATGGCTGGGGGAGGTTGCTATAAAATAACCACTTGAAAATTCAGGCTGTGATTTTTTTTCACATTTGCATGGAGGAAGCAAAGCTTTTAGTCTCAGAGGTTCAGTCAAATGCATTAAAAAGATGAACATTTTAGTTAATGTTCTAAGAAGATTTCTAAAAGCAGTTTTGATTGTGTACTATTAGCATTAATTAATTTTTATACTGAGACCAGCCGTTATATTAGTAGAATGCATATTTTAATCAATTTCCACTTGCTGTTTTGTGCAAGTTAAAGGTAGCTTTGTGGTTTGTGCCTAGTTTATACAGTGCATTTAACTGAATGTGCCTTAGGTAATGCTCATCTGAGGTTCAATGTATACTCTAATCAGAGCATGATACAAGAATTATGAATGAAACCCTGACAAGTAATGGGGTTGTTTTAATTTTGGACCATAGTGGAATATACCTTCTCTAAACAGGTGCTTGAATACATTATAGAATAACACAATACTCAACTGCACTATCATCAAACACAGGCATAAACAGTTAGGATTTTTTCTCTTTTCAATAGGAGCTTACCTGCATCTGAAAGCAGCTGTTTTATATATGTAATCATTGCATATATCATTGCAATCATTCTGTCACTGGTAAATTTAAAAGGACCCTGTCAAGTGATTTTTTAAAACAGTTTTGAGTTTATTATTTTAGAAATATTTTATCATTTGTTTGAGCAATTAAAAGATAGTCAAAGTTAATTAATTTCCCGGGTTGTTTGTTTTTGTTCTCACACTTTTTTTTGACAAGCAATAAGACTTTCTGCTCAGGATTGCTAAAAAGAGTTTGAAATTGGGACTATATTGAAGTTTATTTCTTTAGCCATAAACACTATTGATTATTCAGGTAGATACTTAGGCTGGGAAGTGCTCAGAGGAACAACTACCCTGCACTATCCAGCTCCAACAATCCTTATTTGCCCTTATCCCTTGGTACATCTCTCCCAGTCTTTCTTCACAACCCAAAAGAAAACTTATGTTGTGCCTCAGCCCCAGAAAAAGAGACAAGCAGGACATCAGACTTGGTCAGATCAGGAGAAAAAACCCAGTCCTATAAAAAGTTTGGGTTTTTTCTTTCAACAAAAATTTCCTCAGGCCTCTCTGATCCTAAACAGAGCAGCCTTTCCAAACTATTGATTCAAGAGATAGGAAGTCCTTAAAAGGAAAATAGAGGGTGAGTAAAGACAACAGAGGTTGAAAAGACATAACAGGAGAAGGTGTAGTGGGGGCTAAGAAGTATTTGGAGAAACTTTGATGCAGTTAAATGTCTGACAACCAGTTTCTCAAAACAGCTCTACTTTCCCTGTATATATTCTGCCTTCTCATCACAGCCCTCCACTCATTCCCACAGTGCCCAGTGCCTGCCATCCCATGCCACTGACCAAGAGCTTGGTCCATCCCAGTTAAGTACAGCTACCCCAGAAGACATTGTCCCCACCCTGCTCCTCTCAATGGACTTGCCATTGGAGGTCATTCTTCTCACTCACACGGGAAGGTGCTGTGCCTCCCATGGTGCCCCCCTCCACACACTGCCCTCAAGGTTTTTCTCCTCTTGTTGCCATGTCAGGACTTTTTGTTGTTCAGCAATTCTTTGAGGTCCAAAGGGAGCACCAGTTCACTGTGCCAGAAGCTGTGTGAATATGCTGTAAGAACCAATGTCTGTCCCAAGCTGTTTCCAAGATAAACAGACTGGAAAAATGAATGCTGGAGGGGAAAAAGGAGGCACAGCTTCACAAACTGACACCTCTACTACAGGATGATGTGTTGCCTTCTGGATCAGAAGTGCTTAGCCAGAGTAAGCACTGTACCAAATACCTGCCCAGAACGAACCCTCCCACTGCCCCCACCCCCATTAATGTCAGAGTGCAGGGGCTTGTCTTTTGGAAGTATAGACCTGAACAAGTGGGTGGAGGAAAGAAGAGCTGCAAGGGTATGCAACAGGTGGACTGGAAAAGAGTTTCAGATAAACGAGTGTATAAGCAGTATTAGCACAGTTCCCTGTAAGGTCACATTCAAGCCCATCTGACCCACAAATAATAGGCTGATATTGCCATATTCTCTCCAGCAGCACTGTCCTGGCAGGAGCAGAGTCAGTGCTGCGGCAGTTCAGAGCAGCACAGTCATGATTCGGGCTTCAAAGTACTAGCATATGCAAAAGATTCTGATAAGAAGTGATGACTTCAGTTTTCACCATTGCATAGAACAGGGCTGTCAGTCCTTGCCATTCTGTTGTTCAGTAGATCTCAAATAAGTATCGCTAATTAAGCTTTTCCTGTATTAATAACTCATAATACTGACTACTGATAAAATAAGCATACATATGCTGGAAGTATTTGGCATAAACAAGCACCAGTGGACTGCACCTTGGCAAGCCTACAGTGATGTTAAGTATTCAGAAGATATGAGGGGAAAAAAATCACTGTAAATGACGCCAGAAAAAGTTTCCACTTTAAAGGACTCTGAGATTAAAAACTTAGGAAAAATTCATTGACTAGATGAGAAACCCACCCATTACCATTCCAGAAAAGCCAGACTCCACAGATATTGCATGCCTGTCCTCACTAACATATGCCTATTCACTCCTGGAGTCCCAGCTGAGGGTAAGACCTGGCTTTGATAGCACAGCCACTGCTGCACGTGGGCTGACAGGAATGACTTTCTAGCCTTTCCTAGATGCAATTGCAATCAATCACCTAGAAATGAAGATTTCACTAGTTCATTACTAGTTCCCTGAGCCATCCAGCCTTCCCAAATGCTTCATAAAATTCCAGTTTTCTAATACTTAAATTAAGTATTTCAATTACCTTATACTTAGCAATGTTGCTGATGTTTTTCTTGATTTTACTTTGCTTACATGGACCTGGCTGGAAAAACTTCAATATCAAATGTATATCTTAATTAAATATAATACATATTTCCTGTTTTAAGTGTAGAAAAATTAAAAATTTCAAAGCTATCATTTTTCTCTCTGTTTCAAAGATGCAAATACCAGAAAGAGAGCAGTTAGACTTTAAAAGAAAAATTTATGAGTATTTCCCTCTTGGTACTCCTTCCAGTGCTTCCTAATTAAGGACAAGCCAATACAGTATCATGTACCAATCTGGTATTTATTAACAAAGCTAGTCATGATTTTTAACTGATTATTGCTCAGAGGATCCTCCCCTCATTAATATAAATGAATTAGGAGGAATAGTGCCAAATGTTTCAAATGGGAATTAACATGAGACTGCAAGGTATAATTAGTTGAAGATGCTAAATACATCAAAGTATTAATTTCTGTATGCATATATATATATATGGCTATATGTATCACATTTATATATCATCTAAAAATATTATGTATATGTACACACAGTGCACATATCAGCTTAAGTGCAACTTACAGATGGATGCATACCACTTTTATTATATTATACCCTGCAGCTACAGAAAACAAGGTATCCAACTGAAAGAGGATTACAAAATCCAGGGAACAAAAATAGAGAGATATCCATACAGGATAACATTGATGATAAGCATCATTTAAGGCAAAGAGTCTCTGAATCAGACACCACTCTAGGTAAAATATCACAGCCCCATTGTTTTGTTTTCTGTTACACTCAGAATGATGTAGTTTTCCTTCCTTTCACCCTGCCATTTCTATGCCTGTATGTGTGTCTGTGTGCACTTGCTAGTGTATTTGCACTTGAAGTGCAAATACAGCAAAGCTGAATCACCACAGCCCAGACAAAAATTATGCCCTGCATTTGGGTTATTTAGATGTACATTATACTTTGTTTTTTTCCCCCAGTGATGACACCTTCTGCAGCTGTTTAGGGGACTCTCAAGCAGTTTTGGAAACAGAACAGTGGGGTCTGTGCAGAGGCAAATTGGGACACATAACAGAAATATACTCACTATTCTTTCTCTGCTGTACTCTGCACTCAACTGGAAAAACAGCCCTTCTTTTCATCACCTTCTGAAACCAAAGCACAAGCTAGTTGATAACATACAATAAATACAGTCCAAAAAAGCTGAGAGATGATCTACTACCAATCTTGGACCTGTTGGACTCGTTAATTCTATACAAAGGGGTAAGACTGGTCTAATACAGACTGTGGCCAAATGTTGCTGCATGGAAATGCTTTGTCCAGATCCCTGGATTCACTGTCATGTTTCAGAAGGAAGCCACATTTACTCTGAACCAGAGAAGGCAGGTGGGGATATAGAAAAAATTTAAATGGGGAAGGAAGGATGGATGGCACAGATCCCTGACTAAGTCCTCATGTCACGTGGCAGGACTGTTCGCTGTGCCTCATAGTTGCAGTGAAAGGTTAGCACTTCTATTCTCAGACCACTCCTCAGCTTTGGACTAGAGTCTCTAAAATGCATCCAGAGTGCACAAAAGGACCAAACCTTATTGCCACTATTTACACAGGCTGTCAGCCACAACAATACTTGAGATCAGCATCTTGCATTTATCTTTTGTTTAAGAGCTACTAAACTGGACCAGACAAAAGGCCTGTGTATCCTGCCTTTGAATATTGATGGTATCAGATGTTTAGGGATGAAATGTAACAGAATGGTTGTTCCCTAAATTTCTCTCCCTGCTTCCATTTGGCAATTTACAGATTCCTTTTAGGCTGTTACATCAGGTCAACTTGTCTGATAATCCTAAAAAGAGGACACAATAACTTCATCTCGACGTACATGACTTTGTCTAACCTTTTTTGAAGCTATTTTTCCTATTGGTGCCCACAATATTCTCTAGCACTCAGTCAAAATTTTGTGAGAAAGTATAAGCAGCTGTCCTCTCTTTGTTTTTAAATTGCTCCCCAGTCCTTTCATTTATTGATCCCTAGCTCCTCTTTGAATGTTTCTTCCATCTTTGTCTTTGCCAAGCCATTTATGACACAGTAGGCTTCCTCACCTTGGACATGTTCTTTTGCTCAGCTATGAAGCCTAGTGAACTTTGAAGTTTGCAGTATATGGAAACTTCCAGGAAAACAAACAATTTTAAATAAAACTTTTCAGATCATGCCCACATTCATTCTCTGCTACATCTTTGACAGTATTTATCTGCTTCCTTAAAATGTGTCTTGCAACATGTTTTTAAACTGAAAGGTTAAGAGATTGCAAGCAATTTAAGGTAGAGATTGTATTTTTGTGTGTGCAGTAACAAGTACGATGGCGGGGCCTTTAAATATGACTGCGAGAAAAGATAATAAATGAAAAAAATGGAATAGTAGCACACATAAAAAGCATTTAACAGTCTAACCTGTTCTACTATGAAAGAAACATGGGGTTCATAATTTTTGCTTTCACCAGTGAAGAAAACCCTTTATGAGCTTACTTATGTAAAACACACTTGTGGTCATAACTGCTTTACTGGTATTTTAATCTTCAGGATTTTTAGTCCTCTAAATATCTAATTAGTACTTTTTTTAATGGTTTTATAAAAGCATCTTGGCATGTATGCATGGAGTGGCCTAGTGCCAAAGTACCATAACGTGCAGGAACAGTAACAACTCTGTCTCTGCACTGACTCTCTGCAGTAGAATATGATCGGGAAAAAATCAAATGCAAAGCTGACAGGACAGCTTGCATTTCTGTTAGATCTCATAAATCCTACTCAAAGTGAGAGCTCCGGATCTTTGACTGGCCTTTGGGGTGTTTTTCTTCCTTTTTTGCCTTTTACCTCTTCATGTTATCTTTGACCTACATATATTGGTCATGCATGTTGGTCAAATCCTCATATATATTGGTCAAATCCTGCCACCCCTGTGAGAAAGCTGAAGGGGAAGAAGACTAGGGCATAAAGGAGCTTGTCAAAAGGACACTGTAGATACTCAGAAGAGATTTTCTACAACAGATCATCTGAGAAGTATGATTTTGCTCTGGATCTGCAGCCTAATGGATTGCGTGGGATGCTCTGGAGATGGACTACCTGCTCCACTGGTAGTAGCAGAAGTTGAAGCATTAATATATATTCAGAGAGAGAGTATTTTCCATTGAATTCTTTCTGCAAGGAGCCCTTAGTTTCTAAGCATCTGAACATTTAAAGACTTAAGTTAATGCAGAAATCCCAATAAAGGGCTTAGGTTTTCACCTAATGGTTCCTCCCACTTGTCAAAACTAGTCCTTATCCCTTTCTCAAAACCCAAGTGTGATGTTCTCCACTTCTGCTCCCTAGCAGATAAAACGTAGACTTTGGCAAGTATATGTGACATACCAGTATGGCCCAGCCAACATAATGGCTCTATGGTGCCACTATCAGTCCACATAATTTACAGTCACCCTCAGATTGCTCTAACTCATGGCAAGGACAAAAGCTGGCTAATGATCAGTCAGTGCAAGGTGGTATCTTTGCTCACACCTCCCTCCCAATTAGCACTCCTTGCTCCTTGCCTGCAGCAGAAAATCTGGGCCTTTATATTATTTTCCCACAACAGCAGCCTCCATCATTAATTAGTGTATGGAAGCTCTGGAGATCCATTGGGAACAGGAAAAAAAACATCCTCCTGTGACAGTGCTACTCATTCTAACAGCTCCAATTTGCCTCAAGCTGTTAGTGACACACCCGTGAGCTCGTGGCAACCCTGCACAAGACCTTCCTTTGGACTCAGGAAAGGAAACAATGTGATATACAACTCATGAAGCCAATGGCTTCCTGACTCACGACTGTATTATCTATATCTAATGGAGTTCCACCTGAGTCTGAAGCCTTTACTGTAGCTGGGACATTGGTAATGTCTCAATCCATGTGTACTCTCAGTTGACTAATAATGTACTTTAGCCTACAGAAATGCATCTTTCTCAGCAGGGAACTGATGTGGGTAAGCCCTCTCTACTTTTCCACTTATTTTCCTAAAAATTGTGGAAATGCAATCTCAAAATCACCATCAGCTGGCTTATAATAAGAAGCCAGAAAGACAAATCTTACCTTGGATGAAAAAAGACAAAAGCAAAGCAAACCAAACCTAAAAACAACCCCAAACAAACAAACAAAAAATCATACTAAAGAGAATCTCACAGAGGTCTGTACTTGTGTGTTGATTCCAGTTAAAATCTGGCTACACTAAAGATTTCTCAACAAAACTGGAAATTATTATCACCTTTTAAATATTTTGAAATAACTATGGATAGGAAGGAAATTTCAGACTTCTATGATTCATTAGTCACTAATATTATTGCATTTACTTTCTGTGTGACACCAGGTACAAGGAGAGAGTATTCACATGGCATATGTTCCATATCAATCAAAACCACTATTAAAAATACATTAAGAAACAAATAAGTAGTTTCCCACAATCCGCTTTCCAAATGTACGTAGCTTCGGCACAATTTTAGATATTAGTCTAGATTTGCAAACACCTTTGCTCAGCAAAGAACAGTTCAAGAATATATGATTTATTTTCTCTGTAGTCTTATTGCAGAAGGTGAACTCAATGTCTGCCCAGATCAGATCATGGCTGTACTACCAGACTATGCACCCTGTTCTGATTAGTCTCCCAAAGTCCTAGTTTGACATCCAGTTGGTTCAGTTTAAATCTGCAAATGGTCTGAGGTCAGGCCTTTGGCTGTTGTAAGGTGCCGATCAGCAATCTGAAGGGGATATCCCCAGGATATTAAATCTATTGACCTATTGACACAAAATCTCTAATGGTTGAAAAGAGCTGTCAGTCATGACTAGTGGAGTCTCTGCTAAGCAGGAAATGAAGTAAAACAAGCACGTTTTTGGATTATTCCCTAACAGTATCCCTTTTCAGATTTTTTCCTTGACCTTGAGCATGAGTCGACTCCTATGATAAGGGTCCGTGAGTAAAAGGCAGAGTCATCAGTTCAGATCACAAGGGAAAATTAACTTTAAACATTAACTTCATTCTTCAAAAGTTAAATAATGCTTCTGGCATCAACAAGTTCCAAGCAAGATTCTGCTTTTTCTATTCACATTCTTTCCCATCCTTGTCCCATTAATGAAGAGCACATACCTAATGTGCCTGGTCTGGTGTTATCACACAGAATATGTCACCTTCAATCCTCCTTTGTCTGTCATCTAAGTATATATGCCACTGGGCAGAACAACCCCACCCCTTCTACATCTGTACAGGATTAAAGAGAAAGTTCTGTATATTACATAAACACCCATTTAGAGGGATGCAGGGAAGAGAATGGAGAGGGGACAAGGACCAGGTCAAAAGAAAATGTAGAGAAGGCAAAATATTTCATCTGCATTCTAAAATACAGAAAGTTAATTCAGATAAAATTGATTCCAGAACAGTATGCATTCTATTCCAGCAATATCTATTGCCATATGGGACTTTTAAATACTGGGTTTGGAAAGGAAAGAAAAGAACACAAGGTAGCCTAGTTAAAAACGCACCAGAAGTATGAAGACAGCAGCCCAGTCTGTTACTTGATATTCAAACCTTTTCAAAACTTTTCTGGGATTTCTTTCCTTTTCTTCTTGGGGATTCTATACTGCTATGATCAAACACTTGACAGCCATTTTCAAGTAATTTTGCATGATTTCCATACTGAAGAAATATTAAACATAAGATTCCAAGAAACTAGTCAGACTCTCTGCATTTTGCTATTTTCTCCAGCATAAGTACCCTAACCAGTGCCCCTAAGCATAGTACAATATCATACTATTTTTCTATATTTTCTTTTCCTCATTGAAAATTCAAAGCTTTCATATGTTTTCATGTTTGTTATACATTTTGATCAAATATCTCTTGAATATGTAGAAGGGAACAATGAAGAACAATATTTTGGGCCGTAGTTGGCAATGAGTGTTCAGATACATCTACCTATCCTGTAATGCATTTAAATTCTCTTCTTGAACAGCTTAGAATAATTAAGATTTTTAGCACTATGTCTGAAGTTAAAAAATATACAAATAAAGTAAATGTATGTTAAAAAGTAGAGTACAACTGTGAAATAACAAAATACATTTTAAAAGGAGGAAGCAATATAGTCTAACTGCAAATGATTCATCTTAATGGCATAACAAGAAGAAAAACATACACCAATTTGGCATTACCATCAGCATTACAATTTTTCTGGTAAGGAAGGGGAGAGAGAAAGAGACTGACTTTAGATGGCTAAGTGCTGCCTATTAGCAGGGAAACAAGTACTCTACTTTGTAAAAGTTACCTTTTTATAACATTTTGGGGCTTTTCAGCTGATAAATGTAAATATTAATCATTGTCTTGAAAACTACTACACTAAATTTCTATTTCACTTACATCCCTGAGTGAGGCACTTATACAGAAACAATTGCTCTCTGTTCATTAATTTTGAAGCCATTCTGCAGTGATTAACATGTGAAGTCTGCCAAAGCATTTTCAAGGTTGTTTTTGCACTTTTGTGTGTCTGCAGCTCAGATCACTGGAACGTGCTGTAGCTCCAAAAATACATAAACATCTTTATCATTCTTTAAACCCACTGCAAAAGTATTTTTAAAGCATAAGCATGTCTCATATAAACAACAGAAAATCTATGTGTCTTTTCATTTCATGGGATGCATTACTACCTCAGGAACTTCTTTAAAGGTGACCCACAAATAATTTACCAGGAGTTAGTTTTATAAAGCATATACTTCATGATGAATGAAGGAAGAAGGCCAAAATGTTTATTTTATTCTTGTTACTCAAGTGAGGTTTGAGGGATTTTTTTTCTTTTTTTTGAGATATTTTTAAATTTCAGTTTGGTTTTCCTGTATTTTAATCACTGAACTGATTAGTGATTTAAAAATACATAGCATAGCTGAAGAGGATGGGGAAAGAAGAAAGATTTTAAACTTACCCTCTCCAAAAGCTTATGATACTATACTGCAGTACATCTCAGTAGTGTTAACAAAAGAAAAATACAAAATGTAACGTGAATTACCACTAAAACTCCTTTGCTTTCCTTGATTCATTCCTCCCTTTATCTTTTTGACTGTTATGATATCATAATTTCACCAGCGATTCAGGCATAGATCATAGTAAATGGAGTAAGATATATAACAGGAAAGAGAAGGAACAAAAAGGGGGGGGGAACCCAATCCACAATTGTCAAACCTTCTTACATTTAATAAAATATCAAAAATATTATCTATACTCACATTCACTTTTTCTTTGTTTATGTTTAAATCACCTCTTAAACCCCCCTCCCCCCCAAACCTTCCTAATATGGAGATATGATCTCAAGAAGTTCAGTTTTAAGGACTTTTTTAACCAATAGCCCTTCTTTCTAATTATAAATGGACTGAAGAATCATGGCACTGATTTCCAACAGCAAAAGATGTGACAATTCATATTCAATTCTGTTTAACCGAGCATGTTATGCGTGATGTGCAAGAGAGTCACCTTGCTCCTTTACATCAACACCTGGAATAGGTATGGAGGCAGCATGCTTAGACACTGGCAAGGAAGGAGAATCTTGTCTTATTTGATAAGACCCCCATCTGTCCATCTTGGAAGCAACAGCACAGAATGTTTGGCATGGACTCCAGTTCAAGGACTGCAACAAGGATGTCCTATTCAGCCAACCAAGAGTGCTTTTTTGTCTGCCTTCCCCATGTCTGGCCTGAATACCTAATAGCCACTTGCTTCATAGCCACTTCTTAAGATGATGCACTTATGGAGTGAAAGACAATAACAATGAGATAGGGAGGCAAGGTAAATAACCAGAGATATCGTGAGCCTTAGAGAAATGCACTAGGAGACTAGTGTCATCCTTGTTGCTTGTTTTCACTGTTGCAGAAAATCTTTTTGCAATATATATATAAAACCAAGTTAATCATGTTTTTAAGGCTTTGCAGATAAAGGTCCACAGCTCTAAAAAATACTACACCTCTGGATGAAGATGCATGGGCAAGGCTGTGTTTTGCATAAACTCACACCCATAATAGTCTAGCTCCGAGCTGGTGCTACCTGATGTGTAAATGCTGCAGATCCCTTCTGCTTACCTCCTTTAGTGCTTTGAACAAGTCAGAATGCAAGCATACATTTCTTGACTGTTTTAGTTTTATGCTACTGCTTTATCCCCAAGTACCACCTAAAAATTTCTTTCACTGAAGTCTGTCAGCATCAATAGACTAGAAAGAACTGCCTCCTCCATGCTACTAATCTCTTTTGAGACAGAAGAGGTTGATATTAATTTCTTGGGTTATTTTCATCATCTTTAATATTAAAAGAGGGAAAAAGAGAGAGGGGGAGAGAAAAGCAGCTCAGTCATCTGACTACTTCCCAAGTACCTTGGTTCATAAGGATGTGTCACAGTCTCCACTGGAAAGCCTGTAGATTTACACCACTGTAAAAGGGAACTGAGTTCCTCCAGTCATGAAGATAGATATTTTTTAATGTCAGCCTTTCTGGGTTTTAGGACCTTAGGCTTGTGTTAAGAAAGGTTTACCCCACAAAGGGTAAGGGTGAGAAGGACAGCACTGCATTACCCACATTTCTGTCAGCTACTAACCTTCACCTCAGACACATCCTCCTGAAGAGGGACACAACCACAGTCAGTGCTGGTTCATTTGCTCCGAGCTTTACTCTGCTCTTTCTCCACCCTACCAGGCTGTTTGGGGTTGCTCACTGGAGCCATCTTGAGTGCATTTGCCACCAGCTGCTTCCCACAACCTCGTTGCTCCCCTACCCACCTCCAGAGTGTTGCACCACACTGCAGGAGCCTGCAGTGCCATTTGCCAACACCATCTGCCAGACCTCCTGAGCCAAGATTACCTCCTCCCAAACCCACACCATTTCTATCAGGGTTTCAAAGCCTGCAAACAAGGGGTCACAATCTGAAAAGAAGGGCTCAAAAAATCTGAAGCTGCTGTTCTTATTCCCAGAATCTTTTCTTTCTCCTTCCAGCCCACAAACATCATCCTTATATTGCAGTAATTGTTCCGGGAGAAAAAGAAAATTCCAGTACAACTTTTGACTGCTGTTTCAAGCACATGAGCAGCTGCATCAAAGCTGTGAGGAGATAGTCCTAATAATGTCTTCTCTATCTCCAGACTGTCCCAGTCTAAAGAACTGAAACTAAAGAGCCAGATGGTGTTCACGTATACTTATCCTTGAATTCTAGTTTCAATCTCCCCCTCAGGAAGTCTTTTAATAATAGAATTTAGGAGTTGCCATATCTCATTCTTGTGAGGTACTTACTGCACCCTATACATCTTTAACTTCCAGAAATTTCTTGTTTACATATTTTTCCCTTTCCTTTCTAAAGTGTCTGCATCAGACTAACCCATCCCAGCAGGACTGAAGAATGTTAAGTCTTCCTCTATTGCTACTCCCTTTCTGATGAAATGCCTCTGCTTGCAGCCTCAAGCTTCACCACTTCTTTGTTCCTCTGGGCCCCCCCCATACACTTGGCAAGGACTGTGGTCCTTCTACAGCTGCACTGGGCACAAGGGCATATTGCTGACTCCATTTATGAGGAGAAAGCCTATGAAAACTAGGCTCTACTAAGAAAAAAATGTCAGGTTATTACACTGAAACCACAGAGTATTTCTTTCATATTCAGTTCAAACAGGGCTAAATATGCAAAGAGTAATTTTTCCTTTGTAAACCATACTTTTCCAGGGGTTTTGGTCTGCTTCTGGAGAAAAAGGAGAGGAGAGCAGAATCCCCAAGTTCTACTTCTGCTTTTGACTCCCAGCTAGCTGTATGATTTTCTCAGTTTCCTCAGTCAAGGCATTCCTCAGTTTACCAATTTGCAAAGTGGATACAACAGCGATATAGCCACAGGAATTCAGAGAATAAAAGCAGCTGTTTGCAAAAGACTTCAACACCGACCAAAAAAAAAAAGCAAGTAACTTATTCTTTCAAATTAAAAATGGGATAGATTATTCACATATCTATACATCAACTCAAGCCATGAATCTGCTTGTAAGTGAACCACTCCTACGTGAACCCTGCACTCTGTTTATAAGGCACATTGTTTCCTTTATAAAGCCTACAGAAGTCAGACTTTGATTTGAATATAATAAAATTGCAGAAACAGCAGAAGCTGGCCATGTAACTCCTTTTTTAATGAATACCTAAAGTAACAGTCCTCTAAGCCATTGTGTCATCTTTCAACTCCTGTCCCTCCCTCCCCCTTTCTGCACCAAACTCGAGGAAAAGAAAAACTGATTGGCAGGTACTGTAGCTAGCGTGAATAACCACGACTATATATCTTGTCAAAAATCAGCATGTACTTTAAAAAAGAAGAAAGTAAAATATGAAGATAAGAGGAATAATCTGAGGCTCTCCCATATTCTCATTCAAATTTTTCTATTTAGATTTCACTATATTTCCTTTTTTAACCTTCTCCTGCAGGTCTTTATATATAGGACAAAAAAATCCACTTCTGTCATTTAAAGCATGATGAAAGTACCAAAGAAAAATCTATTTTCAGCTGTTTCTCGTTAGAGCACTTTTTTGCCACTGTGATGAAAGTCGATGCAAAGAAAGAAAGACGAGTCACTGATGAAGATGAAGAAGCATTTCTGATCAGCCATCTGTTCAACCAATTAAAACCCTCGCAAATAAAGTTGTGTATACTTATATAGCTAACCCATAAAGATATACATATCTGTGTGTACACTGGCATGCGAATACATACATATAAATACCATGTAAAGTCTACTTTGCATACACTGAACTCTGCTTACATGCTGAGCATAGCTAATTAAATACACACATAGAGAAACACTGAAAATGTGAAATAGACTTTGGCCCTGCTGGGGAACAAAGCCTTCTCTATTAACATCCTTTTCTCTTAATGGTCCTTATGCAGTAAAAATAAAGTCCAAACACTATAATTTCACTCCCAGAAAAGTTACAAATACTGTAGGTATCTTTAGAAACAGCTGCAAAAGTGGATTCACTTCTGACAAGATTGGTGTTAATTACCAGTAAGGACTTCAGTATAATACTATTTAAATCATTTTAAATTATCCCTCTCAAAAATTAATTTTTCATCAAAGATTACACAAAAAAATCATGATATCATCTCTGCAGCTGCGATTTAGTAATAATTTCATCTATTATTACCAATGTCAGTTAGATAAAAGAAAAATGGCATCCTACTGTGCTGATTCCAGCATAGGCCATATATAGAAATTTTTAACTATCACTTATAATCGCCTTGATGAGCTTAAACCTCCTCTCAATTAACACCCTAAATGACACTGAGACATCTTAATGGAGGATGTAAGTAAAGGAAAAAGACTTTAATCAAAGAATAAAAAGAGAAGTGCCAAGCAAAAGGAGGAAGTCTGGTGCACCTCTCAGTGTCCAATCTCACTGGGGTCCTTTATCTTGTCTTGAACTTCTTGTCATCTTTATATTGCAACTGTAACTTCACAGCAGCCCTAAGAAGGTAAAAAAAAAAAAAAAAAAAAGGTGTGTGCATATTCTTATCTGCAATTCCCATCCTCATCTTAGAAAGACAGTGGGGGTTTACACCAAACAGACAAACACAGCTCAAATGAAACTGAAGAGACTGTGCAAAATAAAACAATTTCAGCTTACAATGAGGCTTACTCCATTTTGGTTATTACTTCAATAGTGGTTCCGGGCAAATCTTAAAGAATGGAATACAGTGATTCACATACTATTCAATAAACCTTGAATGAGCATGTTCTTATTCTAACATCCCAACCTCAATAAAAGTTCTGCTTTCACAGCCAGCAGGTAATTATACTTCTAAAGATCTCATCTGCCAGACAACCACGTAAATATTTGCTTAAATGGCACCTACAGTCGATATTATTAAGGACATTTTTTTGTCTCCTTTAGCATATCTCCAAGACTCATAATGCAAGCATTTAAACGCATACACATACTGGGTGGTTGCGATAGCACTCTTCAAATTTCAGGAAAGCTGAGAAATAGGTCTCTACCTAGTGTTTCCCAAACTTGTGAACTCAACTTTCTAGCCTTCAGAGTAACCACCCAGATGTAGTAAGTTGATAATCTTCAGCTACTCTCTGCAGACTTCTTGCTACACACTTGTGCAAAATTCCTGGGGGTTGACTACAGCCTGGGAACTGCTGTTTTGGGCTGCACACAGCTGTAGGTACAGGCAGAGGGTGGTTTTGCCCTGGTTTATGAATCAGTGACAATCTGCCAGCTCTGATAGGGAAAAAGGGCTTTGGGAAGTGTGATCACAAATTATCTCTGAGGAACTTTGGGAGGTGCTCTAAGTGCCTGGGTACCATAAATCTGTGCTGCACCAGCTAGTGGGGCCATTAGGTTTGGAAGTATCTAAACAACAAATAGAAGTTCATATATATATATAAACACACATACATATTTTTTACATACATATATATATACACACACATATATATATTTATGTCTGTATATATATAGTTTCACTGCCTAATATTTTTTAAGTTAATTCACTCATAATGAGAACCAAATTAATATTTCTGGATGCATTAATAGTAAAAAAAAAAAAAAAAAAAAGCAAGCCAATTAAAATCAGCCATGGTATTTCATTCCTTTCAAGTGTTTTTGCCCATTACAGCTTCACAAACTGTTAGCTACAAATTATACCAGTTAAAGATTCAGGTTATTTTGATTAACAAATAATTTGAAAATGGATTTTGCTTTTATTTTTCATAGGTGTTTGTTGAATAGTTCATCCAACCATTTCAGCTTGTGGGTTGTTTGCTTCAGCTTTTCACTAGTCACTCCTATTCTCTAAGCACATGGTATTTATGACTGTTAAAAGAGCCCCTCAGGTAAAGGTAAGAAATATCCCAACCTCTGCTCCATAACAGGCACAATATCCACTAAATTTAGTCACTTCTGTTACAGAGAAATTGATCAAACTCTCCTGTGCTGGATGATTTTAGATGCATGAATATTACATAGCAACTAATAATGAGCAATGGACTGTATTGTTAGGGAGAAATTTGCTGATGTGCAGTGAATCATGGAATCATAGAATCATAGAACACCCTGAGTTTGGAAACACCCACAAGGATCATCGATTCCAGCTCCTGGCCCTGCATAGCACCATCCCCAAGAGTCACCCTGTGTGCCTGAGTATTGTCCAAACACTTCTTGAGCTCTGTCAGGCTTGGTGCTGCGACCACTGCCCTGGGGAGCCTGTTCCAGTGCCCAATCACCCCCTGGGTGAAGAACCTTTTCCTGACATCCACCCTAAACCTCCCCTGACACAGCTTCAGGCCATTCCCTCAGGTCCTGTCACTGGTCACTACAGAGAAGAGATCAGTGCCTGCCCCTCTTCTTCCCCTTATGACAAAGCTGTAGACTGCTGAGGTCTCCCCTCAGTCTCCATTTTGTCCAGGCTGAACAGACCAAGTGACCTCAGTGTCTCCTCATATAGCTTTGTATTAATATCTGTGCAACTTTCAACATTCACAAATATTACCCTGCCATGGGGCAGCTCTCTGAATATTTCCTACTAAAGACCTTTTTGTGACTCACAAAAGAAATAACCTTCCAGCATTTACTCTCCAAAGTGTTTTTTGTTCAGGTTTCTTTCACCCCCATTTGGACTTCTAGCCAAACACATTTTCTTCATAAATTAAAATTTAGGGTGGTTTGATTTTGCATATATAACATACAAGGTAGCAGTGAAGTAATGCATGCAATTTAAAAAAAATCCCAACATATCCACTGATCTGAAGATTGGTCTATCAGTTTACAAAAAAAAAAAAAAATGCTAATAGCTTTTCAAAAACAAAATAACTTGCATCAGTTTCTGCAAGTAACCAGTCTGCTGCTAAATGCTAAGCACCCCACCTCAAAGACAACTCCCTGTCTGATCAAGGAAATGCTTATTTTCTTATCCAGCAGAACTCCAAGTACACTGCTTTTAACTTGGTCTCCATTTCACTGTTTCACCAGTATGATAAGCATTTCTGTTGATTACAAGCCCAAAGAAAAAGCCTTTTCTGATCAAAATGGCAGTGGCAACAAGGAGCCTAAGGCAGACTTGGTAATGCTGATATCAAAAGGAAGGCCTTTTCCTGGAATTGGGTTTGAGCTGCCTCAGCAAGTGACTCTCATAAACTGCATCTCTTCAGAGGAATGGGAGAGTGCCAGTCAAGCCACACTGAGAAATACTTTCAAGTGCAGACAAGCCTTAGAGCTCTGATATTCAGAATCAGCTAAACAAATGCATACTTCTGTGTGGATGGACATTCTTGAACTGGTTAATCATTTTGTGACCTCGCCAGCATTAAGGAGTTTGGCAAGACAGTTAAATCAGTCTAATATTGAGAAAAAAAAAAATAATAATTTTCCCAATATTTTCTTCTGCTCTCCGCTATACACTGCTGTTTCTTGCTCTGCAGAGACACTTGAGTGTTCACCTGATCTCTAAGCTAACCAATTTATTTCACTAAACTGGCAGAAAATGCTGCATTGGTACTTGCTGCATTCATTTGCTGTCTGTATAGTAAGCTGAAGCAGCTTGCTGGGGCATCAAACAAGTTCCAGAGCCAGCATGAGAAGAAGGGAGGGAGGAAGGTTTTTCTTCTCCATATCAGTAGGATTTTAGGATTGTCCTCTGGGGAAATCAAACCTTTAAACACTGTTATGTCCCTGTACTTGGAGTTATCACTTTGGCCATGCCAAAGCTATGGTTCTGACCAAAATACAGGGATGTCTGGTAAGAATAAATGACAAGACTTGCACAAAAACAGCTGGGTTTTTTTCAGGGTGGAATAAATTACACAGAGACATACACCAGCCTGGCAGTTGATTAAGATTGTGAAGAAGACAAAGAGCAAGCAAACCACACTTCCCTCTCCTAACCAACACTGCTATGGCTGCAACTCCCCTGACGTATATTCCATTTTATCTACAAAGGAGTACTTCTGCTCTATACTTATCTTGTTCAGAAAGTTGTATCAGTTTATCAGCTTTTTGTACCAGTGTAAACTTAGCTTCCAATGGAAGTGTCTGACAGTCCAGCTATATCACAAGCCCTTTCTAGCTAGGATATGGTCATAACAGAAACCTTTCGGCTTTTGATTACGAAGAAAGCCTATATTTCAGTGGATGTCCTGCCATGAAGCAGCACAGCTGCTATTTTTGCTTCTTCAGTCACCACCTTTCCAAACAAAAAAGTTCTCTGTGTGCTGTGAATAACAATAAAAAAATCTATTCAAAATTACTCTACTGCATTTGTGTCCTTTTATTTCTTTGCCAACAATATAGGAGTTCACTCTAAAATTCGCAACATTCTGCAGTTGCTTGAGAGCCAGGACAGCTCTCAAGCCAGGTCTAAATTATAAAGTGTTGTTGACAAAGCTGTTTCAGTCACAAGCATGAAAAAAATCACACCCTTAATTGATATAGATATGCGAGCAACACCCTCTGTATAGATGTAAGAATCCCTTTGCTGGCATGGCTTATGCCACTCAAAAAGGTAGTTGAAGTAAAAAGACTTCTTTTGCCAATGTGTATTTTTCCTCTGGTACAACTCAGCCAACAAAGCCTGTGTATCATGGACCAGTGATTCCCAAATTTTCTGTAGCAGTCCTTGCTTGAGAAAACCAGCCATGTGTAACACCACCCAGCAAACAGGTCCCTTCCCCCAAACTGAGCTTTAGTTCCGCTTTGTGTCCCTCTTCCTATCTTTCTGGCACTTGTTCTCTTCCTCCTCCCACCTCATATGTGCCCTCCTCTTTATGGGACCATTTCTGACTAGATTCACTCAGATATGATCACCTCTTATCTCCCAGCACTTCTGGTTGAGTCTGACTGGGAAACCTTGGTGCAAACTGTAACAGACCCTGTCAAAATGAAAACAAAATGAAAGCTAGGAAAGGCTTTCCATTTTATCCCTTAGTTCCATCATTCTCACCACTGATGGTCACCAAATCTCAGGACAGTTGAGTCTGATAAGGACCTCTGGAGATCAACCAGTCCAACCCCATGGTCCAAGCAGAGCCAACTGGAGCAGGTTACTTAGGACCTTTTCCAGTCAGGTCTGGCGTATTTTCAAAGATGGAGACAATGAGGAAATCCATGTTGGAACCCGTATCATTTAAACTATTCCCCTGTGGAAGACATCTCAAAGTCTGCACAGACTCCATCAGGTTTTTCTCATTTAGTTCCAATACCCTGTAACTGGAGAGAGACAGTTAAAGATAGAGCAGACATTTAAAAATCAGACATCATTTGGGGAGTTAATGTTTATTAATTTCCTGTAGTTTCTCTATCTTTCTACCTATTTTTGAGAAATTGGAAGACAGTGTCCTCTGTTTATTTGTATTGAAGTTGCTACCTGACCCCTAATAATTCTGAGTCTACTGATACTTCGGGGACATGAATGTGCCTAGCAGGAAGGACTGACTCTTGTTTTGCATTTGAGATACAGAGTCATGTACTTCTACGGCATAGACAGAGGTTATTCCTATTTTATATATTAAGTTAAAAATATATCTATGACTTAGAAATAACAAGGAAATCAGTATGAAATACACAGAGTTGTGTCTAGGTTGTAGACATGCTAATCCCCTCCTCACTCTCTTCTCTTCAGCTTATTCTCAATGAAATATTTTGCCATACACTCCCTAAGCCACTTTAGGTTCATTTAACTGAAGATTTAATCTTGCAGAATGGAATCCTCCTACACTATATCGTATGCTTGGATGGATCTATGGCTAACTGGACAGGTGCAAGGATGAATTATAATACAGCATTATGTTAGCAAATGCTGCATCCACATACAACTTTCAGAAGGAAACTCTGGCCTATAAAGTTGCTTCATTTAAGGTACAGTACTAAAAGAAAAAAAAAAAAAGCCAAATTAAAAGAAGATCGAGTCCTGCAAAGCTAATCATACAGGGAAAATACTGTGGTTTGTTTTCTGAATTTATGTCTTCAATCTTAGAAGAAGAAGGATAGGAAATATAATTTAACAGTTATATTATCTTAATATTTATATGAAGAATTGACTGAGCAAATATAACCCACTTGATTTCTTCTTCAAGATTAATTGAACTATGTGAAATCATTGTTCTGTCTCTCTCTTATTAATGCCACTATGTTGTAGTAAACAAGTGAGAGCGTATCTTTAATAGATATGAGATTTTTTTTCAAAAGAGCACAAAGGTCTGTGTAGATGATGAAATTTCTATTCTTGAAAATCAGCTCCATCAGAGTTGAAACAGAGCAAGCACTTAACACATAAAAAAAAGATGTCTCTAAGTGAAGAAAAAGATTGCATCCAATTGAAATTTCAGGGAATGTAAGTAAGGAGAATGCAATCTCCCAGTCAGAAATTGATTAAGACACCACTCTTTAAGCTGGGAGATCTTTCGGTTTTGTAAGTGGACAAGACCAAGTTAGTATTTCATTCAAGAAGTGCTACATTGACAACAGCACAGTCTTCCCAACAAGGAGGGACAGCCAGGCAGAGGAAGTATGCAGCTGAAATCCTGATACCACACAAGTTCAAGTTCTGTATTCTCAGTCTATCTTTCCTCTAGAGCTCTTTCTTTCCTTGAAACATTAAATTTAGAAAAAAAGCCTTGTAAGATAAGAACAGAAAATACCTAGTACAGAACAAATCTATGTCTACAAAATTCCTGAAAAAAAAGCATGAGTTTCCTACTCAGACTGAATTAGTAATTATTAAATGGTAACAGCATTTTTATGTTTACAATATTTTTCTCTGTCTGTCAATTATTCATACTTTGATAGCCTATTTTCTCATTTAAATTCTCAGTAGCAGTTGAAAACTGCAAAATTCAGCTCAATAAAATGGCAAAATAGGTTCAAAATTACTTGGGACGTATTCTGGAGTCTAAATCTCAAGTCTAGTTTGTCATTAGGGTCATACCACAGCAATCTCAAAAAGTCCTTAATTCATACCACAAGTTTTGGCCTCTAAGGCTATATATACATAGTGTTGTCCCCCTTCATTTAAAAATGCCAAGACAATATAACATGGTTTTAGCTATAGTGTCTCCAGAACATTGTTGCTAATGCATCACCGAACTACTCCCTGCAAGCATAAAGACACTGCAAAACCAGCCTTAGGGCAGCTGTTTCCCCAGGAGCACCACGGGACTGCCACAGAGGTCACAGTCCAGGGCATGTTCATGCATCCTTTGTGCCCTCTTAATACCGTGTGTGAAAGATGGGCACTCATTTAGCAAAAAGACATGCCAGCAGCAGATCAATGTAAACTGTGCCACCTTCCAACCATTTTAATGCTCAATCATGATTGAATAAGACATTTGGTGGACTGCAATGTATAAGCACTGCCCCACAGTTAAGCTTTAATTAGTTAAGGCAGCATAGAGCCTCCCTGGAACAATATGCTTGTATTTCTTAGAAATGCAGACATGCTTTTATAGAAATATGAACTAAGAATAAGTACTTTTTATATGCAAGGTAAGGGTGGGAGGAATTAGGGCATGAAATCCTCAACAGACAGCTCATGAGCTTTCTGTTCTGGGTGGTGTTTGAAATATAACTACTCCCTGAAGAACAGCAACAACTAACAGTCTAGATACAGTAGTAAAAGTGCCAGGAAGGGCTGTACCCTATGTGACACAAGTGGAGTGTGTGCAACAGGAAGGAAGAAAAGGATTCAAAATGCTCATGTTTTACTATTTCCTGACTCTGCCACTGATGATGCTCTGTGAGATCCTTAGTGATGCATTTCACATTTCACTCCCTACCCAAACTGAAAATATGTGTGCCATAAAGGTGGTGTTTTAACTATCTGCAAAAACATTTTGATCTTCGGATTAAGAAGCCATAAAACAAACTGAATCTCAAGGCTGAATGCAGAAGAAAGCCTGGGATGAAAAAATCCAAAATGTAAAGATTGTCTTGCCTAATTATGGGTTAGTCTCCTGCAGCCAACTGGCTGTGGTGACACGGCCCTGCTTCAGACAAGGAGCAGTGCATAAAAAATGTTGACTAATAATGTTATGGCATTAAGTGGTAACAATCTTACAGCAAAATATTGTATTAAGTTTCTACATTGGAATTTGAAGTCTATGGATACGCAGAATACAACAATTTCAAATGAACAGCAGAGTTTGTCCTAAGTATAGTCACTTCAGTTAAAAAATGAATGGGTTTGAAGGCATGTGGTGGAGAACAGTTAAAAATTACTGGAGTACTCTTCAGATTATTGAAGCAATCTAGGAAATCTAAATTGGTCTGCAGTGCCCGTGCCCAGAGCACCCTATTCACTTCCAAAATGAAGTGCTCTTATTAAAAAAAAAAAAAAGGAAAAAAAAAGTGAAGCATTGCATTTGGAAAGGATGAAGCACTCAGTTTTTTGGTTTGTTTTTTTTTTAGCAAATATTTCTTTTTGGAAGCAAATCGAAAAGCATTTTATCACTGTAGGCAAACTCACAAATTATTTAAAAATTAAGCCCTATTTAAAACAAAAGGAGAATAATTAAAATAACACTAACAGCCTCCTGCCTTGAAACACAGTAAAAGTGAAAGGGAAATAGAGAAAAAAAAGTAGGTGAGAGAAGAAAAAATCCATACCTTCAAGGGAGCAAAAAGAATCGTAGGGACATCTCTGACCTGGTCTGTGTGCTTTGCAGAGATCCACAAATCAATACACTGCTGGAGCAATAGGGTGGTCTTGGGAATAGACCATGGTGACCCTATCTCCTCACCTTTGGCTGCATGAACTTCCTTCACATCACAGAAGATGCCTCTCCTCCTTCCTGGTTGTATCTTAGTGACTGCTCCCTTAACAGCTGCACTTGCTCAGGACTCCTTAACAACTCTTTCTGTATGGATTTTTCTTTCTTTGGTGAGAGACATCTTGCATGGGCTGATTCTAAAGATGTTGTTGTGATTTAGTCAGGGTTAAAGCTCCAGATCATCAGTGTGTAGGACTAGGGGGAATTTCAGCTTTCATTTAACATGAGAGTGTTTTCTAGCCCCTATAGTTGGTTATAAAAACTTGGAAATGTGTCCCCAGAAAACTATAGACTCCAAATCCCAGCAGGCAAATAGAAAGATCTCCCCTTTCTCACCACTCCACATGCAAGCCAAATTATTTTTAAAGTTCAGTATTTAGAAACCATCTTTGCAACTGTGGAACATTTGGGTCTGGCAATCTCCCTGTGCTCTGCCTCCCTCCTGGGATGGAACCTTTCCTCACCAGCTAAGATTAAACCAAGAACCAGGACAGGGGCTCTCAGTAGACCGAAGCCAGATTGGAGAGAGTGAGATGAGCCTGGAGCAGGGAGTTCAGGCTCCCTGAGCATCGAGGCAGAGGCGTTGCCCCTCCTGGAGCGAGTGCTGAGGGTGAAGTTGCAGGCTGGCAGCCTGCCGCCACCCTGGGAGAAATCCAGGGAGGGTTTATGTCTGTGGGACCGAGGAATGCAGCGGGCCCCGCTCCGAGGAAAGAAGGAGAGTCAGCTTCACTGCCAACAGAATTAGGGCTCTCTTCCAGCATTCAGAAACATACATACTTTTATATATCTGCCACATGGCTTTGCTGCGCAGCAGCACATGTGTTGTGGCTGCGCAGCGCTGAGTGAAAAGAGCACCCAAATCAAGGAGTGTTGTGGGTGGGGAGGTGGCACTGGGTGGGTACTGGGCAGAAGGATGGTGGTACCTGAGGTTGGGGAAGAAAGCTAAAAATACTCCTCTTCTTCCAGCCAAAGAAAAGGTTTGCACCTGATTGACTTCATGCAAGAGGAGGAGACCCATTACTGGCACTGATCAAAGATGCAAGGGAAGATCTAGCCTTTACTTTCTTTCCCTGATTTTATTATTGTCAGGGTGTGCCCTGGTGGTGCTCTCTGTAGTAAAAAAGTCTTCATGGAGACCAGACCCCATTGAACCAGGCAACAAAACCATAAGAAATGATCATAAAGAGCTTACATTGAAATCTGACAAGAGGGGCGAAGGGTAGGTGGAATGAAACATTCCAATTCCAGTCTCAGGTTACTGAAGTCTTGCTCCAGTGGCTTAACTACAAAAGACATCCCTCCTCCTAGCTTAAGTTAACAGGGGGGCAACCATTGAAAAGCAGGCCCTGTTTTTCCACTGCTCTTCTGAAAACAGGCCTCATCATAATTTTCAGCATACATTTGTGCTTAAGATAAAAAATTCTGTAAAAGTGGACATTCTTGACAAACACGCCTATGGTTCATGAATAGACTTGGAAAACAAGGACACAGTTTAGGGAGTCAGTTCCGAATGCAAAAGAAGGTTTTCCTTGCCATGGCCAGAGCCAGTATTTGCTCATCAGAGAAGCAGGTGACACAAGACAATCTGCATGCAGCCGAAGGCTGATGGAAAGCTTGTTTGTGCTCAGCACGCTAGAGAAGTTGTTCGGGAACAGTTACGTAAAGATTAGCCCTGTAACGCTGCCAAATACTTTGTGTTATTATGTGCTGTGTTTGTGCCAGGCAGCCCCACATGTCAGAGCTGCCTCACAGGGCAGTTTTAACATGCACACCCACATTTTCAGAGTGCTCGGAAGAATAAAAAAGCCACGGAGGAACCAACTCTGACCTCATTCGCATGGCTGCCACCGCCGATTCCCGTCAGCTTGCCTGAGTGCAACCAGTGTAGAGCCAGAAAGGCACATCTACCGCATTTTGGAGATGGCTGTCCTCGCCTCCCCTCCTCCTCCTGACCCATCATGTTTCCTCAGAGAATCCCAGCTGCATGGATTAAAAAAAAGTAGCAACTCAACCATGTGGGAGCATACAAATTTAATGTTGGCTAAAGATGAAGGCTGTCTAAATAACACAATGGTTGGAGTTATGCAGGTCATAAGTCTAGGGAGTAAGGAACTCACGGTGTTTCTTTTCTCTTCTGCCTTGCTCAGTTTTCTTCACAAAAGTTCATTAAACAATGATTCTTTCTCCTTTAAAAATTTATGAATGAATGATGTGTTCATGAAAATGAGAGAGCAAAAAGGCCTGGCCATAGGCAGGCTCAGCACAGTCTAGCACTCTGGAACCTTCCCCACATTCCTTCCTCTCTCAACATACTTCCAGCCTGACCCAAAACACTACTCCCCATGATATCTACAACTCACAGAGGGAGAGACTTATCAGTGATGCATACAGGCGTTATATGTGTGAGATATACCTGTCCTGGCAGGGAGGGGACATGGAGCCAAAGACCTAGAGGAAAACGTTCTTTCATTAGTCCAGCAAACTTCTTTGACCTGCATTATGCAGGTTGCAGTTACAAGGATGCCACAGCCATAAAGGAAAATCAGAATCTGTCTGAAAATAAAGAGGCCCATTATTTCAACTAGTATCTAAAGTGGCACCATCCTCTTCCAAGTCCTGAATATAGCTACATCAGTGTAGCCTGCCTCATAAGAAAGGAGCAATAAATAACCAGCAATAATGACAAATTTTTATACAGCCATTTTCTTGGGCAGGTTTCCAGTACTTTACAAAATAGAAAAGTAATCTTAATTCCCCACTCACATTCTGTATCTCCGTATAATTGCTTTCTCTTTTTAATTTTTTTCTTTAAATTTTAAATATATTTTCTACATTTATTTCTTTACTGGGCCTTCTTTTTATTTTTTTTTACTTTTTCTTTTCCCTCCTCTTTATTCTCACCTAGCTTCAGTTTTGGAATTTTTGTAGTTTAAGTAGCTCTCCAGTTTTTCTAATATTCTACCTCTTTTCATTACTTTGCATTCCCATGTCCCCTCCTTTCTATTCTTTCTATTCTTTGCCCTTTCCTCTTTATCTCTTCTTCTTTATCCATTGTTTTCTGTCTTCATCCCCTGTGATGGTGATTCTTTTTCCTTCCCAGCTCAGTTCTCAGTCTTCTTCTGACACCCCATTCCTTACTGCAATCATTTCACATGCCCCATTCCCCTTGTCTTCCTCTGTTGTTGTTATTCTTATTTATATCATTTACTGCAATAGTTCTCAGAGATCTAATCTTTGCTGTGATTTCACCACCATCACCATCAACCTTCTCAGTGTTCTGTTTAAACAGTCAGGGGTATTCCCTGTCTCCAACATCTCTTCCTAGCTCTTATTTTCACATCTGTGGATACGGCCTGGATGGTAATGGAAATGTTAGGATTAGCTTGTCCTTTCAGAATGTTGGGAGAATAGGTTCTGTCTCCAAGGCAGCCTGTCCTGGAGTCTGCAAGGAAGGGGCCACACCATGACATGGTCTCCAGGAAGAGAGCCAACTCATTTATTGCAAAGTACCTGCCAGGAGTTCCAAAGGACACAAACTTCTTCCACAGCTCCAACTCTTCCATGGTCAGGTTGTCAGTTAATTGCAGACAGAAAACAAGCAGACTCTAGACTGTCTTCACAGGCTGGGTGGCTGCCATCAGCAGGTCTCTTCTCTAGGACTGCCCTCAAGATAAAGACCATAAGTGCAGATGTCTGGGCACATCTGGCACAGCAGACTCCACCTCAATAAGGATAATCCAACTAGAACAGGAGACAGAATAATGCAGAGCACCTCACAGATGGAAAGTGAGACATTTTCCTGGTACTTTTGAAGGGGTAATCTGATAATAATTAAGTTTAAAAAAAGAAAAACAACAACAACAAAAACCAACCAACCAACCAACCAACAAAACCACCCAAACACAACACTGTGGAGCTTTCTGGGCTGCAGAGGGAGTACTTCAAGCTGCTTCTTCCCTGTGGTAAGGTACAGTTTCATGGAAGCCCACAACTCACTGAATAGTGGTTTTAGAAGGTGACATTTTTGTGGATTTCTGTCTTTCAGAAACTGAGCCTCAGAGTTTTGCTGGATGGGTAAGGTATCCAGGACTTTGACAGAAGAGACAGCACCTGCTTTTTTCTAGAAGGATAAAATGCAGATGATGACTAGTTGTAACTTTCCACATATATGGAAGAGTAAATGAGAGGCTTCAGCCAAAGTTACCCTCTCTGGCCAGTAGCAAAGAAAATTTTTTGATATCATAAATTCTTTTTCCTGTTCTGTGTAGTATGTGTGACTTTTACCCAGGAATTCTGAAGGTCACTAAACATCCTGGGGAGCAGATCCACAGTCATGCTAGAGATCAGAAGAATGGGAAGACTGGTTTGTTTGTTTGGGGGTTCTTTTGGGGGAAAAAAGTTTTATACTAATACAGCAATGCTTGATGCCACTAGCAGGGAAATGTATTCATGCTGTGCATTCTTAGATGTATGAAAAATAGATAAAGTGGGGTTTTCTTTATTATTTTGGAAGGAGAAAGAAAGAAAAAGAATGAAACTTATTATATTTGAAATGTTTGTACATTTTTAAACAGAAAACCCCAACAAGCCCATACTCCTATCAACCTGTAGCTCAAATTATTAAGTTAGCATAGAGCATTAAAAGAAGCACAGTTATTACTGTGCTAATGATGGATGGGGAAAGGGGAGGGAAATTAAAGGAGAAAAACAATTATTTACATGTACTCTAGTTTTGACATAAAAATGGGGATTTTTTTCTGTTAAATGTTGATATGTACAAAATCACAGCCAAGTCTAAACACCTTAGTCATGTCAGGGGGTTAAAAAAGAGAATATTTGAGAATAATGTGAATTAAAAAGGCAAGTTAGTTTAAATTTCTGTTTGGTAGGGCCTGAGGCCTACAACTCCAATGGGAATACACTGTAGCCGGAGGGCTGATGAATGCCCCTAATGAAGTTGGACAACCTGGAATACATGCATAAAATGATTTTAAATATTGATATGATGTCATTGTGTGACTGAAGATATTGAAATGTTAATTTTCAGAGCTAGACAGGTTGCGTCTAATTTATTACAGGAAGGGGGAATGATTATTTACATTTCTTAATGTACCAATAAAACAATTATGGGATTTAAGGACAGAGAAAATATTCATGTTTCTTGGAGAGCAAAAATGCATGTTGCGATGGAAATGACTTAGAGGAGCTTATACCAGCAGATGTTAAGAAATATGCTTTCCCTTTTTTTCCTTCCTGATAATTGAGGTAATACATTCATAAACTATGTAAAGTAAAAGGACCTTTTGACCAACGTTAATTATATTTAACCTGCTCTATGTATAGTAGAAAGAACAGCTTAAATATATCACTGGGGACAACTAACTCACCCATATATTCTGGATGTGTCTATTATAACATTTCTATGACATTGCCTGGTTTTCAGAAAAATTCTTACCGTGAAGAAGAGGAGACGCGGTGTTATAATGGTACGCTCAGTTCCATTGAGATATGAAAGTTTTTACGGAGAATGCCTCAGGGCATCTGTCTGCCTCGTGTGTTCAGTATTACGGCTGTATAACACACAGAGGTGGAAGTGTATTAAAGGCAGAGCCACTGCAGTCTGCTGGAGGTGGCTGGTGCTAAGGTCCAATCCTGATGATCCCTAGACCAACCCAAAGACAAAAATTCTTTGCAAAAATTGCCTAGGCTATTTCCTTTACTTGTTCCTTTGTTCCCAGCTGATATTTCTCCTTGCAAAGAAAAAGGACTTAGATTTCATTTAAACTCTAGTGCAAACTGAAGCAGCTCCCTTATACATAAAGGCATTTGGGGAGTGATTTTCTGTTTCTCTAAAGTGTAAGTTTGGCATGATCTGCACTTATGATATGTGCTAGCAAGCAGGAATGAAAACTTTCTCTTCTCTCTGATCCATTGCCTGCCTTTTACATCAGCGGTTTACAACAATTTAGCATAGTTAAGCACATGCCTAACTCAAAGCATCTCACTGAGGCTGTATCTCTGCCCAAAGATGGGTAACCTCATGCTGAATCATGACCCACATGATTGCAGACAGTGTAGCATCAAATAGGTCCTTTGAAGGAGATACACACTGTGCTCTCGTGTTCCACTAACCAATCACAGACACTAGAAAAACAGCCCATGACATGGGCAAGTTTTTTTTCTGTGTCCAGCCTTGAGGTAAGCTTCAAAAAGGGCAAAATGCTTTTGGGAATGCAACAGCAAGATTGACAGAGAAGCCCTCTTCCCCTGAACGTCCCTTCTATTCCTGCAGTGTATATACCAACAATGATTGGATGGGCAAATGATGCAGAGGGAGGAAAACCTTGAAGCCTGAACTCAGTCATCAAATATATAAAGAGCTAGAAAATATGGAAGGAATGGAGGTATGTCTGAGAACAAAGGATATGTGAGAAATTTACATTTTTTAGTGAAGAAGATAGGTGATTGAGTGTAGCGGGTTGGGTTTGTAACTGGGCAGAAACACCAGTTTAGTGTAGTGGTTTGGTCCAAAATACTCATTACTGTTTACCTTCTGTGAGATAAGAATTAGGAGAAATGCAAAGCAGGCACCAAACTTGAAAGAATATACAGAAGTTTATTAACAGACCTAAAAGAGGGGAAAAAAAAATTATACCATACCTTCAGAACTCTCCTCCTCCCCCCACCTTTCTCCCTTCTCCCAGTGATAATGTAACCCTTAAGATGTTCAGTCTGTTTACCACTTCCATAATAACCTTGTTCAGTCCATTTAGGAAGAGGAGTCTCTCTTGCCCATGCTATGAAAACATTATCACAACGAGACAGCCGCCCGCGTTGGTTCTCTGTTTGCGATGTGAGTCCCTTCCCCCGACTTGCAGCTTTTCCCACAACTGCTTTTGAGGGTCCACTCTTGAACTTTTTTGGGCTACAATTTTAAGGTTGAGCCGTTCACAAACAAAAGTTCTCTACACTCATCTCTGGGAGCATTTAATCTCTAAGAGCAGAGGCCCTTCTCCTTCCCTGGGAGCAAAGGGTCTTCCTCATCTTCATCTTTAGAACTATCTCTGGGAGCATCTCTAGGAACTGAGGTTTTCTCCTTTCCCATTTGGAGCAAAAGTCCTCATCGCTTCCATCTCTCCCTGTCCAAACTTCTCATGAAATTACAGCTGCGTCAGCATCTGCCTATCTCATCGCAGGTGCTTTTGCTTACGAGTTGAACCCTCCACCCCCCATATCTTCATGAAATTACAACAGGTAGTCTGATATATCATAGCTTTACAACAGAATTTCAGCTTTAAGCATCTCCTCTCTCTCTTCCCTCAGGTTTTCAGCTCTTCACAGCAATAAAAGGGTTAATCTCACCTCGGCCTTGCAGCTGGAATGTGGCTTATCGAAGTTGGGGGGGGGGGGGGGAAGCCAAGCCGCTCCGGCTGCCCACAGCAGTGCTGGGGGGTTCCGCGGGTGGAACAGGTCCATCGGCTCCAGGATGGCCGTGGCGCAGCCCGGCCTGGCCCGAGCAGGGCCTGGCCGGGCCCACTGGCCCCCACACGGGGCCTGCAGCCACCTGTCCCAGTGCCGGAGACGAGAGAGAGCTTGGGGGGAAAGTTTGTCTATTCTTAAGTGTGGATCACAGAGGTGGTCACAATTTTAAGTGGCTTAAAGAATTGTCCATATTCAAACTGGCCATCTGATAGGTTCTGTCAGGTTTGGGGAAAACTGTAAGCACTCCTTTGCGAGAACATCACTTCCGAGTCTAGGCTAGCTAACCCATGACATTGAGGAAGTCTTGACAGAGATGTGTAAGGTCACAGACTGCCCAGCACAGGCACTGATTATTCCTCTTCCCACATTATCAGAAGGAAACAGCACCCAATGAAGTAAGTAAGAACCACATTTACAACAGCCATTTAAAACATTTTTCCCCACAGCACATAACTGTTTAAATTTTCAGCTGCAACATGATTATAGAGACCAAAAAACTAATAGATTTGAAAAGATTAGAGAAATTTGTAGAGCATAGCTTCCTAAGTCTGGATATAACCTCTGATTCAGGAAATTGCTAAACCATTGATTGTCAGTAAAAAAAAATCACTTTATATGTCTCCTGTTTCCTCTTGTTGTCCCCTAACCATCCACTCCTGTTAATGCCAGACAGTAAACAGTGCTAGAGAGGCTGCCCAGCCTCTTACAAAGCTGTACAAGGCACATACAACATTCAGACATGTATCAATATATCTCTACTACCTGCTCACTAAAAAGTGAGCTGATTCTTGACATTCACAACACATTTCATCCAAATGGGAGCAACTGTCAATGGAGAGTGAGTGTCAATAGAGAGAGAGACTAAGAGCCTGTACAGGAGACACAGGGAAGTGTCTCTACACGCTCACTCCTGGTGCACAGGCATGTGAAGCTCCACAAGCACATTCACAGCTTACCATAGTCCCCAGTCCTTGTTCCTGCATCCCCAGCTTCCCTGAATAGCCATATTTCACAGCACGTTTCAGCAACTATTTACTTCTTGGTAACTGATACAGTTATTTAAAACTAATTTCAATTAAAGAATGGATCAGATCTCATGATAATTCCAGCTACCCTCTTTTCTGAAGTGATTGCCCTGGAAGAAGCACTGGTTGGATCTCAATTTGGTAATGAAATAGCCAAACTGTATGATTAGACTATATCAAATTAGTTACCATTCACCATCTGACACCCTCAACTAATGTGTCCTGCCACTAATTGACTTTATTTCCACTTCCTTTAATGTGGCTACCTGTTTTCAAGCTGTTAACTGGATTTACATGCCTTTCATCTTGGTCTTTCTGATAAATATCCTGCATCCCTCCTGCTCTTCACCTATCCCTATCAGCATCAGTCCTCTCTTCTTCCACCCCTCTTTTCTCTTACTGTGCTTCTATTCTTAAGCTTCATCTCTCAAATAAACATGCAGCATTATTTTGGCCACAATACAGCTAAATACTAAGTGAAAATTTAGTATGAAAAGGTAGGTGAGTCCTACCTTTGAGTAGAAAAGTATCCCAAACACAAAAAAATAGCATGGGCTTGACTGAGTGAACGGTCAGAACTCACCCTTTGACTGCAGGGAGCTTCCAAAACTACACCCACTCAGGCTTAAGGGGTGGAGCCTGGCCCACAACAGGGAATCAGGCCTGAGTCCTGCACATCCTAAATTCGGCCCTGTTTAACGTGGCTACTCAGAAATCCCACCTCTCCTCTGCCTGCCCCTTGCACTCACTGCCCAGGAGCATGGAGCAGAGGTAAGAAAAGCCAGAGAAAATCTCAGCTGGGACAGAGCACTTCCACCCACAGGGTGCCAGGGCCCTTTTCTCTGTTGGCATGTCTAATGTGCTGCAGCTTTGCCTAGGAACCAGAGAACACACTCCAGGTTTTCTAGCACAAACTAGAGCAACCCCCAGGCAGCTGGAAACAGTGCAAGCAGAGCTGAGAATGCTCCACTCCCCTCCGAGCTGTGCTGAGTAACAAAACAGCCTTGCCCTCTCTGCTTCTGAGTGACAGATTGGCTACACACACCGTCTGCATCAGGCTGTCCCCTGAATATGGCTTGAGACTTTTTAGGTCAATGAGTATCACTCACCATTCATAGAAAGTTCGACTAGAAAATACACATTGCCATGAAAAACAACTGTACATTAGCATTTTTCACTGCTAGTATGGGATACAAAGAAATTTCAAGAGCACTGCAGCAATGACAACTTTTCCTGGGAAGAACTTAAGCATGGAGAGGGAGAAACTTTTTTTTTTTTTTAAATAGAGCTTTGAAATCATTCTATCAACATTATTTTAAAATGTTGTAGCATTTCTAAAAGAGAAATGTGATCTTAGCTGTCTAAAATTGCATTCATGAAACAGAAAAGTAGCATTGTGTTCATGCTCTTAAAACTGAAGGAATAAACTTTAATTCATTTTTTCAGATTAAAAAAATTCTGAATACAATTGTAATTCAGCATAAACGGAAATATGTTTTTCAATTCACATGTAACTCTTTAAAACTTTTGTACTGTAACATACACAATTCCAAAATTATGTAATGTATTTTGATTCCCCTTTTACAGAACAAGAGAAAAAATTTCTACAGTATGGGTCAAAGCAAGATTCTCATTCCTAAGCTTCCTAAATAATTGTGTTCACTCACTCTTTTATGTGTATAAAAGTCACTTCTTTATTTTTTTCTACTAACCAGTAATCATCATTAGGAATGATGGACAATAGGATTTGACTGAAGAGCTGCAAAATTTTTAGAATATATTTGCAGGGCTGATTTAAAAATCACATAGTGTAATATATATTGCAGCATATTGTCTAGGCCACCGTAGAAGAAATCATTGATACAACTGAGTAAAACAGCACTGGCCTTGATGGAATAGCATTGGCACAAAAGAAATAATGCAGTAATGCACTCCCAAGAATTGAGAGCTAATAGAGAGCAACATAATGGATATTACCCAGGATGTAATATCCTTATTCTCATATGCATCACTTCATTTCATGTCAGGATGCAGACAAGCTCAGAAGAGAACTTGTGGGAGGAAAGGGGGAGGATGAGGGCCAAGGGTTTGTCCGTGAACAGATGAATCTGATTCACCAACAAAACCTCTCAGACCTAAGTGCAAGGCACAGATTCAGTAACACTAGCTAAGAATTTTAAGAAACTCTCAAAAGCTGACCAGTTTTCCAGCACTTCAGGTCTGCTCTTGGGTTTTCTTCCTTCTCTACAGTTCGTTTCTCATCTTGAGCAGGAAAGGCCCGTGATGGTAAATGTCTGAGGGCAGAGAGATCTAGAGGTCTAGAGACAGATCTGAACTGGTTCAAACAACTGTTGTTCACTCCTGAGAAACTGTCTGCATCTGGATAATTTAGCAAAAGAACATCTGAGGGGACTTCTAGTCACATTCATTATACTTACTTGTGTTGCTGTTGTGCAGCAGTCCCACTATGCTATAACTTCGCAGGAGATCAACAGCCCCTATTCCAGAGCTTTCACCAAGTGCTCATGGTCAAGAAATGCAAAATTACACTGAAAGAGGGAAGAGTATGTTTCTTGGTCTCTGTAAGTGCTTAGTGCTTGCTTCCCAACACCTGTCCTGTAAAAAACTCAGATTTTGAAATCAGAAACTTCAGAAATTTAGTTTAAAATTGTCACTCATTTACCACCCTTTCACTGAACTTGTTTCTGTGCATATGTACACGCATGTGAGTGCCCATATTCCCCTGTACTTGCCGTGATCTGAATTTTTTTCATGTTGTAGGACTCATGTCTGCATCTCTGTTGTCCTGCATCTTCAGGAAGGCATTTTTCTCACCAGGATGCAGATGCTAAACAGCACTATTGCTATCAGGCACTGTCTCACGCCCATGCTGAACTCACCTAAATGACTGCATAAGATGCACAGCAAAGGACAATCAGCCCCCAGGTTTCTGGGAAAAGTGCATACCTCTCGATTCTCCCATTGATTTGTCAGGAGATGTATACTCAAGTAGATGGCTCAGAAGAGGATCCTTTAGGAAGAGTGTGGTCAGATTGACCTCACTTTCACTGAGCTGACAGCCTCGTGAAGAAAGTTAAACTGAATATCAAAATCATCAGCAAAAACCTCCTCTTTCTTTGATTGTACAGTTTAAGAGGAGCCATTCGAGCTCAATTTATTCTCTACACAGGAACTTCATTGATTATCTCAGACATTCATGCAGGAAGGAAGATGAGATAAGAAAGTTGTTTTTTTTTTTTTTTAAGTGATTGCAAGATGGAGAAAACTGCTTTGTGAGTGTAATATATACCATAAAGTTCCCTTTGTATAATCTGCTGCTGAAAAGTGAGAAGAGTTTACCTTTTCTGAACAAAAGAAACATTAGGGATGGGCTGATGATTACCAAGGGCAGAGATATGAATACTACGATTAGGGTATATATTCAGATATAAGATTAGCATACAAAAAAAAAGTTTTCCTGGGAAAAATATTGTGGAAGTTCTGCCATTGTCTTGCACTGTCAATCACTAGCAGTAGGAAGAAGACTGATCACTATTCTTTTTTTTTTTTCCAAAGGATATTCTGGTTTTATCTTAGGCTATCAACCATAATAGGGACTTCCACTGACTTTGAAAGGGAATCAATTCTGATTCTAGAGTGCTGCCATGAATGGAGATAGGTATTCAGGCATGTTCTACCAAAGTCAAATGAACATTCCACCAGTCCCACTCCGGTAGGAACTGTGGGACTGCAAACTCGAACTCTAGGAGCACACAGAGGCACTGCAGCTCTTCTTCCCTCACTGGTAGGTTACTGGAAAAGATAAGGAAGCAGCCTGTGTTTTTTATCTGAACTTTGGTGGTTGCAGTGTGAATTGAAAGGATTAAGCATGAACATACCCTGGGAGGGTCTGTGCTCTCAAGTCAGGTATTCCTTTAGCAGAAATCACCACACTCCCCCAGGAGTCAAAGCATGCACTTTCACATCAGGACAGTTCCTGTGCATTGATTGATGCAGAAATTTTCAGTTTATGGATTTCTTGGGTCCATTTATAGAGTAACAAAAACATCTTCAAAGGCAGCCTCTTATGCAGGCAAGCTTTTATGGTCACACACTTTAAAAATACTGTTTCAGCTGAGGACACCTAAATATTGTGTGGAGAGAAACTGGAGTGGACAAAAAGGCTCAGTCAAAACATCTTAGTGCATTTTTTGATCTCAGGATTGCTGTGTGTCAGTCTAGTCCTCTGGTACAACCCAAGGTGACATGTATCAGTCATGAGTGGCACTAAAATGATGCTACAATTTGTGCTTTTATTCATAACACCTCTGCTGACAGCAGCTGAAGTCTGGCATGGGGGCCCCTGGAATAGCTGCACCAGAAAAATAGCAACACCTCAGCCCTCCATCACTAACTTTAAGTATCCTTTAGAAAATACCTGAAAAGAGATTAATCTCACCCATATCTTAAAACAAAGAGTAGTATCTCTAATGTCTCTGCTAGACAAACATGAAATAAACCAGCAGAAACATTCTTACTTCACAGGACATTTCAACAGGGTCTCAACAGAGCTGGATGTGGCTACTTTCAGGAATTAAGAGCTGCAAAAGCAAGTGGAAGCATGTCTCAGAGAGAAGCTAAGCAGATCAGCACAGATACACCTCCTCTATACCTGTTTATGCTGGTGTTAGATTTTGATGTAAGTATAGAAGCAAGGGACTTTTGATTCCTAATATCCTCTCTTACATGAACCCTTTTGGCCTTGGGCAAATTTCCTAACTTTTTTGACTCCTATTGTTTATCTTTACAAATGCAAATAAAACTATACCACCTGTGTCATATTAGTGCTGAGTGTTTGTATACTGCTACTGATTTTAACCACAGATTTATGCAGAAGCAGTATTTCCCAGAAAGAGCTTGCTGCATCATGACACACCTTTTGAAAGCTCAGTACAAGGTAGAATATTCACATTTTGCATTTCTCTAGCACATGTATGCAGGGTGGGATGCTTTCTAATATTTATTTTCTCCCAAATGCTCTGAAGCTGACAAATCAGGCATTATTAAATAGACACTTTAAAAAAATTACTCAGCTGCTAAACCAATCACTGTAGGTTGCAGCTCAAAATGAAGTTGGAAATCTGCACCTTTTAATAAAACAATCTGCTTGAGAGCTGATGATATTTGGTTATGGAATTTATCTGTAAATATAATTAAAAATTCAACGAGAGAGTGCTCTGAACTGAGGGGTAAATATTCAGCACGATGCAGAGTGCTCAAGCTACATGATTCCCATTATCGTTAATGGGAGTCCTACAGCTAAATCCCTAAGCATCATGCTAAAAATTTACCCCCTAGTGTTTGCAGATGGAACAAAAGGATTATTGTACATACCAGCAGAAAATAAAGTTACCACTGACATTTTGACCAGAAAGCTTCCATCGGGATTGATCAGTGAAAGACTTAGCCTACTAATTCTCTCACAGACTGTTTCTTTGGGGTTTCTCCCATGTGAAAAGGCATTCTTGATTTTTATTTAATTCACTTCTATTTACTGATTTTCATGTCATTATATCTCTCAAATTCTTCTCTTTCTGGCTTCCTACCAGAACACTTCTCTCTGCTTCACACCAGGTTTCCTGGCTTCAGCATGCACAAATTCAGGTCCCTGAACCTTAAATATAACGGACATAAAGACAGAAGAAAAGTACCTATGCCAATGACCTTTCAGCTGAGTTAGCTGAATGTGCAAATTTACCCAGCAATAAAATGCTGCAGGGGTGATTAAAAAGTTGGGGAGGGAGGGGAATTTGCTCAGGCAACTATTTATGGTTTGCACCTTCTGCTCTTGGGTTGGGGCTGTCTACAGGACTCCCGCCCATGAGATGTCCCTACCCTGCTGAAATCAGTGTCAGTTCAGGAGTCTGAGCCTGATCCTGCCAGCAGATTTATCAAGCACCAATTGATTAGGCATGGGCTGGAGCAAAACAATGTGATCCCTTCACTTTCCTAGATTTTTTTTTGGTAACATTTTCTTAAATAATGGAAAAAATGTTTCTGTCCTATCTTTTAAATGTATACATATATATACACACATACATATACATACTTAAATGAGAGAAAACCTCCCATTCTTTGAATTTTCAGTCTTGATTTCACATATTCTAATGCAAAAATAGGCAAAAGGATTTGTTTATCATTTGTAGACCATGCTGCAATCCTGAGTGAATTTTTATGGGTGAGTTTTAAAGCTCTCAACTATAGGGGCTTATAATGGAAACACTGATAGACTGTTATTATAGTGCTGGTCATAAATACAACGCAATTTCATTTTATATAACATTCTTCATACAAAATATCACAAAATGTTTTACAGTAAGAATCAATTGAAAGCTAAAGCAAAGGAAAAGAGAATTTGAAGGCAAATTTTCATTGACTTTACCAAGGAGGAAAGAATTCCTATCTGAATTACACAAGTAAAAGTCCAAAATTTCTTCTGCCCGAACTTCGTGTAGAAAGCTCTTAGGAGGATGAGAATACATACAAAACAATGTGCTCTTCTCTCCAAAATTCAAGATTTCAGCTCCTAGTTCCACTCTTTATATATTCATGAGGCTCCATTACATACCTTGGCAAGGCCCGTCATTAGATAGTCTGGCAGGATCAGACTTAAGTCTTGAATTGTCATTGATTTCCACAGGGCTAAGGGCACCTGACAGCTTGTAGCCTCATAGCCCCGACCCAAGAAGAGCAGAAGGTGCAAAGCAGCAAAGAATGAAGTCACTTGTGCGAGTTCCCCTCCCCCCCTCAAATTTTTAATCACCCCAAAGTCCCCTGCAGCATTTTATTGCTGGGTAAATAATATAATGAAAAAGTGCCTACATGACACAAGCCACATGGGCACAGACAGCTATTAAAACTGAAATGATTTATTTCGTAACAATCCGAGGTAGCACACTTTAACTCTAGGTATAGCAACCCCTCCATTTCTGCTTGCCTCATTTGCATAAGTAATTGACAGCTTGTTAACAGCTCATTAGGAACACTGAAAACCATGTGACAGATACAAACCTAGTGCTAGAGGGGAGAAAATCTGTGAATTACAGTATATTGAAAACTCAATCAGATTCAGAATTACAGGTCACAACACAAGTTGGTTATTTTATTAGGTTAAAAAAAAATTAAAAGGTTAACATACCATTTTTCGACCTGTATTTTTAAGATAGCAGGCTACAAGGTAATTAATTAAGAATCTGATTGTGAAATGAGCTACTTTCTGCTGCCATGGGTAGGTTTGGGAATGGTACAATGTTAATACAACAGGACAGATAATAATTGCTGAAAATTAAAAAAAAAAAAAATCAAAAAGTCTTGATACAGTATTTTAGTTTGGGAATATACCCTCTTCAAGAAAGCAAGTAAGTTCCAGACACTGCAATCTAATATTCTGTAACTGAGAAAAATGTGAGGAATAATTTGATTTTAGTCTATAAAAAGAAGATAAGTGTTCTGATTTGCACACTCTTACTATCTGTAAATTTTGATGGGTTTTTTTTTTAAGGACATTTAAACATAAACACTGCAAATAACAGTTATATCAGCAAATCTACTTTTTGTATTAAACACACAACCCCCATAATCTTGCTTTTCTAGCACTGTTAGCAGAAATAGAGTAACATGTAGAAATAAAATTATCTTCTTGCAAAAACTCTCCCTTTCTTTGAAACCGGATATGGATTCCCTGTAACTCAAGTGACATTTGCCGATGAGGACAGAGCTGGCCAACTGCCTACTAGTCTGTAAGGAAACTAGTAAGCTGTGTGACTTCAGATCTTCTTTCAAATACCAGTGGTTTATAGATTCTTCCCTCATCCCTCTGAAAAAGCATTAATAAAATGTGATCAGATCTAAACCTCTGACTATTTGGCAAGAGGAACAACAATGCTAAGGTGTGGGATTATCAAAATCCCCGAGTGCTTGTTCATATGGAGGGTTGTACTGTTTCAGTTCAAGAGGTGCAACTGCTGCAATATGGATGCATATGTTATTTAGATAAGTTCCATAAAAATCTCTTCTGATAGAGTCTCTTATCTGAAATCATGAATCTACTTCGGTACTACGAATACAGCCATATGACTACAGTCCTCTGGCTGGTAGGGATAAAATCTCCTCATGTAGACATGGTTTAAGAGTGATTAATGAATCCTTGACCTATGGTACAACGAAAGTCACGTTTGTAAGTCACTTCAGCACTTTTGAAAGCTCCATCTTTAGTCTTCATTACAAGGAACGCCAGTAGGGCTGTTGTGCCCCCTGCGTTAATTACACCGACTCCTGCACTGGTGAAGTTACTCTATTGTAACTACAGCAATATAAACTTCTAATGCAGACATGCTCCAATGGTACAAAGAGAGCTTTACACATGGTACAAATGACCCCAGATTTACACTGATCTTAGGCAAGGCACGATTCACATACACTAAAGACAAATTCGCTCATTTTTTTGCCCCTGAGCCCATATCAACTGAAGCGTTTTGCCTAGGGAAAAAGTCAGTGCATGACTGGTGAGAAGCAGTGCCAACAGTCAAAGTTCAAGATCACAAACCAAGTTTTCTAACATGGCAAATAAAAGAGATGGTAAACTCACCACACGTGAGAATAAGAAATTGGTAAAACCTAAAATTCCAAACCAAAAATTGTGGTGGCCAATGAACATACATTACAAGGGACAGAGAGTTTTCAGTAAGACAAGTCCCTAGTACAAGTACCTCTACGTTAGGGTGACCAGAAAGGCTTCTCCCAGGATGCATTGGTCTGTTATGTTAATCTATCCCAGTTTGGAGTCCCCGGTTGGCTGTCAGCCTCTACCTCTTGTCACACCCCCAGAGCTTCCCCAATGGTCCCTGTTCCCTGGTCCCACCTTTTCCCCGCCCCCGAATAAAACTGTGAGTTTCGGGATTATGTTGGTATTTGCCTCCACAACCTTTGACAGTGTAGCAACAATAAATGCTCTTGCCGGAATGCACGCAAATGCCCTTCTTGACTCTGCTACTGACTATAACACTGAACCCACCTGTGCTTTTGTGGGTACACACGGGACCCCACGGAGCCAGGCAGAAACAGTATTAAATGGCGCCCAGTGTGGGGCCACGGACCATTCCCAACCACATCTCCAGTAGTTCCTGGATTTAAGTTGTATTTGAGCAGCCATAGCCCCAAGAAACCTCTGAGTTCTATCAGGAGCTTGGCAGGGGAGACCGACAACCTTCTGGGGAAAGAGAAGAGTATAAAGTCGGTGGACCACCCTCAAGACTTTTATTTGACCCTCTAAGGTAATATGGGTCACTTTTGTATCCTTTTCTATCAATTTCCTTTTATCTCAAGGGTTGGGAAAAGAGGGAGATGGGGACCAAGTTCTCCTGTCTCCTGCGGGAAGCTTTTCTCCCACTTCTAAGAGTCTTTGTTCATGAGAATTTTTGTTACACCAGGGAAGGTTTAAAACATTTTGCTCAGTGGTTATTTAAGCAGTGGTTAGTTGAGTATTTAAAATGCTTTGTGCGATGGTTGTTTATGTCGGGAAAAGGTTATTTGCTTTACAAGCTAGCAAAAGCTGTTGATAGTCCTGGGGAACGGTTGGGAAACGTTAACCAAGTTTAAAAAACCCTTTGCCACTTTCCTCTCCCTGCATCCCTTTTCCCTCTGCCCTGATTCAAGGGAGACCGGAAGATAGATTCTGCCAGACGGCCCAGGGCTGCTTCCGACTCCCTGCTCTCTCCTGATCTCCTTTTTTCCCTGCCCAGGGTGGTGCTGACCAGGCCATCCAGGGTTCTACCCCAAACCCCTTCCCTGTACCCACTTCCCTATTTTTTTCCACTTTAAATTTGCTCCAAGACGGTGGCAGCATGGCCGGTCCCGCAAACCCAGCTGCTACCTTTATTTTTAATTCTCGTGCCTCCACTCCTCTACATGGCAGAGGCCATGTGTGGGCAGTGGTGGGCTTTTCACCTGTGCTCAGACTCCCTCCGCGTCCGCCCCCCCCAGCTCTCCTGCCAGTGCCTGATTGCATTACAGCGCCCAGTCCCCACCATCCCCCACTTGCTCCAGCTCGTGTGTTTGCGTTGGGTTCCCCTCCCTCCACTAGGACTCCCTTCCCAGCCACTGATCCTGCATCTCCCTCCTGTGTCTCTGTCCCCTCCATCGTTGGTCCCGCTTGTGAAAACCAACCCGCCTCACATTCCCACGCGGCTGAGACTGAGAGTGGGGGTGGTAGCAGCTGGGAAGACTCTGGAACGCATGGGGACAGCGGCACCTCCGCATACGCTGCCCATGTCTCCTTCCCTTCACTACCCAGCCATAGTGAGGCTGTGACCATGTGGCTAGAGCGCAAGTCGCTGCAAGTGCTGCTGCAAAAATGCGGCATCCGCACCTGCTTTGTGAGAGGAGGTTGCAAAGCGTTCACGCCCGCCTGCTCCAAGCCCTGTGCCGGATCAGCAGCCCCCGCAGGGCTCAGCCTGCCCCTCAGCACCAGCTCCGTGCCCTGGCCGGGCCAACTTCGGGCCTTGGCAGCCCCAGCACAAGCCACGAGTGAAGCAGCAGTGACCCCCCCGACAAAGCCTGCTGGGCCGCCCCAGCGCCCCGACCCTTGCGGGTTCCAGCTGCAGCTAGAAGAGCCCCAAGCCGAAAAAGCGGCATTCCGAAACTTCCTGAGGTGCTTTAGACAGACCCAGGACAGTACGAATGGAGGGAGTTTAGTGCCTTTTGAATACAGCCTGAGGGGTCGGCGGCGGGTCCTGGAGGAGTCTGGCCCCGCCGCTCTCGGGGGTCCCGGTGACACCACTCTTCATCGCTGCTGCCACCGAGCCCTCCCGCGACCCGCTGCCAGCTCATGCCTGGCTGCCTCTCCCTGCCAAAGCGGGGGCACGCCCAAGCCGGCCATGCTGCTAGCCCGAGACCGAGCCCCACGCTGCCACTTTTTGCTGCTCACCCTGGCCACCCATGTGGCGCAGGTGTTAAAGGGACAGTTTGTTGTCATTTTCAACCTAGTGGACTTGGCTTCCCCTGCTGTGGCAGCAGACTGGGGCCAGCTCCTGGGGAGACGCTCTGCCCCAGTCTCCCCCACTTCCCCTGGCCACTCCTTCAGCATCGCAGCGCTGCTAGGCCGCACTGTTTCCCCCCTGCCGCTGCTTCGTGACTGCCCTGAGGCTACCAAGCCGCAGCTGCTGCCGCTCTGCTCCTCCAGCTGTGAGAACTCCGCCCGCATGGTGCCTCTCATCGGCCCTGGCCCTGGCCGCATCCCCTGCTCCTGTGCTGCAAGAGAAGCAGAAAAAGGGGGGGAGGGGTAGCAGGAGCCAGGCTGTAGGACTCAGACTGTTCCCAGAGAGCTGTGAAAACATTGTAAGGGAAGCAGTCGACCTGACCAGCTCGCAGGTGCAGCTAGAGCAAGCAGAAAAGCAGCCAAGGAAACAGAATAGTGAATTCTCAGATTCTCATGCTGAGTGTAAAGATCAAAGGACTAGCGTGAAGAAGCCAAAGGCCACAGATGATACCTGGAAACTGACAGAGAAAAACAAGCCCTGCACCAGCCCAGCAAACACTGTTCCTGTGGACACAATGCCAACCAAGATGAACAGGGTGCAGTCAAAAGACCAGACAGATGCTGCTTGGAAATGGAGACAACGCAAAACAGCACCCATGTCCACCACAGAAACAGACATGCCGTCCCGTCACCAGAACTGCAAACAAGACTTCAACTTGATAAGTTGGACACCTGTGGTGTCTCCCCAGATCTTACCTCTTCTGTTGCTTTCCCATCAGTTAATATTCCTGTCATAGGTTAGCAAGCATAGTCCCGGAGGTGATGTCCTTGCAAAGGGGTGCTTACTGCTTCCTCTATGACCTGACAGAACCTATCAGCTGGCCAGTTTGAATATGGACAATTCTCTAAGCCACTTAGAGTTGTGACCGCCTCTGTGATCCACACTTAAGAATAGAAAAACTCCCCCCTATATCTTCAAGCTCTCTCTTGTTTCTGGTGCTGGGACAGGTGGCTGCAGGCCCCGTGTGGGGGCCAGTGGGCCCGGCCAGGCCCTGCTCGGGCCAGGCCGGGCTGCGCCACGGCCATCCTGGAGCCGATGGACCTGTTCCACCCGCAGCCCCCCCACTGCCCTGCTGTGGGCAGCCGGAGCGGCTCGGCTCTCCCTCCCCTCCACTTCGATAAGCCACATTCCAGCTGCAAGGCCGAGGTGAGATTAACCCTTTTATTGCTGTGAAGAGCTGAAAACTGAGGGAAGAGAGAGAGGAGATGCCTAAAGCTGAAATTCTGTTGTGAAGCTCTGATATATCAGAGTATCCCGCTGTAATTTCATGAAGTCATGGGGGGTGGAGGGTTCAACTTGTGAGCAAAAGCACCTGCGCTGAGATAGGCAGATGCTGACGCAGCTGTAATTTCATGAGAAGTTTGGACAGGGAGAGATGGAAGCGATGAGGACTTTTGCTCCAAATGGGAAAGGAGAAAACCTCAGTTCCTAGAGATGCTCCCAGAGATAGTCCTAAAGATGAAGATGAGGAAGACCCTTTGCTCCCAGGGAAGGAGAAGGGCCTCTGTATTTTGTTTCTGAACGGCTCAACCTTAAAATTGTACCCCAAAAACTGCAAGAGTGAACCCTCGAAAGCAGTTGCGGGAAAAGCTGCAAGTTGGGGGAAGGGAAGAGCCTTCTCTGCAAGCAGAGACTCCTCTTCCTAAATGGACTGAACCATATTTGGAAGTGGGTGGCTAGCTCGTTGTGATACTGTTTTCATAGCACAAGCAAGAAGAGACTTCTCTTTCTAAATGGACTGAACAAGGTTATTATGGAAGTGGTAAACAGACTGAACATCTTAAGGGTTGTCTTTTTACATTGTCAGTGGGAGAAGGGAGGAAGGTGGGGGGAGGAGGAGAGTTCTGAAGGTATGGTATAATTTTTTTTCCCCCCTCTTTTAGGTCTGTTAATAAACTTCTTTATATTCTTTCAAGTTTGGTGCCTGCTTTGCATTTCTCCTAATTCTTATCTCACAGAAGATAAACAGTAATGAGTATTTTGGACCAAACCACTACACTAAATTGGTGTTTCTGCTCAGTTACAAACCCAACCCGCTACAATTCCCCACCATCACCCCTCTGCTTCACCTTTCCTGCAGCCACACTCCCCAATACCTCTATTGAGATGTTTTCTGTTAACTTGCACCCCTCTCTTTATTCCCTAACCACATGTTCCTATACATTTGTTCAGTCATAACATTCCCCTTTCCCCAGACCTTTAACTGAAAGAGGGGGGAAGGGAAAGCCCCCTCCATTTGAAATTGCAACATTTTAACTTTGTTTGAAACCCCAACAGAAGCAAGTGCCAGAGCCTGTGCCTGCATTCACCACCATGATGCCCAGCACGCAACACCTATCACCCTGCTGTCCTCTGGATGTTCCTGGTACTACTGGCAATGGACATGTGGACTGTGCCACAGCCCAAAGAGACCTGTGTTGCTTCAACCTCACCTTCACCCGTGAGAGCATCCATTCCAGCATCCAGAGAAAAAAATTCTCTAAAGGATCTGAGGACTTGCTGGAACACTGGCTTGTGGGTATTTCTGATCATTTTTGTTGTCTTGCGTATGTTTGGTTGTTTAGGACATTGGGTGTTGGGATCCCTGGGGGAGGCCTTTTGTTTAATACAGAAAGGAGGAATTGTGGTGGCCAATGAACATACATTACAAGGGACAGAGAGTTTTCAGTAGGACAAGTCCCTAGTACCACAAGTACCTCTTTAGGTTAGGGTGACCAGAAAGGCTTCTCCCAGGATGCATTGTTCTGTTATGTTAATCTATCCCAGTTTGGATTCCCTGGCTGGCTGTCAGCCTCTACCCCTCGTCACTCCCCCAGAGCTTCCCCAATGGTCCCTGTTCCCTGGTCCCACCTTTTCCCCGCCCCTGGATAAACCTGTGAGCTTTGGGATCATGTTGGTATTTGCCTCCACAACCTTTGACAGTGTAGCAGCAATAAATGCTCCTGCCAGAATGCACGCAAATGCCCTTCTTGACTCTGCTACTGACTGTAACACTGAACCCACCTGTGCTTTTGTGGGTGCACACAGGACCCCACGGAGCCAGGCAGAAACAGTATTAAAAAAATCAATGGATTTTACTTATATGTTCTTTCCTTTGACCATAATGGTACAAACAGCAATGCAAATGCCATGTTTGATGATAGATCTCATACCTGATTACCTGAACCAAAAGTCTCAAAAAAAAAGGGCTTGATCTTGGGGTTTTTCCCATGTTATGCTTCATTCCAGTATATGGCTTCTCTGACAATGTTCTTGGAGGCCTGGACTTTGTTTTGAAGTCCTTTTATTTTACCATCCTTGATTTTTTCATGTGAGAATCCCACTTTGATTTGGTTCCTGTAGGTCAAAGATAAACACTGAAAATCAGTGGCTTCTTTCAAAAGCAGATCAGTTTCCAGTTATGCTGGACTGAGTTGCAGCTGAAATTCTGGGAATATATTCTTTTTCTGTATTGACCACTCAGTCAACCCTTATAAGCAGATGACATGATTAAAATGAAGTTTGAACATTTTCTGTAAATTAATTCTTTGACTTATGACAAGAGTCTTCTAGCTTTCATTAACTTAAGTGCCATTTCCTTGGGACTCTTATTTTTACAGTTTCTAATCTACAGTTCTGTAATGACCTGGTCTCAGGAACATATTATGCCATATTTCCCTTCCCTCAGTCTTCAAGCAAGGGCTTACAGGCTTTTCAAAAAAGGAAATGGGCTGCCTCACTTTGGCATCCAGCTTATGAGCACATAGGATACTGCATTTTGCTACTGAGAGTTCGTTATGGTGAATTCATAGCTGCAGTCCTCTCAGCTGCTTAACAAGACTTCTGGTTTCAGTATCAGTGGTGAAAAGTCTTCATCCAGCTCTTTAATAGCTCCTTATTCTTGGAGCACACCTTTCCTTACAGAGATCATGTTGCCCATCACTTCGCACTGCTGTTAACTAAAGATTCATTTCCAGAGTGCTGACCTACAACAAACAAGCTGCTTTGGCATCCAGGTGTCCAAGTGCAGTACTATAGGGAACAGAAGTTACCTGGAATTTTCTCCAGGAAATATGGGGTAGAGGGTTGGGTGTGCCCCTGTGTGATGCTGTTGTTTTGAGTAAAACTAAGCCATTCTTCATCTGTTCACATCAGAAGCTCATACAGCATCTATTTTCTAGTATCTTTATACAGCCCTTGCCACAGTGGCAAGTACATTTACTCACTAGCTTTCCTCTAGTTTTTCAGTTTCCAGCTGTGATTTTAGGGTGACCTTAATACACAGGTAATAAATACCATATTAATTTTGTTTTTCAGCTCTTTCCTATCAATATACATTATGTTTGACTATTGAAAACAAAATTTGTTAAAATTTATCTGTAAAGTTGATTCCTTCTATCTCTTCTAGTGCAGCACTAAGTAATAAGAACCTTATATATAGGCTTCTAAAGGCTTCTCTGCTGTCAGGATCACTACCAAATACATCTCTTTTTATACATGGTTGGAATGTGTGTGTAAGTGACACTGTGGTTTTTAACCTCAAACTTGTAAGTCCATTCTTCAGGTATCCCACCTCTTTTCAGCTTTACACATCTCATGCTTTCTCAAATATTCTTCCCATTCAAACAAATATTGCTGTAATTCTAACAAATAGCTGTAATATGTGCTAAGCCTGGGTTCTTTCAAAGCTTGGGAAATAAGACCACATTTCAGTACTGACTGATGAAATGATAAAAGAACAAATGAGAACTTTCTAAGAAGATCTGAGCATCAAAATTTGCAAAAGCCACAAGATATCTTGCAATGTCAGAAGTCACATTTTGAGGTTTGGGTTTTGTTTCGAGGGAGGAGAATTCAATGGTGGAGCAAATTTTGCATGTGTTCTTTCATAAATTATGACGTCATCACATCAGTTTTACAGAGTGACACCCTACAGACACCCTACCCAATTTGACTTTGAGCACCTTGCAAAGTACAGCAGTTCTTTAATGAAATCTGAAATGAAGATGTAACTGTAAATGCTGTGTGTTTTAGGCATAAGAATAAATCATTCAAAACAAACTCTTTGAGTTGCTGTGTCTATATAGTTAATACACATCAGGCAAGTTTAAATGATAATCAGATCCATAAGTGACATTTTCTCTAGACTATTATCTTATTTTCTGCTGCGCTTCTACTGGACATCGCTTCCTATATAAGATTGTTTTACTTATAAGGTTCTGATAGCACAGCATATGAAAGAACAACAAAGAGAAGCAGAAAAAATGCCAAGCTGCAGATAAGCTACAAACAGGGAAGGGCTGTGAAAGCATGTCTCTGAAGCAGTCCACCTACAAATGTTTGATTATGTTCTTGAATATGTAGATACACTGGAAATACCTCTGTTTATACTCACTAACATAGCTGATTGGATAAATGTATAAAGAAATAGCCAGGTGTCCGAACATCTTTCCAGCCTTTGAAAACATTGCCATTCCAGAGAAGTTCAGTTAGCACATCTCATACATACACAGATTTGGAAAAAATGACATATTTTTAATTTTTTTAGTAACTTTACTATAGATGCATGCTATCATGTGTGTCATAAATTAGAGCTAGACTTTGCCTGGTTTTATCCACAAAACTTCTGAGCCACTGCACTAAAGTTCCCCATGCCTCACTAAGCACCACAGGGGCATGTAAAACAAAAGCACATAGATTTTACATATATTAACACAAAAAAACGCCCCAAAAAAGTTTTGGCCTTTAGTACACCAAGCCAAAACCAAGAAAAGTAACTTAATTTATGAGGTAGACAGAATCACTCAGGCTTCTGCATCTTTACTTCTGTTCTAGAGTCAAACATATACTTTCTTTCCTTAAGCTCCTTCACTAATTGAAATTACAATAGCAAAGTGAGACTCACCATAGCAAACCTGTTCACTCACTGGAAAAAATCAGAATGCATCCATATATGATGCATCAAAAAAACAATCAAAACAATCCTATACTCCTATGTTGCCCTTGTGTGGTGCAGTTGTATGTATGTATGGCTCTCCCCAACAAGCACATAGATAATATGGTCTTAGGACTCCATAAGCAATTGTTTACTAATCACTGTCTTCCATCAAACAGGGGTTATTATTTCAAGGTAATACTTCTATATATACCAGCTTTAAATGCATGCGTATTTTTAGAATGGGTGTGTTTATATGTATGAGTTTATGCTTATGCCTGTATGACTGTTTATCTGCACATGTCTATTTCTACACACAAATACACAAAATCTCTGCTTCAGGTACAAGGCTACAGAAAAACACCTTCTTTTGCCACACCTGCACGTAGAGGCAGTTCCCATAGTACTCAGTTACGCTGCTGACGGGCTGCCATTTTCTTTCAATTCCCTTCCTGAAGTCTTGGAGACTTCAAAAGCCACTTATTTAATATGGCAGGTGTGGAACATCTAAAGCACCTCTGGTTTCTTGGGCATAAACTTTTTGTCTTGTCATCATTTGCTAACTCAGCTGCAGTGAAAGAGAGGTGTATTACAGAGACTGACCTAAAATTGGAGGATTAAGTCCTATGAATATTTCAGCAGAGATCACTGGACTGGGATACCTCCATCCAGAATTGTTCTTAGCTCCACACATCACAGCAGAAAGTCCTAATAGTGCTGTTGTATAGAGTTAGTGCTCATTCAGATTTTTTTTAAAATCCCTACTCTCATTAGGAATATATCTAATTAAAGGTCATTTACCCCCCCCACCTGGGAGCCCCTTGTGCTTGTCAGAATGAAACAGTTCAAAACTCTGTCCTTTTCCACTTCCATTTCACTAAAGTAACGACAGGGTTAAATTGCTAATAGAGGTTTCATGAGGTCTGCCAGAGCCCACTCTCCAACACTTACATCTGTTCAACAATTATTACAGCATTTTTGTCATAAAAAATTCAACACCCTGAGTGTCGTGCTAGCAAAACCTGAAAATTTATGCAGTGAATAGAATAGCTAATTTCTCTGAGGAAATGCAGGGGGGAAAATTACAGATTTAACTTAAATTCTCAAGTACTGTAGAGCACACATCTGACTCCCTCTTTAGGTTTTGTCACCATGTAGCATAAGTAAGAATACCATCTACAGTAGAGCAAGAAACCTTTGCAAAGCAAATTTATGCCTTCGAAGAAACAATGCTTAAAACTCAGAAGGGGGCTGTACTGGATTCATCGTTTTACCTCACAAAATCTCATTTAAATAATAAATTATTCAGATTATTCTCAGGATAGGGTTATTCTCTCACTACCTCTTGCTGTTACAGAATGAACCCCACCCTTCGCAGGGTACAGGTAAACGACAGATATGTGGAGGCAAAAAGCCGACACAAAACCAGTCTTTTGTCTCCTGAACTTTGTGTCGGGCTGCTTGATGTTTGCAGTAAAAGGAGAAAGAAAACAGAACCTGCCTCGCTTCTCCATAAGGCTGGGAATATGGATTTTATGCTAAACCTAACGCTGTCTAGTTAAGATGCCAGTGGACTGGAACAACATGCTAGAGGCTATAGCCTTCTATTCTCCAGGGCCGGACTCTTACTTCCAGTACCGGGGGTTCAGCCATAACCATAATTACAGCCGCAACAAGCAGGGAGCTCTTTCAGCGTCACAAGAGCAACAAATAAGGCAAATGGTTTGGGAGCAGAGGAGGGGCCATTTTCAACACATAAGGTGCAAACAGGACGCTGGTTGAAGCGAGGACGAAAGCCGCATGTTCCCTTCCTTCAGGCTGCACCCTGCTGGGACGATGCGAGCTGGACAAATGCTGCTGGTGCAGAGGCATTCATATGTGAGTTCAGATAAAAACTGCAGATTGGCTCAAAGGATATTTGCAAGCATTTTTGCTGTTTTTCACAAACAGTATTAGTGCAACAAGGTTATGAAAGTACACGCTCAACAAAATGTCTGTGGACCTGCTAGACCAGTCTGTCACTTGGGCATTGCAAACCGTGGGCACAAGCCCTCCGGGAGTTCATAGGGCCTGATTCGCTAGCAATAGAAAAAATGTTCAGAAGAGATTTGCCCTTGGAATTAAGTGCTGGACTAAGGTTTCAAATAGCTAGTATAACAGTGATGTTTGCATAGGAACTGCCAGATTTAGTTCTTACTTATTACTACATTTTTCCTGATCTTCAGATTATTGATTTGGCTGCAAACAGGAAAAAATGTGTATGAAAACCAAACACTTCAGTTAAATAAGAATAATTTTCACCCTAGAAATCAGCAACTAGTGCTAGCCCAGGGTCAGCTTTGGGAAGCCTGTGACCTGCAAAAATACTATTTCAATGTTTATTGTCACTCACTACATATAAAGTTAAATGTTCTCAGGATACTTTTCAAATATATAGTTTTGATATTTTCTTTTTTTGTGAATAAAAATTACAAATATTCATAGGCAAAATGGTTTGTCCTTCCAGCTCCCATTTCTAAATTTCTGTGGACGTTATGAGTTCATATGAGAAATGATAATTCTCTGCTACTGCTCTCCTTTTCCTACTTTTTCCAGCAGTGGAGTCAGTACCCATGTAGGCTGGTTGGCCATCACAGGACACAGATGCCAAGTGCTGGCAGATATTATTCCAGTGTCAAAATCTTTTTCCTTGTCAAACTCCCTAGGCAGTTGTGTTAATGGTTCTGGAGATGCCTCTGGGTCTGTCACGTGGGGTAGCAGCTGATGGGTTTTCTGCAGTTTGCTCCTGCATGACATCTTCCTTTAACTCATCTTTGGTCCTGAGGAATTTGTACATTATTACCTACTTGGAAATAAGATCCTATAAATTTTGCATTAGGGCTATGGTTTCTTCACAGATTTGCGTACTGCCCTCAGAGCTCACATGCCTGCATTTTCCTCTGTAGCACATCTTCTCAACAACTTTGAATGTCATGCAGTTTAATTACATCACGACAATAAAGAAATATTGGAGCAAATGAAACTATTTACTAAGGATTTGTTTCTCCTTGCACTCATCACCATCCTGTCCTCTCTTACCCCCATTTTGTTTATGATTAGGGGATCATTCTTTGTTAACTGAAGCAAATCTTTTTCCCTCTGTTTGCTACTTCATTCGTAGGCCAGGAGAAAGCTTTCAGCCTGTAGGTTGTTTACAGACTGGTTATATAGATTATTGGCTGTTCGTGCTGCATGAGTTTACCATTTAAATTTCAGGATCTTAATCCTGAAAATATTAACTTGAACTCGGATGGGTTGTTCAGAACACATGTAAATCTTTACTGCACTGCAGCCTTTGTGTACCAGCTCCTATAAAGTCTTTGAGGTCAGGAGCCCCAGACCTGCTCATCTGTGCTCCCATCCATCAGAGAACCCCAAGTGTGAGAGAGCTCTGCTGTAAGAACCAGAGCAGGACTAGAGCACTCAGCAATTTGCACTGGCAGCAGTGAATAGAGATGAGTCCCTGAGGAGAGCTGCTACGCTTGACTGCAATATAAATACTAAATGTAAACAAATTTGTAAAGCTAACCCACGTCATACTATCATTGCTGTTACTCGACTGAAATATTTTAAGAAGGAAAATAACTATTAGCAAGAGGCAAATTACACACTTTCATGCAAATTTTGAGAAACATTCATTGCAAACTCTCTGAATCTTTCCATTTTTGCAGGCACTTTCAGAAATACAAGGCAGTTGTCCTACACATTCACTGCTAGCAAGTCGTGTCTCCTACAAAAGAAAATCAGTTTTATTCACAGTTGATTTGGGGCATATACAGTACAAAATCTGTATGTGTTTTTTATTTCCCATTGTTTTTGTTTTGATAACAATCTGTGTAATCTGGTTTGGGATCTAATACCTTTCTTCCTAACTTGCAAGGGAAATCCCATGGAGTCTATCTAAAGAAGTAAGAGTATTGAGTAACCCTGTTTTATAGGAACAGCCTTTGAAAATCTTTGGTTCCTGTTGGATAATAACAGTAAGAAAAATCTCACATCAGATTTTCTGGTTTCTGTTTAAGAGGGGAGGGAAGCCTACTTTGATTGCTTTCAGGCTTCTCTTATGTGAGCAAGAAGCAGGCCTTGACAATGCGCTCTTTTCTTTGGTGGCAGACATGGATTAAAGACAGGCTATGCCAAAGAGTCACTTCACAGGACAGTGTCACAACTGGTCTTGTTCAATATAGAATGCAGCAAACTACAGAGCGGGAATGGGGGATGTCATAAATGGATTTTGCCTTCAAAACAATGTTCAAGTTGCAGCTCCACAAGCTAAACTTCAGAGACAGATCCAGTGTAAGTGTCAAAGAAGAGGACCTGCCCTAAGGATTTCAGGTGCACCTGCCCTTTAAAAGAAGTGAGGCTCTTCATATACCTTGCGCACACAAGCAGGAGATAACCACAACTAACAGACAAACCAAAGAAAGGAAAATAGTGTTTAGTTAATTTTCAGACTGCTTTAGAGATCTTCCTTGTTGATAGCATGTTAGTATAAACTTTGCAGACTCCACTTGCCCTTTTAGCTGCAGATTCATTCTTCATCTCCTAAAAATAAATCCTTTCTAAAGTTAAGGTTTTAAAACACTCTTGTAATGCTCTGGATGAAAAAACACCTGCAGTAAAGAGGAAAGACCTGATAAGTCCCCCCAAATGAAAGCAACCAGGGAATGACAGCTACCTGCCTTCAGCAATACATCTCTTCAAACCCATGCATAAAAAAGCCAGCTGCTCAATTTTCTTTCTTAAGCCACATAGGGAAAAAAAGTGTTCAGGAAATATCAACAAAGCTGGCTAAAAAGGCCAAGGGGTCAAGGCCATGCTGCCCTGAGTTCTCGCACATTTTGCTCTTCCATCCCTCAGTCCTGACTGAGATCTGGAGAGTTACATACGTCCTAGGGACACTAAGAGAAAATTCACATTCAACATGATTTAAAGTCAAAATACAAGCAATTACAGTAAAATATAGATTTATAAATAGATTAAGTGGTTGCATTTTGTATTTGAACTGTTCACATCCTTGTTCCTCATACAAAATCGGAAAATGTTGGGGGTTTTTTTTAAGTTTTATTTCATAAATCAGTCTTCCTTGGTATTTTTTGTAATCTGGGAGCAGAGAGACTTGAGCTATGTGTAAGTGGCTAATAAATTTCTCTCCTACACAGGCCAAAGACAGGCTCAGCAGCATCTACCCTCCTGTGCCAAAGCTGCTCATTGATGCAAAAGCACAGTCTGTCCTCGAAGCGGGACTTGAGCAGTTTCACCCCCTGAAACAAAGTCTCAGAAAGTTTGGATTTTCCCACGTGCCTCCCGCAGGCTTAAACACTTATTTTATTCTTATGGTATTCTTAACATAGAACTATTTGGGCCTGGTTCTCAGGTATAGCCAGGCATGCACAGAGGTGTAACACCACAGATTTCAGTGGGATCACTTCTGCTGCACATCTGCACAAGCAGCAGCACAAACAGGACCACTGTTGTGTTTGAGTTTACCTGGCTTTCCTTCATACTGATGAGTCAGTACAGAGTCACAGCTATCTCTTATCCTCCCAGAGTATGGCTCTGTTTCAAAAACCCAAAATAGCAAAGTCTGCTGCACTGCCAAACAGGAGACCCAGATTAAAGAATTTCAGACAGCAGTCTATCACAAGCCCGTCAAAACCATGTATATCGTGCAAATAGTGATCGGAGAGACAGATCAGGTGACTGAACCAATATAGCAGCGCAATATGTTCGCTACCTTAATTATCTCAACTTTTTTTTTTTTTTGGTGAGAAACCAAAACTATTTGCTTCTTCCCTCCTTATAAAGATGTTTAGTGTTACTATGCTTATGGTTATGGAAATATTTTTATAGGATTAGAAAAGGGGAATGGTTTTTGAAATAGGTCTTTTGTTTCAAAATGTGTAGTGTCCTTGAGTTGGTGCTCAAAAGTAGCCTTTTATGCAAAAATAGCCTCTCTCCACTGTTCTTTCTGCTTTGCCCTTTCCTTCCTCTCCTCTGAAGCTCATGAGGCTGTCTCCTACCTTTTATTGAAGAATCAGCAAGCAACCAAGACAAACTAGTTCACACAAGGGGAAAAACAGCAGTTAGGAAAAAATCTATTATTCTTTGAAAAATTGTCCCAGCATTATTTTTAATCTGAGTACAAACAGAAATTTGTAGGTGAACACTGTTTTAGTTGGCTTCAGTTTATAACATGGTCATTAAATCCATATCAAACGTGTATTTTAGAGTTAAATCCTCTAAGACAATGAGATGAAATAAGTAATCATTTGATAGAAGTACTTATAATGAATTAGATTTGAAAATGTTAGAAAGTCATTCAAGGAAAATCCTTCTTTTACCTTACACTGAAAACATATCATTAGCCTTAATTTAAGTCAAGGTGAGGAGAGAAAGGGGGGGCGAGAGGAGCGGAGTAGGCATCACAGGAAACTCTTGAGTGAGTATTGTTTAATCCCATTTAGGGACACTTTGAACAATGACATATATATATAATGAGATATTTAAAATTCTTTGGTCAATCTCTAGCTAAAGGCTTTTACTGTGGAAAAAAATGAGTAATTCAATACAGACTACACAGCCTTTCACATGCTTTTATTCTTGATTTGTTGGACTTGTATAACATAAATTTCAAAACCAATCTATTAATGACTTAAATTGGAAACTGGTTTCCTTTGCTTTACATACAGCATTTTAGTAACAAGCATAATAACAGGTGGATCAATAGATGCTGTTTGGTGCAGTATTTGAAGCATGTTAACATTAGTCCTGTATCTCTATTATTGAACATTGTGTCAACAAATTCCTGTTTCAAGGAGGATGGCAAAAATATTTTCCAGTGTCAAGGTTATTTAACCACATGAAGTGGTAAGAGTTTTTTGTTTCCTACTAACCTTGCCTCTTCCTTCTTCTTTTTTAAATAATCCGTGTTATGATCAAAATATTAAATAATATAATAATTTTTGTTTGATACAAAAATATTTTTGTATCAAACCTGTGTGCTGGAAATTAAGATTATGTTCTTTAAAATGGACACTGATTCTAGGAAGAAAATCAATTTTTTTTCTCTTAGAGAAATATAAAAAAAGAGAAAGTCACTAATGTAAACACAAATTTAGAAAGTAACAGAGACAAAGCAAGAGAGAACAAAAACAGTTGAGTTTACCATTTGAAGAATTTAGCTAGGGAATTATTTCCGACCTATAGTTCTCAAGCACAGCATGAAAAGACAGAAAAATGAAATTTTAGTCATTAGAATCTGACAGCTCACAGTCATAATATGCTGACATGTGTAACAGGAATTAAGGGGTTCTGCAGGCAGAATCAGCACTAATAATTTTTTAGGCAAATCATTTCTTTCAGCTCCATGAATCACACGGTGTTGGAGAATCACTGGACACTCACAAATGACAGGTATAATATAACTGGTACTCTTCTTTATGTCCTTTATGAAGCAGCTTTAAACCAGAGGTATTCATTACCACTTAAGTGGACCAAAATTTGTATGCCACAAATAAAAAGGGGCTCTATGTAGTGACCACAGCCACAGTAGGGAACAGCTTGAGGGCTGGAGCCAAAATAAATTCTGCAACAATCTTGACACTTGCCTCTAAATTGAAGGTCTGTTTTTTCATCAGTGAAAAAAAACCCCAAAACCACATCAGTAGTCCACAATGGATGTGCCATGTTTGACTAATGATCTCCAGGGTGTGACTGCACCAGAATTTCTCAGACTTTGAAGGTGTGAAGCATCTTGGTTCACCTGATCTTTAAGCAATCCATCAAACATATGGAAGGTTTATGGTCTTAAAATGTTTGGTTTGTGAGGAAAACAAACACATTTTATCTACTTAGTACTACAGATGAGTGCACTTTAAAAGACTACTGAAATTCTTTCCCTCTTTAAAAAGCATTTTAAACATGCCAGCATGTTTTCTGGACACTTTACAATCCTTTCAGAAGAACTCTTGGAGGTTCTAACCCACAGACTCATAACTCAAAGCCCAATCCCAAACACATATGGCATTCAGTTAGTTATATGTTGGACAACACTATGGATCGCATTTATAGGGCTCAGGCAGCTGATGAGAGCTGGCTCAAACTGGGAAGGTGAGCTCAATTGGCTTGAGCTCTGTGGTACGGCAGCAGCTGAGCAACGGGTAACAACGGCAGAGATACAGCATTGCTTTCACACTTCAGCATATGACTCATGCAGAATATGAGTGACTCACATGCAGTATGTCATACCCAACAAAACTGAGCATATTCGGGGAAAACCTGAATATAATATAAGCATCATGCTCATGCCCTAATCACCTTGTAGAATTAGCTGGGATAAATCCCTACTGCCCCCTGCTTTATCACTATTAGCTACAAAGAAGCAAGGATGAACTCAACATGCTGATTTCAGGACATTTCGCTAGTAGAATCGCTGGCATTTTAGGAGCACTACATCATAAGGCTTGTTTCCAGCAGGTGTAACTTTATAACATCCAGGTCAGGTGTATTAAGCAACAGGGGATGCATTTCTTTGGCAGTAATCTGCCACTGTGGCACAAACAATCAGGGATGAGTATCTGACTCAACAAACAGCTGTTGAAATTCTCCCTTGCTTTTTGTTTCTAAGCAGATGGCACAACCCACCCAGCCTGTACCCTATGCTCTGTGCAAGTTCAACAAGCTCTTCAGCCAGTGCAGAACTGGTTCCTAACTCAGTACCATAAATCTGCCAACTGCTCTTTGCATATCCTTGAATCCTGCAGAGAGGATAAAAATATCTTTGGAGCTGACAGTCTTTATGTTTTTACAGTTCTTTGTTGCATAAACCCTGTGAAGGCAAAAAACCTTGGTAGCCAAGTGCTTCCAGGTAGTAAGGGATGGGCCAAGGGCAAGCAGTACTACTGGAAATCGTTTTGACAGTGCCATTTGCTGTTTGGGGCTTAAGGACTGTCTTTTAGGGCAACAAAGAGGGTTAGTCATACTCTTCCATCATTTTACTTCTTGCTATATATTCATGTCTGTTGACCATAAATAAGATCCTTTGTCAAATCCATGAAAATTTCAAAAGGTGAGAACAGAATCAGTTCAGAGAAATTAAATAGCATACATCTTGGATCCTGAATTCAGTTACTCCTCCTTCAACCCTCTGAACTCCCTATGCTTTTCTGAAGCTTATCATATGTATCAAGAATTTTTCCTTCTGTCTTTCCTCTTCATTTGTGTGCCAGCATTTTTTCTTCCAGTTTGAATTTTTCCTTCTAAAAACCCATCCCCTTCGTCAGAGGAGAATTTGTTTTCTGTGCCAAAACCTGAGGAATTGCTATGCTCCCTTCTAAAACTTTTGTTTCTATTTTCATGTATTCAGTACCAACTCTGGATATGTGAACTTTTGATGTGTTAAATTATCATCTAATGTGTTAAATTATCTGATGTGTTATCATCTTCTGTCTTTTGCCATGCCCTGTATGCCTTCCTTTGGATTTGCACTTGAAGATGCACTCACCTGAAAACATACTCCAGACTCTGCAGTGAAAGAATGAAAAGAATGAATAAATGAATTCTGCTTGAAGTGACAGTATGTATTATGAAAGAAGTTTTAATTTCAGATAATAAAGACTGAACCCTACTCTCCAGAGACCTGTGATAATGAGCAGACTAATGGTGGCAAACCCCACCTCTCAAAGATACTGCACTGTGTTCATGGGCTCAGCACTGAACCAGCAGTGCCCTTTATTTCTTCCTCTTTGGATCTGGCATGTGTCAGTTGAGGTATCCAGAGACAGCACAGATGCCCAAACGTGGGCAGGAAGCCAGGTTGCAGGGCTTACAGTATAAATATATTTTTTTTTAACTTCATGCATACCCTTTTTCCCAGTAAGTGTGTTTTTCAGGCTTAGAAACTCTGTGTTCTTAGCTATTTTAAGAAACCTGAAGGGTGAGAGATGGAGAAGCAGCAGACATGTTGGCAACAAAGATCTCTCCATGAACAGAATGCCAAGATTAAAAACAACCAGGGGGAAAAAAAAGAAAAAAAAAAAAGTAAGAGGGATACCTTTGACTTTTTCCTGCTCTTCTATCTCAAAAAATTGGCTCATCTGAAACTGTTGGATTCTGGCAAAGATTTAATATCAAATGAGAGAAATAGCATGTTCCTGAAGCAAGGTGATTTCCAAAGTGAGGCTAGATGTGCATTCAGCTTCTTCTACTTGGCAGCTATCATGCAGGGCAAAAAGATTTACGATTTCTTCAGAGGGTATATAACAGGGTTGCCCCAATCTGTCAGGAAGTGTTAGAACTCAGTAAGACTTGAAGTGGGATTTAAAAGTTACTGAAGCTCATTTGTTCGCAATGTCAGGTGTGGATCCACCCCAATCAAAACAAAAGATAGGAAGAAGGAAATATTGCAGGGTGTCCTAAAGGGAAGTTCTTCACACAATAAGACTTAGAGAGAGCACTAAATAAAGAAGGAAAATGCAGAAGTCCTTGCAGTTACTGTGTATCAGCTTACCTGTTTGACCTAGGCACATGAACTGTGTTTGTCTGCAATAAATGTAAAAGGGGAGTTAAGCATTTTATACATACAGTGTATGTGTGTGAGAGAGAAAAGAAAGAAAAGGAAAGGAAGAACGAAAGAATGAATGAAAGAATGAAAGGAAAGAAAAAGAAAGAGAGAAAGAGAAAGAAAGAAAAAGAAAGAAATAGAGAAAGAAGGAAAAAAAGAAAAAGAAAGGAAGAAAGGAAGAAAGGAAGGAAGAAAGGAAGGAAGAAAGGAAGGAAGGAAGAAAGAAAGGAAGAAAGGAAGAAAGGAAGAAAGGAAGAAAGAAAGAAAGGAAGAAAGAAAGAAAGAAAGAAAGAAAGAAAGAAAGAAAGAAAGAAAGAAAAGAAAGAAAAGAAAGAAAAGAAAGAAAAGAAAGAAAAGAAAGAAAAGAAAGAAAAGAAGGAAAATAAAGAAAAGGAAATGACAGTGTTATTTATACTGCCAAACTTGATTATTTTGGACACTGCCTTACAGTTTGTATAAGGACAGGAGTATGGGATATTACTAAGGCTCTACATAGGGTTTTTACTTTTGTGAGAAAAAGAAGGCTAAAAAATAGCACTGAAAAACCTCTATAAAATGGGTCACAAGTGGACTAGAAGTAATTGCAGAAGTCCTATTTTGTCTAACAACATTTCTCCAATGGTCTGTCCAGATTTCTGTCTGATCTAATCTATCCATGCGCCCATCACTTTGAAAATGACTTGCCATTTTTCACATTTTATTAATCCACCTTTGAAAATTCAAAATATGATTCAGAAGCAGGAAATGGCCTTGTGAAACAAAAATAATAAGTAAAAGCACAAGCTTAAATCTGCACACTGTCTTACTATGCGAGAATTAAAATGCATACTGCATCTCAAAGATCTTTTTTATTCTTTCAAAGCAAGAACTAATGGAATAAGGGAAAGAAAAGTTTCCACGGCCCAGATATGTCTTTGCTGAATCACTTTGTAAGGTGTGGACAATTGAGTCATAAACTTTCACACTACAGATGGCTGTGTTTCTTTCATAGTGAATCAAGCTCTAAAAGATCTGTGACACTTTATGTTATATGTTAACTAGAGAGGCATATTATGTAAAAAGCACATAGGGTTTCACATGCACTAGTGCTCTCTGCACAAGAGAGCATCATTTTCAGTATTCACTCATAAAGCCAGCTTCCATTTTTATTTACTAACTTTCTTGTGCAATTGCCTGAAGTACATTCATACTGCTATCAGACTTTCTAGAAATCCTGCTTTGTAGAGCTTCACAAATTCATTGAATGTATCATTTTATATCCCATAATTTATTTTTTTTACTTTAAAATAAAAAAATTCAACACGTAATATCTTTCTAGATTGACACCCGAACTAATACAACTTTAAGAAATGAAAGAAAAGACAAGCAACTTGATATATATATATGTGTTTTCCCACATGGTAAAAGTGTCCAAATATTTGAGACACATTTTAGAATTTTAGAGTTAATATGACAATGCAAAAATACTTGCTGTCTATCTTAAACCAAATCTCTCTTCAATACAAGACCTTACAACAGAAATGCTGATACCTGTAACTACAGGTGCACATTGTGCAGTTATACTGACACTCTAAGGGTTTAAGAGCTCCAGTAAAAATCTCTATTTATATTTTGACTGCAAGTACACACCTTATAAACATTAATTTTAAAACATTTAAAATCATGCCTTCCCAGCTGTCAGGTGGTCCTGTGGCCATGAACTGAAGGGCGATGGCTGAGGAGGATCAATAGATAGAAAAAAGATTAACGCTTTGTTTGTTTGAGCAAAGAACATTTTGTTCTCATTTTTCTGAACCAGTGGAACATTGTTACACACTGTAAAAATTGTTTCTAAAGCAATTATGAATAACTGTGTATTTAAAACAAAGAAAAATTATAGGCAAAAAAGATTACTACCGTCCACCTTTCAAGATATATCCTCTTCTTTGGACAATACAGCTTCACACAAACCTATAATTTGTGTTCAAGAGGAAATTGTCCTAATTAGAAAAAGGACTGTATTCATTACTATGCTTCCAGCCAGAAAGGGACTAATGGTGGGGATCAGTCCCTTTATTTTTGACTTTTTCTTTAAAAAATATGTCATCTGAGCTTTTCTGGAGATGTAACAATGCATCAGGCTGAATTACAAACAATGCTTTAGATCAAGCTGGCTAAACATCTTGACCCAGCAGATAAAATCTCTTGGAGTAACTGAAGGATCACATTTCAGTCACATCTCTAAGTGCATAAACTAAAGGAAACAGTAAAAATAGGTAGTGGATAAAAAGACAGACACAATGAGAACAGAGGTTTTCAACTCTCTTTCACTATCTTTCCAGATAAAGATTACTTCAAACACACTAAATATTCCACACAGATGATTGGCTTGATCACTAATCTGAAGTTTCATGATTCAAAGTTTGTTATTAACACTTATTCAGCTTGAGGTAAGAATCAGATTTCCTAATATATAACCTATTTAAGCACTAAGGTACTTAATTTGATCTTTTTTACAGCTTCTATCATCTCCCCTCAACCATGTTGTCAGTGCTGTGAAGGTCCCTGCTAAATCTGTCTCAGAGACACCATTCTTCCTGTTCATCTGAAATTTCTGACAACAGACAAACTTTTGCTGCCACTTGGTTCCCAACTGAAGGCTAAAATTGCAGGTATGGTATCTGTTTTAGCTTCTCTCACATCTTAGTTCTGTTGTCTTTAAATACCTTGAGGTATTTAGAGGTAGTAGATGAGTCATCTGAGCTATGGAAAATGTGTTTCATTATGACAATATAGAATCTGCAGATTGTTCTTACTTAAACTATAGCTCTATAACATTTTTTACCAGTCTTCAAAGACGTTCAAGCCCATTTTGCCCACTATGAGCTCTTTCCTTTTGTCTTAGCTGCCTTACGTCACTCTGCTGTTTCAGGTATGCATTAAAACCTCCTGCAGTTTTCTGTTTATTGCACATAAGCTCTTTTACATGTGGCACAACTGGAGTTTCAGACACTCACTCAAAATAACTTGCTCATTAACTTACTTCTACACCCACATCTTTAGACAGATTATGAAGGTCTTGCAGACTAATTTGTCCCACATAATTAGGTCCTGAGAGCTTTGCAACATACTTTCTTACTATGCTTTAAATTCCAAAAAACCTCCTTAGATGTAATTTGACACATAAAATGCATGCAGTCCTCAGTGTGTTTGCCACATGTTCTGCTGTTTCCTGCTATGTTAATATGGCCTTTCATCGTTTCCTCTCACCACATCCTCTTGACTGTGCTTCTTTCACCCCCTCCTCTGTACACTTTCACTGGCTTATCACTACTCCTCAGAGAGTTTCACTTACACTGGGAAGTAGCATCTGTAATAGAACCAGTCGGTTATAATTTAAAGAAGAAATTATGGCAAATAATCAACCTTTTAAGTTTTAGATCAGAATATTTTCAGGGCAACTTTCAACTTCTGTTTCTACTCTTTTTTTTTCCAGCCACAGCCAGCTATCTTCTTGTCTGTGTTCATACCACATTGAACAAGCCCATTGAAATATATTTTACTGGCAAGTTCAAGAAAGATTGAAAATGAGTGTTAACAAAATTATGCTTTCCAGAGCAAGGGCAGGTTTTGATAGACTTACTCAAGTAGGAAACAATATGATCTCCCAAGGAATAGAGTACCAAAAAGTGGATGTTATATTGCTCCCAATAGAATCCTTACGTCCCTTGCCAAAAGACATTTAATGTGCAACTATCTCTACTGTAAAACAAATGCTGAAGAGGCGCAGTCAGTGATATTTGCACAGATTCATTCTCATTAAAGGCTTTTGTAATAGCATTCACTCTGGTGTAAACTTTTAAAAATTGACTTCTAGATCCATTAATCCCTTTCATCTCCTTCTCAGGAGCTTAATGTGTGACATTGTAGCTGAAAGGACTAGATTGGTCCTTAGATGAATAAACAGGGGAATACAGAGTAGAAGTAGAAAAGTTACACGTGATCTTAATAGCAGTGGGACCGGTCCTACAAGGGTTAGAAAGACTTTGGAGGAGGAAAGACTTTGGAGCAGGAAAGACTTCAAGGATGGAATTGGAGGAGGACTTAGAGTGAAAGACATAAATAACTCTATTTATTTAGTTTAGAGTAATGCAAAGGATAACTTCATTATGGTTTAAGCACATCTCTAGAGATATATAAGGACTTAATACTAGGGAAATATTTATCCAGAAGGGAACAAAATCAAAAATTTTTACATAATTGCAAAAATCAACAGCTAAAGACTAAAGTTGTATTCCAGATGCTCAGTGTTAATAGCATTGAAACCTCTAAGTGAGGTTTAGGGTGGATTATCCCCCACTGCAACTATCAAATGTGTGACTGGATAGTTGAAAAAGGGGATACTTATCCAACCACATCTGTTAGATTTGAAGCAAGAGTTAATCCCGAGAAGGTCTATAGCCTGAGATATGAAGAAAATTTTTTTTATTTGGTGCACCTAGTTTCTGAAAAGAATTTCTGCAGTTCTTCCCACACTTACAGGAGAGCACTCTTGTGCCCTTTGGCTGTGACACTCCCAGCCTAGTCACTACACAACCAACATCCCCAACAACAGCTTTCTGCCTCCCATTAAATGAAAGAAAGGGAGGGACTCTCAGGAAAATGTAGTTATTGAATGCATACCAGTGTTGTCTCTCTTTTGGCAGTGTCAAGGATTCCTATGTAGTCAGTAGAGCTTCTGAATTAAAATTCAAAACAGCAGCATCAAAAAACTACACCTTTCTGTTGACTGTACATGAAGTCTGGGATCCTGATTATACAAGTGGGATGGCAGGACAGCCATCCAAAAGCAGTCTGTCTTTGCAGCCCCCTACTCCTTTCCTATAACCAGAATGGAGATTATATGTGCAAGAATGAGAGGAATGCTGCTTCTCTGTTTTCTCATTCTGCTGTGACCTTCTTTTTTTCTGTTGTTTCACTTCTCTTGTTTATTTCTATCTCTGAACCTTGTTTGCAGAATAGAGAGCCAGGCTGTGAGAGGAATTGCTGGGATCCCTGCCTGGTGCAGAGAATTCTGCTCGTAGGGCTATTTTCTACCCTGATGGATCTGCCCACAGCTCTGCCTCTGCAGTGGATGTTTCCCAGGGTCTGCATTGGTTCATTTTGTTCAGGCTTCATCACTAAACATCATGTTATACATTGGGATAATGCTTCTGTGCTGAATGTATGCATTTGCCTAGCTGTGTGGGCACAACAGACAGGATTAAAAGTGTTTTCCAAGGTTCAGCACTGAGCATATAATGACTGTCACAGGGGAGAGCCACTTCCCTAAATGATGAAAGAGCAACACGACATTACACATTATTTAAACACTTTCTGACATCTCCTGCAAATGCACAGCCACAGTGGAGTGGCAAAGTGTGTCTTACTGCACAGCTACAAAACAATCCAGTGTTTACTGCACTGAGGACAAGCATCCTCAGACCATGTCAGGCAGAGCGTTATTGCAGAGATTATGGTCTACCTCCTCATTCATCATGAAAGCTGCCTTCTTCACTTCACTGTTAGAGGCCAGGGCAAGAACTGTACTCCAATACTGAGGAACTGAAAAGACCACCCTTTTCCTCCTTGTTTATCCCTCATCCACGGTTAGCACAGGAGACGGCGTTAGCTCAGCACTAAAGGGTGTATTTTCACCGAGTAGATTAACTTCTGTTTGCCATAAGCAGAGGACCTGTTGGTGAGTGCTGCAAGAGTCTGATGAAGTGGGAGGCACCCTGGCCCTGTGACCTAGCACTGAGAATTTGGTGGACTTTCCTGACCTGGCTCTCACAAAATTCTCCTAAGCAAAGATGGAAAAGATGAATGAAATTGTCTGAGGCTGAAGATACCCTTTCGAATGGAGTTTGTTTTCAAGATATAATGGAAGCAGGATTTATGTATCCTTGATCTGTCTTGTGTATGTACATAGAGAACCACTATGCAAATCTTAATTTAGGAGAAAAGTGCATCTTGACTTGTGCAACCAAACATCCCTGATATCAGCAGGTACCACAAATAATACCTATTTAACAATAGGAACACTTTGTATTTCACTTCACAGTTAACTCTGAAAATAACTGGGATTTCCGACTGAACAGGAAAGTTACACCAGCCACATATGAAGTGATGTTTATTCTTAAAAATAATAATTAATCTTTCTAAATGTCAATCTATTTATATACAACAGAAATGAGTCACTCTTATTTCACATTAATGAGGAACCATCTTCTTAATGGCTTATGCCGACACAAATATGCTGCTTTCTTGAAGAACACAGCAATGTAGAAATAACGCTTCTGTTAAAATTCATGCATAATCAAAACAAATTGAATATCCACTTTTATTTCCATAGGGAACAGAGCTATAAAGATTAATGCTAGACAATGATATTTAATTAAAGGTTATTTATTTTATAAGTACTTCCATGTTTTCAAGAGTGGTCTCCTTTGAAACAGGAAGGTGTAATGCATTTCTGAGCCATCTAACAGTCGTAGGTGGGGGAAACCAGTTCTGATCACAGCACAGTGCTTACAGCGATACTGACAAACTGTCTAGAAAAATTTTTCACATTAAAGAATTCTGGTGTTAAAGAATTTAAATGCATTTTAATTGACTTTTCAAAATTCCATTTTTTATTCACAAACACACCTGAACACAACAACAGGAATTCATTTTTATATGCATTATTCTCTCTGATGGCATGTTGTTGTACTGTATACATACTTCTCTCTTCATTTTTGAGAAACAAAATAAAAGGTTATGCTCTTCCAAGTAATAACCAAATAAGTTCCCTTTCCTTGGGCACCAAACTGTCACTGTTTGCTAGACTTTTTTTTTTTAATAAATTGTTAACTACTTCAGTGAAATTGCAGGAACTAGTTTGTGTATGAATGCAGATATTGACGTGAGGAACTAAAGGGAGTACAGAAGAAAATTGCACAGCATGGCACTCTCATTTTGGTTTTGAGGCTAAAAATTTACAATTAGACTTTGGAACACTAATTTCTACAAGAAGATTTCTTTTTAGAATTCAAGAATTGTTGGGATATATGTAGCTGATGATTGTTTCTCATCAGTATGAACATATAACCTCCAAACACAACACTTCCAATAACAGTTGTATTAGTCATCTACAGCTACAAGGCTGTTTAAAATACACAAATAAATAGCTTTATTTGGATTGTAATTAACATGGCAAATATCACAATATTCTACAAGAAACAAACATTCCGAATCTATGTATTTTATTTCTTCTGACAACTGGCAAAGTATATTTTACTGCAGAATGCTTTATTGCTTCTTAAATATTCACCCTACACAGTATACATAAAATCTTAATGGGTATAGCTGCATAAAAACTAATTTTAATGCTTTTAAAATCAATGATGAACAAAATGTTGTTTAGATTGTTTTTCAAACAACTACACCACATCTGATCCTTTGAGGAAAAGCAATTACTTCTTCTTGTCATAGCCAATACATTTCTTCATTCTCCCATTTCAATTGTACCATTCTTAGGGACCTTTACACCAGCTATGATGCAAACAGTTAAACATTTGAGCAAATATAGAAGAATATTGTTATTAAACGTCTAATCAATAAAATGCCACTTCCACTAATAGGCTAGCAGTGAGGACGGCAAGAGGAGAAAAAAGAAAAGGATTTTTTTCCAAACTAACAAATAGTATATGCAAGTTTGACTAATGTCAAACAAATGTATCTTTAAGGAAAATTTGCAGAAAGTAATTTATATAAAAAGTATAAAAAGATCTCTATAAGACAGATTCTATAATCTAGATTTAGCTCCTGCTTCTTTTAGCCACTCTGCTAGTAAACATCAGCTTTTTTATATTTTCTAAAGAAACATCAAGTGTAATCATTTTTTGTAAGTTTTAACTGCTATAAATCATTGGAAACTTATGCACACCTAATTTATGCAATTGCGTTGGTAGCGAGGAAATTGTCATTGTTTAGTGCTTTGTATCTCTGTCATTCTCTTGCAGAGAATTTTATTTCAGTAGGTACCACAATTGTTGAGAGTTTCTTAGCATTTATATTAGTAAGACCGATTTTTTAAGGTATATAATTCAGTCATAAAAGCTGAGATCATAGCCTGAAAGTGTTAGTTTGTGAATTTCCAAACATGCACACACGCGCACACACACACACACACTCACGAAGACACACAGACACATTTTCTGATTTAAACGCTTCTTTTTCTTTCTCTTAACCTGCACTCCTGAAATCTAAAAAATACATTTCTCCTTGTTTAGCAATTTTTGCAGGCCAGCAGGCCAGAATACTGACTATCTCTGTGCTACAGATAAAGAAACAAATAACAATAACAACCAACGAAATGGCTGAGGTTTTGAGGTTTATAAAGCATCCTTGGCACATGCATGAAAGCCACTTTTCATATGCAGTTACAATGCTTTCTGTACTGTGTCTCAGAAATAGGAAAACATACATAATACGCAAATGCGCACTATTGTTCATAGGTTTTTTCTGAACACATCTATGAAGTGTGTACTGAATCCATATTAAGAGTCATGCAGAAACGTTACTGAACATGCTTGTGTATAGCCCACATTGTGCTTTCATTGAAACTCAGCCCCTGTTGGCAATGTTACAAATAGGTGTTCCTTTAAAAAGTCGTGTTTCAGAAGTTTTGTGTGTGCAAGGGCTGCAGTTTCAAGCTCTGCCTTTACCACGATACAGCAGCTGGGTTTGGGGCAACTCGCTCTTACCACTGTGAATTAACTCAGGCATTTGGAAAGAGAGTTTTGGGGGACATTTCATTAACCTCCTTCTATAGCTGCCTGTCCCAGTAGGAATCTTCTACATCACAGCTCTTGTAATTTTTCAGCATAGTTATTTAAGTGCCTCTTTTTAAATTATTTTGTTTCTTGATTCAGAATGTAAATAGTTAGATAGCAATAGACACAACAGAACCTGAGAACAAAAATACAGGTCCAGCCATTTCAGTAAGGAATTAAGTAAAAATAGGGGGGATTAAAAAAAAAAAAAAGAGAGAGAAATTAAATTTCAACTTTAAGGTAATAAAAGATGGAGATGGAGGTGCCAATGAAATCTGCCGAAACTAAATTTCAGAAGCACAGCTTTCTCATCTTGAAATGTTACACCCATAAAAGCAGCCTATAAAATTAATCTACCTGGAGATTTTCCATGTTAAATCAGCTCAGAAATAACTTTTGAGCACTTATGGCATTATATCTAAAATACATATTCTCCTGTTGTCCATATATCAAAATCCTGTATATTTTGAAAAATAAGATCCGAGCTGCACTGAAATGTTTGTATTATAAGAAAGAACAGCAATAAAGTATATCACTTTCAGAGGGATTTGACATTTGTAAGCATTCTCTAAAAATTTGCATCGGATTGCAGTATTGGGTGAGTATGCTGTTTAAACCTTCCTAAATTCACTTTTTTTTTGAAGAGAAGTATATGGAACAGTGAAAGGCAACAAAAAAAGGCAAAAAGTCAGTATATATTTTCAACCTGCATCTGAAAATGAAATTCCTAAAATGCTATTGTTGTAAATTAACCACAGTAAATATGGTCAATTCATATAAACTCTTTCATTCTGTTTTCTCAAGGGAAAGGGAAATTCAGTATGAGAAAGAGAAAACCAGTGGAGTAATTTCCAAAGAAAACAAACATTTACTTCTCACAGGAAAATAATGTGCTTTTTCAGTTTGTCAGATCTGGAAATAAAGAGCATTTAGATAGCAGTGTTCATATTTTAATCAATTTGTCCAAATTAGGTTCTTGTAAAATTTAGCATGAGGTATGTAATAATTTGGGCAAATTCAAAGGTAGAATTTTTTTCCTGCCTAGAAAGCTGTAATAGGCAAAGTAGCTGATACAAGTAGAGAAGGGAAAAAAAAAAAGATGAGAAAAAGATTCCATACATTTGGGTCCTTTCCAAGAACTTTGCCACATTTTGCAGAGTCTCAGTTTTCAAATAAAGGTGTCTTAGCCCTTTGAATTGTGGAGATATTCTTGCCTCTGTAAATCAATGTATTGTTGCTAGCCAGCCTTGCAGAAATCTGTCTACAGCCAGTCAGACAGAAACAATAGGAGCGACAATTATATGTACTCTTTTCCCTCCCTCCAAAATTAATGTGGTTTTGCCTTAAAATTGCAAGGCAATTTTAGTAAAGGATGTGTTAGTGTTCAAAACACTAAGTTAGAATTGAGCAGAGGTTGCACTGTAAAAGTACATATAATTAAAGTTTACAGCCTCCTTTTTTTCATTTATACAATGTCAGTTTGTGTTACTTTTATCAACTCAGCATTGTAGATTAGGTAGGGAGACAAATGAACTCTGTAAGGAAATAAATTTGGGATGAGCATTTGGATTTTATCAGGTCTGGATGTTTAGTCAAATATGGTGTTTCAGGCAAAGTTATTGAAAAAGGGGAGAAAAATGCCAGTTGCAGAGTGAATTATACCAAGTCGAACCACTGTTAAAGCACTGCATGCCATGCAGAAAGCAGCTTCAGAAAATTTTGATTAATGTCATAAAAAATGTGTTGGTGAAATATCTCAGCATTTCAACCAACATAGCTGAGTTCAGGACATGGTCCAATCCTTTTTTTTTGTTTTCATTGTTCACCTGAAACTTTCATTAAAATCTATTTTGCCTTCCTGTTCCAGCTGTTTATAACTTACGTTACTTTACTTCTCCAGAAATCCACCTGAACTTCAGTTAAACATTTGGTTTCAGAATTTAACAACTGTACAAAGGTGGTGCAGTATAGCATGTTGTTAATGTGCTCTCTATTTCTGAATCTGGAAGCTCCCAGCGACTTAAACATGTTCACTCACGTTTCTGACACATTTATCCGCGGAACGGGTTCAGAGGTGGACATTCTTTGATGTGAAATCAAGGTGCTACAGAATTCTGCAGAATCTATAGAAATACCTCCACAGATTTTGCCAAAAAACCTCAGCAGATTTATATTGGCCCTGCCAATGACTTTCTGTTTAACTTGTAATCAAAACAACTCAAACCCAGTTACTGTTTGCATATCTGCCAAGCCTCTCAATTTCAGCAGTAGGCAGCAGACTCTCAGTATGACAGCCTGTCTTTCAGATTCAAGCTGAATCTGCCAAGGCTCCACTACAGAGGCAACTGGTAAATTAAATGCCAACAAGCAAGGACATTCATGTACCTTTACACTCTGCACATGAAGAGACATCATAGGCCTCTTCATTCTAATGGGTGCTTTGTGTGTTTTGGGCTGCAAAGTAAAGAGTGCCTGCTCTTATGCATAATGAAACCATTGCATATATATTAGTTTAGCTGTATTGCTCTAATTCTATGGTCACAAATTACCTAAGAGGTTTTCTTGTTACAGAAAAACAGAAAATCCTTTTGTTAGTGAAATTAACCCACTGAAACGAGCAGGGAAAGAAAAAACCAACTTTTAAGCCCTCTTCCACCTAAAGACAGCAGATAACATTATATAGCCGGGTTACAGCAGAGTCATTGCCAAGGGTAACCGAAAAAAAGAAACATTCAGAACCATACTGTCAAATCTTTAATTCTCTTGTTCATAATATGGGCACGCTCTCTGATTCTGAAAAGGAGCATCTTTTTAAAGCTGTCAGTAGTACTGATTATTCTTTATGGCGAGCAGAAGATGTTAATTATATTTATGTAATATTGACTCTTATTAATACCTACAACTTGCATGAGACTTTTTGATTATTGATAGCTGATGCAGTCACTATTGCCAAGCTTAGATTGTATTAGAGATTTTGAGTGCACAACCATAATACAACCAGAGATATTAATACCATTGAGCATAAATAACAGCACTTGACAGACTCAAGTAGGGGGAAAAGCACTAACACTGGTTACTCTAATGGATAGAATAAATGATAGAATCATATAATGAGTTTACAGCAGCCAGGTTTAGTGAAATCTATTTCTGAAGTAGGAAGGGGGGGAAAGGTAGCAGTTTTGGTAACAGAATGAGGGTATGAACACATTAAAAATTAACAGGGTGTTTTCAGATAATTGAAAGAAAAAGCACCGGCATGGGAAATTTAGCTGTTGTAACTCACACAGCTCTACAGTGGGCATTATCACTGTTTCCTGTCATGGATTTAATCTGCCATCACACCTATAAATGAAAGAAAGAAGCATGAGCTTCCCAAGAGTTCCTACAATAACATGAGAGGGTTTTCTTTTCCTTTTTCTTTTATTTTTATAGAGTGGGGGAGAGAAATCTTCAGTTACTGTTGTGCAAGCGTCTTTTTTATTTACTGTAATTTGGCAGACACATATCTGCAAGACTTCAGAGCTAAGAAAGTGGAAAACTTTGACATTCCTTTGACTTGAACTAGTTGAGATGCATCTTCTTTGTAATTGTAGAGAAATATTATATTGTTGCAACTGCCTGGTGCTAGCAGTGAACTATGCTTCATTTTACAGTGCCAATTCTTCCTTTCTCCACTTCCATCCAGCATCTGCAGTACTTACCTTTGTCACACCAAGATTTACTTTAACTGGAACTGTGTCAGGTATCCCCAGAAGAATGACAAACTAAAATTAACCTATAATCGTAATATGAGCCTGAAGGCATCCACTTGGTGGGAAACAATTCACCTTATATGGACACACACACATAGGGAAGTATTACAGGGATATTTGAAATTCCAGACCTCACAATTTCATTAATCAATGAGTAAATCAGTTAGCAATCAGTCATGCTCTTTTGCTGTGTGACTTAATCCTTAGCTTGAACTTGCCATTTCCTGATCTTTTGTCATTCTAGGGCCTGATGCAGTGGTCACTGAAGATACCAGCAAAACTCTTGTGAATTATAGGGGCTGCAGCTTCAAGTCTCTGAATCAGACCTTTCCCTTCCATTTCTTAACAGTATTTTGTAAGTAAGTAAGTGAAATCTGTCAATAATAATAAGTGCTTAACAGTGGAAGTTATAGACATGTGTCCTTCAAGGTTAAAAAAACCCACAGCTCAAGAAATCCTTGCGGTTCTCAAGTTGCCTTTTTCTGTACTCCTTTATTTCAGCCACCTGTCTGTAGGCTGGAAGTTAGTTGCTGATGAGCCTGAGATAGGGATGGTGCAGCCAGTAGGACCGGCAGCTAAAAATCTCATGTATCTCTGGTATATAAAGACACGCTATCCCCTCCCTGAGGCCTACCTAAGTTAGAACATAAAGTGCAAGTACATACAAGTTAAAAATAATGAAACTTCTCCAGTCTCCAGGAGCTACTGAATTTGACTTCTGCGAACAGATATTTCGATGTAAATATTCTCCCAAACCTAACTTTAAACAATCCTGTTCTGTCTCTGCTAGATGTGTTTTGTTAAAGCCTCTTTTTTTTTTTTTACAGTAAAAAATTCTCATTGAAAAAAAAGATTAATACATGTAGTTTAGGGAACAAAAAAAAAAAAGAAACAACAAAAACCAAAACAGAACAAAACACACACATACATAGTTTTCACTAATAATAAGGCAATAATTTCCTGGTTTGCATTCTGACCCACCCGAAGGCAACTGGTTTGGGGCTGGGGGAGGGGAGCAGAGCTGGGTGATTAAAGGGTTAATATTCAAATGAGAAATTTGCAAGGCCTGCATAATGGAACTGCCACCCTGATAACAATAGGAATTTTTAACAATATCGAGCCTTGTTAGCAAGAGAGTTACAAGCATTGAGGGCAATCAGTGTGTCTTGTCAGTTTCTTTTTATCTACCATCTCCAACCGCCAAGGAACCGAAATGAAGCACTTTGGAATTATCAATTTCAGCCACATTTGCATAACAAAGCCCCCGAGGAAGAGGCATGATAAATGTGAAGGACCCCTCTTGGAAAAGGAACTGTCAACCGCGCCCCGAAAGATTCTCCGACCGAGCGCATTCACGGGGATTGTAGTCAGCGAAAATAAAATGAAAGCATTAAAGAAAGTCATTCTCTCAGAGAGAAAAATCTCCCCCTCTGCACAGAGAGAACTGGATGAAATGACATTATGCATATGAAAATGTCCAGAAAGATGTTTGATTTATGTATGCATTAGATGCAAATTCCATTACCGCACGCGCGCTGTTGTGTGATTTGGCTCTGAACACATCACTGCCCTGATCAAATCTGATCTCATTAATTCCGACAAGGAGAGAGAGAGGGAATTGAGAAGAATTTATGGCCTGGACACTTGAAAGAAGTAAATTGTAATTCTGTTTAAAGCTGTAGCGAACCTTTTAAACACCTTTTATTGTAGAAAAAAGCACTTACTTTTATAACACTGTTAGAACTTACTTAATCTTGTACTTGGAACTTCCAGTCCTCATTTAAAAAAATCTATGACCTTGTTTGGTGGGGGGGCAAAAGGGGGGGAGAGAGACAGAGACAGAGAGAGAGAGAGCAAAAAATATGCCTGTCTTAGACTGAAATCCAGCAGAAGCATCATAATAATATGATCAAAGAGGACCTATTGACTATCTGAATAATCGTGTGAAAATTCTGCTCTGCTGGTGTATGTTTATTTTTAAACAATCTTTTAATATCCTCAAATAAAATGTCAAATACTTTACAAGTGTTTTTATGGGACGAGATAGACATTGCATGCTTAAAAATGTTATTAATTGTGATCTAGATAAAAAATGAGCACATGTTTTATAACAATATTCTCAAGCACTGCAGTGGTGTCAGCTAAAACTGATATGTGTTCCATTCTGAGATATAGACAATTTAAAGACAAAAAAAAAATCCATATCTTTGCTAAAAAGGAAGTATATTACTGCAGAGGGAAAAAAATGTTTCTTACATTAATAAAGATTCTTATCCTTGTTTTGCTCCTGAGAAGGACCTTAATAACTCATTTCCTCCCTTCATGAAAGATAATCACCCTTCATGGGTGAGATATCCTGTATTTACTTGATACCAAGTGTAAAACTGAAATAGTGTCTCAATATGTTATTGCATTGTATAATCAGTGTTCCTCCCCCAACATTCATGAACCCCTAGGGTGCTTCATAGCCTAGAATAGTTTCATTTCTGTTATGCATCTTCCGTTTTAGTGAGATATGATGAAGTACCTCCCCAGCAAAGAAGAGAGAGGAAGAGAATGAAAGGAAACAAAAAAAACCCAAAAAACAAGTGCCCCTTGATTCCTAAAATCTTAGTTGCCTATCACGATTCATTTACAGAGAAATGAATGATTTCTGCAGTCTCCCCAATGAAGCCTGCAGCTTTCTTTGATAATCTGCTCCAATTGAAGAAACTGTTGAGCAAATTTTACCCAGAAAGATATGGAAAAGTTATAATTTATTGTATATATAAACACAAAACAATAACTTGTAGGTAAACCATGTGAACACAAAACTTGCAGGTAAACCATATGAATGTATTTTAAGCATCATTCACATTTTCAGTAGTTAATATTGATTTCTTGCAGAGGTTTTTTTCAATCTTTCCACGTGCAAAAACTATGTTTACATATCCAAACACAGAAAAATGTTACCCTTTGAAGTGTTATTTTAGTGTTTTTGGCTACCAAATTCAATCATTAGCTTATAAAAAAGGGAACGCAGACCTGATTTATGTAGAAATTTCAATGGAGTCCTAAGTATGCATTCAAAAACCACTTTGCAGAAACATGCAGACATTATAATATATAAATGAGTACAGATATATCCTGTCATTTTATTATTGTGTCCTCACTATGTACACATTTCTGTAGAAGTATTTGAATGTGCTTATGTACACATGAAAAATCACAGAGAGATATATTTTGCAAGTTTATAATAAAGTGGGCATTTGTTAAGGTGAATATGAATGCTGCTTTTTGACTGTACTAAATCGAGTACACCGAAACATGCAGTGTGCATTGTGCTGAGTGCATGAAACAACTTAGCAATTTATATATCTAAAACATAATTATGTATGATGAAATGTTTATCAGGCTGAGAATTCTAAAGAAATATTTCTTCTAAATAAACATTCTTTCCATTATTAACTAGAGTGTGGATTACTTTACTTTATGTCTAAGGGAAAATAAAATCACCCAAAATTTTCCTTGCATGTAGACTTAGAACAGTGTGAGAGAAACTGTAATTGCAAAATTTGGTTTGGTGTTTTACATAAGGTTATCTCCCTCCTCCTGCATACCCTTTAGCATATCACTGAATGCATTTTATTAAAATATTCAAGCCACCTGTCCATTTGAAGCTGTTTCAGTTATCACCCAAAAATAAAAGCAGTTTTGTACTTCAGAACACAGGGACCCAGAAAGAAGTTTCCACTACTGGTGGCTAATTAAGCTAACTGGGCTTGCTTGTCCCTTTAAAAAAAAAAGAAGGAAAAGAAAAAAAGCCCAAGCCAAACCACAACAACAACAAAAGAAACCACATCCTTTTTGCCACCCTAACCCCTCCTCCTGCTCCCCCCAAATACACACAGAGACACACAGACTTCCCTTCAATGAGTGGTTCAGGCTCTCTGATTAAGGTCATGCCGTTTGTTCATTACTGGCCTGGCTAATGTGATTGAATTGGAACAATACCTTTGAACTCCTTGGCTCTGATCTGCATACTAATTGACTCTCTTGTCCTTGGCAGTGACCTTGACAGGCTTTCCACCACTCTCAGAATGGCTGACCAGTTTCTTATCAAAAGTTCCTAGTAAAAAGAGCCCCATCCCCAAAATACGAATTAGTCATTTATACTACTTTTCTCTGTATTCATATTTCCTTATATACCATTAGAAAAAGCAAAATTGCTACTCCCTAGCTCCCCCTGGATGCTTATTAATACTTGAAAATCACAGTGTCACTTTAAAGTACTGAAACAGTGACAGCATTGTTTTGAAAGAGTTTATTGTTGCAGCTCAAAACACATTTTACACATATTTTCAGGTGGCTTTTTTCCTTGTTACACAAAGGGCTGCAGTTTAACTCATGGACCTTTACATGGTTGTAATTTTTTTTTCTTTTAATACAAAAAATAATCTTGGTTGTAGCCTAAGAAAACAGCACAAATTAGTTTCCTTTTCAGAATTTACATCAGCACACTAACAGTCTGCATTTCAACAGGTTCTGTAGTAATAGAAATACTATGGTTTCAAGCAAAACAAAACCAAGCCATGCAGAACACTGCATCTAGAAAATGCCAGGTTTAAGGTAGTGAGCTAAGGATTTTAGTTTTTTATCTCTAGGGCTCTTAGACCAATGTATTTCTCAAGAGAGACATGATTTCTATACAGAAGACATTATTAAGCACTACACCAATATTTATGAAAAAGATATTACAGGAGAATATTCTGACTGGAAAGGAGAGGTTTACTTCACTTTTACTGGAGTGGAGATTTACCTTGTGAGACAAGTGTCAGCCTCGGTGAACTTTTATTCCTAAAGTAATGAAGTAATAGCTAAATCAAACTAAAATTATATATCACCATGAAAAAGAGATGGAAAGCATGCCAATAAATGTACTTTGTCAGGCAGTCGGTGAAGATCCACTTCAGAAAAATTTATATTTTTTCTTTAAAACTCATTCTTAAGGCAAAATCTACTGCAGGAAAACAGCTGGAATTTCAAACTTTGATAACATTTTGCACTTCTCTAGATTCTCAAAGGGCTTTAGAAATATGAAGGAATTAATATGCATTATTGCCAGGTGAAGTATTATTATGGAACATTAATAATGACCGACAAATATACAAGTAGTAAATCAAACTACAAAAATTTTAGCACACATTTTTAATGCAATTTACATTTTTTATTCTGCTTGGGTAACCAGATCAACTGTTTTGAAAAAAGTCTCAAAACAGAGGTTTCCACTACTGAGAATTTTTTTTTAGTTTTTAATGCAATAATAGTACTCAGACAGGGCAGAGCTCACAAATTTGGCATCCAGTTCAAAATCATTACAGGAATAGGCCATAAAACTCAGATCTTGGTCCAAACTTTCCTGAAAATTCAAGACTGGCCTGGAACAAAAATTCCAGTATGAATTCCAAAACTTTATTACAAAGGAACATGTGGGGCTTGGGTTAGTTTCTATGACTGCTTCTGTTCAACACAGAAGTACGGAAACAGGCTTCTCGTCACCCCACTCGAGTCTGCACACATGCCCTATCCGCAGTGTCCCTGCGCTGCTGGTGAAAGCCAGCAGGGTTGTCAGGACCTCAGAAGGTGCTGAAACAGGAAAGGCAGAGAGGGCAAGGTGCAGAGTCCAGCATCTGCAGACACCTGCAAGCAGGACCCTGCCACAGCACTGGGGCTGAGAAGAGGCACGTGCAGGTAGCTGAATCTGTGAACAAACTAAATTTCCACAGCACCACACAAGTGACACAGGACCAAAGAACGCATTTTTGAAGGTATTTTGGTGCCTAAAACACATACAGATAGTTATAGGTGTTTTCAAATGCATTTGGGCCTAATTCTCATTGACTTCAATTCGCCTTGAGACCCTACAAATAGCAGCTGAACAGGTGAAATTGGCATTTATATGTTACCAATCAATTTTTCTCACCAAAAATAGCACTGCTTATATAAAAATTTAATATTTCTGGTATTCTGAGACCTTCCTAAAGTGTACTGTACACTGAAACAAACCAGGTGTCCCTGTAGCAAGAAAGCATGCAGTGAAGTTTTTTTAGCAAGAGTACTTAAAAATGAAACTGCAAAGGAAAGGTTAGATAGAGAGAATGCACCCTATGAAACAAGGCTCTTCTCACTCATGGATTTTATCTTTTTTCCTCACAGTTTGTCCATCCTTGGTTTTAGGACTCAACCAAAAGCTGGTATGCCCATCACTGTCACAATTTAATTTTATTTAAGCAGTGAGCACCACCTACTGCAGGGGAAGATTGCAACCTATTTAGTCAGTACATCAATCACTTCCTATAATAATTTGTTTTCCTAAAGCTGTTACTGCTGAAGTTCTGACCAGACCTATGTATAGCTTTCATGTGAGATAGGAGCTGATCACTGTTCAAAATGAAGTTTTTGTGAGCTATCTGTAACACATCTAGGCCTTAGATAGTAACCAGCTAAAGGAAAATGAGAAAGATCTAATAAATTAACCTGGTATATAAAGCCAGACTTCAGACAAAGGCAGCTAGTGGGAGAAATTAGTTTATGCTACTCTCTGTACTTGATCTGTGACTAAAACATTAGAGAAACCATTCACTGACTGGGGTAGCAGCTGTTCAACTCCTTAAAAAAATAAATAAGTGAGCTTTAGCATGGAGTTTGATACACTTCTATATGACAGATAGACTTGGTTCAGGAAAAAGGAACGGAGGGCACAAAAAATCTCTCCCCTTTCCCATATCAGAAGACTGGCAGGGGTTCTGACATCACTTATGTGGTGCTCAGGCACCCTCTTCTCACTTCAGATGAAACCCCCTCACCTGCTCACCTCTTATCAGTTCCCTTGCAGCTGCCACTGCCTGCTCACCTAGCTGCTCCCTAACCTGATTCAATGAAAACTATTTCCTTAACCTGCATCGTTTGGCTGCTTTGGACTAGAAAGTCATTCTGTGACTCATGCCAGTAGACCCGAGGAGGCAATAACTTTCAGCAGGAGCCTGGGTGTGAGCTGAGGGGATGCTTAAGCAGGGAGAAATCAGGGTACCATCTGCAGCCAGAACAGGCTGTCTGACTGCAGCACGGAGCTGTTGCCAAGCTATGCTAAGTTACCCTGGTCACAGAGGTTCCTCAACAGCTTCTGTCTGTAATGGAAAGACCGAGGGAATCTGAGCTCTGTCAGTCCTGGTCCTGCCATCACAGTCAGGATGAAAGTAAAGACCCTCAGTACTTCTGAGGATGAGGCAAATAAAATGCTCAGTTAAATGCCCCACTGGGCATTTACAGTAAGATTGCACACGCCTGAGTGTGCAACTGTGTGCAACTGCAATGTATAAGACAGTTGATATGTCATAGGACTATTAAAAGAAAAAAGCCAATATAACCAAACACCTGCAAAACAATATAGATTTCTGCTTCAAGAACTTACTGTTTTTTTTACTTGCAGCTGACATGCTGTTGGCAGAGTAAGACAGAGAAAACCATCCCCTCCAATCCCATGATAATGACCATTATCTTGATTTTTTTCAGAACATTTAGCAATATATATATATGCTGATTATAAAAATTAATCCGAAATTTTCTGTAGGCTTTTCTGTCCAAGAAGAGTACAAGAAAACTAACATGTGACTGCTGTGGAAATGCATAGAACAAGACACAAGTGTGGTGATGAACAAGGTATAGTAACCAGAAAGAAAAGAACATAATGAAGTGAAAAGTATTAATTATTGATAAGATAAGGGACAGGTAATTACCACACTTCATATCTGCCTACCTGCTATAAGGACAGAGAAGACATTTTTTAGCTAATAGGTAGAGTGGTGGGTGTTTGCTCTTTTGGCTCTGTAGGCAGGTTCCCTTCTTCCTTGCTGGCTGGCACTGTCATACACAGGCTATATTATTCCAGGTAATTGTCAGTAGTCTATTGAAATCACTTAAATAACAATAATAATAAGGATAACTATTACCATCAGATCTGATCAGAATATGGGTTAAAACAAAAGTCCCGGACTAAAATACATCCCTCAGCTTGGACATTTACTATAAGGAAGACAGATAATCACATGAAAAGAGTCCATTATTTTACTTCAGATAAAAGCTGTAGTGAGAGATTTATAGCCAGTAGCAAACTTTAAAACAATTGAAACCAATGAGAGAGTAAATACCGAACATAATGTGAATACTTGCATGCAGAACTTAGGATATACATTACATGTACCATGCAGAGTGGGTAAAAAAGCTTAAGTAAATTCTGAACATTTACCTTCTAAACAGAGAGCTGAGGCATGTCTCAGTACTGCTTTTGCTCTTTTCCAGTTTTATTCCATCCCTTGCTGTACTGCTTGTGTCCACTCATGCAGTAATTTCTTATTTAAGAGGATAATATTTCTCACCATTTTATTTCAATCACAATCCCTTAATGACTACTTCTTTGTTAATTGAATAAAGACTTCTATATTTACCATTTAATCTAAAAGATTAGCATAAAATCATGTGACAACAATGTAACAACAGCAAAGCTGAACCTCAAGGCACAAACTATGCTGTTAGTTATCCATGACACACTGTAATGAGAACATTCATAACAAAATCCTTCTTAGTGGTAATGCACCTGTCTTCAGGCCTGCAACATATTTGTTGTCTCCAAGCTATCTTGATAAATGTCAAGTTGGTTTACATTCCTTTTTGTTTAAAAGCAGTGTTAATTTGGTAGGTTGATGGAGAAAGCATCTACATAGGTTTCTGCACTATTTTTCTGATATGGTAGGAGATGAGCTGACAGTAGCCAAGAGATTCTGGACTTCTGATGACAGTCCTCTGACTTGTCAGCCTCTAGTCAGATATGAATCTGCTGATATTCACACTCATGAGAAATGCCATGTTCATGCCCAAGAAACCAGTGAGCCACTCTGCTGCAAAACAAGAGCCCGGGTGCCAAAGCAGTTCAGTGATGCTGTCCTCCAAAGCTCCAAAGCTCTTCCTGCCATTGTGAACTCAGATAACACAGCAGGGATCCTACTAGTTGCATGAGAGGACTCTGTCACTGGGACCATGCGTTCACTTACTCAGACTCCTCTCAAGAGCCACAGCTTGGCTACACTCACCTCATGCAAACAGCTGAGGAGTGCTGAACCCATGTTTGGACTGAAGGACAAGCCAAACTACCTTTCTGGATCTGTGTTTACTTACTTCAGAAATTCCCCCTCTCTTTTTAGTGTCTTGTGTTGCCCTTTCACTGAGTGGAGGCACTAGTTAGCAGTACAAGACAATCTCTAACTTAACGGGTTATAAAAGGTGCCATTTTTCTAACATTTCTTGTTCCCGTTCACGAAGCAGAAGACTTAAAGGGCCTTTCCCCAAGAGGATATTCACGAGTTCAGTGATTCCCAGACAAGGCTTTGTGTCCTCTGGTGAAAGAGAATTCAAAAATGAGAATTCAAAAATAAAAGAGATTCAAAAATTTAAAATGCAGCAGCTTTCAGCTGACAGGGTGCAGCTGAACAGGGAAGTAGACTATGGTCTTTGCCAACATTCAGGTGCCAGAAAATGGGTGCTGGCAGCTAAATCACTTGCCTACCTGAAACAAATTTGTTTTCCCTGAAGTACCTACTGTGAACACAACTGCCTGAAGATACACACTGTAGGCTGAAGGTCTGGCCTTTTAGTCAACTATTTAAAAGTTAATTTGAAGGAAAAACAAACAATGTCAAAAATAGCAACATGGGCACAATGAAAATAGAGGGCACACACAGAAGCAACTATCTCTAAGCCAGTTACCTTGACTAGGTTTAGATTAGGCATCTCTGTTCCTTCAACAAAATTCTTTTTCTAGGGATCATCAACCTTCAGCTTGGTTGGCCAGGATGGTCCACAGGCAGTCTCTTAAGGGTGCACAGCAGGGCTCCCATGGCTCAGGAGCTAGGAGACAAAGCACATCTTTAGACGGACACCTGTGAAAGGCAGAGGCTCCCCCATCTTCCACACTCAACAGGGGCTGAGAAACTATGGCTTTGTGCAGAGAGATGATACCTCCAAAAAGGTGATTGGCAGCATCTTGCTTCTGTGAAAGGCAGTATCTCCCAGCTCTTGCTGAGTTTCAAACAGCATGCTTAACTTCTAATTTGGGAAAGAAAAATACCATCTGGCACCTCAACTTTGAAAAGTTGCCAAACCTTGACTTACTCTCTGAATCTTCCCCAGGAAATCATGGGAACTACCTACCAAGAAAATCATTACAAAGAGTGAACAAGGCTCACATGAACTAGCTGCATGTAATCTATCACAATGTATCTTTAAACAGAAAAATAACTGATTTTTGGGGCAGTTTAGTCAAGCAGTCACCTTAAGAACTTGCTTGAGTCTCCAGTTCTGTCTCCAGCTGGAAGCTAATGAATCACAACTGCAAATTCTTGGTGGATTTTCAGAATAAGGAAAAAAAAAATCATCTTTTCTAAATTAAGAAACTGAAGGTGACAATTTTAGAAGGAAGGCTAACAATGAGCACTGCAGTATCATGCTGGATAGCACCAGACAACACAAGCATTTAATTCATGTTTGTGCTCATTAGAGTCTTATTTGTGTATTGTTAAAAATACTCTTTTTTGGATATAAAATTATTTTAAAATAAAAAACATCAGAAGAGTCAGTTTCTCAGAAGAAAATGCATTTATGTCAGGGAAAAGATTTTTAAATTGCAGCCAATGAAGAATGAAGAAATATAAGAAAAGGGAAAATCTGGGAGGAGAAATACAATTGTTGCTCTTTACCACCTCATTATTTGTAACCAGTGGTATGTAAACTTCATATTATAATACAGGATCAATTGAGATGCAAATGTCTGAGCCTTAATTGTATACACGGAAGAAAGAAAACAGTGAAAATATTCAAGCATGCTTTATTTTGCTATTTCTATGTCCTCCAAGATGTACAGCAGCAACAGATCACCTGGGTAGGTTTAAACTGAAAAAAGCTAATAAATGCCATTACAAATACTATGTGCAAATTGAAAACCATAGAAATATGCATTGTATTATAGTCAGACTGTAGCAAATCTGTAATATTATTAGTTCAAATTATTTCAGATTAGATGTGTTCTATAGCAAAGTCGCTAAAGCATTGAACTCATCCCTATGTTGCTTTACTCAAGTAAAACTTCTTTTGAATTCAAGCATACAAATTCAAGCCATTTATGTTTTTAAGTCGCATACATGTATCTGTACAGAGATGAATGTATCTATTTTTTCTTTAACAATATGCTGAACAAAGCTCAAGTGTACCAATTTTAGAACAGTCCATTTCTTTAGTCTAATTGTTAAGTCACTTTTCCATGGGGACAGACCTTCTTCTGCTCCAGTGTCTCTCTCTCTGTGATTCAATATGTGCACAGTTCTCATTATGCTAACTGGGGCTGTGCTTGTAGCTGGGTGCAAATTCACATGCCTCATGCAAAGCCAGATATAACATTTTGCAACATTGAATCCTGACACAAGGTTTTGCAGACATGAAATGTCCTTCCAGAATCTGCCTAAGTACCAAAATCCCTGTGTCTCAGTTCACTGTATTCCCATCCCTCCTGTTTTTTCAATCAAACCATATAGTTTGCTTTTATAATGATGACTCAGGCCAAAGCTCTGCCAAAGTCAAAGGAAAGATTCCCCATGTCTTTGACAGGCCCTGGAACATGCTGTGTTTCCTTTAGCCCTTCACAACTCACATTCCTGCAATGCCATGGGAGACTGTATTATGAAAATTGGCCCCATGGTGTAAACAGTGCTACAGAATTTTCTCCTGTGAAGTCTTTTTCTTCCTTGCCTTATGTGCAATTATGTGAAGTTCAGCATCATTTCAGCACCTGTATAGCATGGGAGGCTCAGTTTCACCCAGATATTATCCATGGCAAAGGAAAAGTTTGTCACTTAGGCTGTGCTTCATTCTCTAAATTCAGTTTCATTTACAGGCACCGTATATATATCACATGCATACTCAAGATATTTATACAGTTTGAGAAAAGGTTGTACACTTTAAAGGCCAGACTACATGCAGACATGCATGTGTATGTCCTAACTTGGGAAGGCCTTGTTGAAGACAGCACATCCAAGGTGGGTCAGTCTTCTGGCAGTGGGTGATGTCAAAGGTCAGAGACTTTCTATCTGGGCTGATAAGTACAGAGAGAGCAAGGATGATCACTTCACTCCAACCCATGGCATCTTCCTTCACTAGAATATTTCTGCTGTGAGAAGGAGCTTGACGCTCGCTCCATGCACAAGTGAACTGGAATAGTGTTTGACCATGGAGGTGGAGAACTCAAAGCCAGGCCTATTCCTGGCTACATCATCTCTGGAAAATCACTTCTGTGTTTTCACAATGATCCAGTGGTGCTCAGCTGACCAGCACATTTGCTGCAATACGTCACTAAATTGACACATGTCCAACATGGCCAGAAAAAGTTGTAGATAAAAGCCTATGAGAATATATCCTATCCTGCAGCAACATTAGGAAATGTAACATACACCCAAATGTGCAAAACATTGCATAACTGAACTCCCCACATGAACAGGATCCTTTTATCAAAGAAAAAAAAAAAGGGTGAAAAAAAAAGTAAAAACTTTCTGACTTTCGTTAACCTTCTCTTGTAGTTCAGGTTATTTCTTTAATGCATTTATCTGCTTTAAAATTGTCTCCTTAGCCTCTCAAGGGAAACCAATATAATACACCATCACATTTCTCACAGGAGAAAAAAGAACACTTACTCTTAATAGGTGGCAATTTTGCCAGATGTTATTGACATAGTAAGTGCGAAATTTCAGTGATACTAAATGCAAAGTGCAGAAGATTAAAGAACAATGGAACAAAGTGCAAAATGAAGTTTAAAAAGCAGCAGTGTCAAAGTCAGAGAAAGTGTGAAAAAATTACATTTTAACAACACTATTAAGAACAAGTTTACTAATTACTGTAACTGGCACAAATTTAAAAGTGCCTTCCTTAGACTCCGTAAAGTTTTTTAAAGTGTGATATTTCTTTTCTTGTCGGCATTTTTTTCTTTTCTTTATGCACTGTAGTAGAGACATAACATTACTGTTACTAAAACAATGACACTTGGAGCTCTTTATCTTTCACTTTTTAACCCTTTCTTACTGAGTAATATTTCTACAAATCCTTCTACTTGAGCAGGGTAGTGAACTCCAGAAAATGCTTTGATAACTAATACGGAACAGTTTAAAATAAAGATTATGGGATTGATTCAGTCATGCTTTACACATTCATCCTCTGACAATAATGAAATTTACACACTAAGAATGACTTCTCATTTGACATTTGGCAAAATCCTGTTTTGCTTTTATGGAAAAGAAAAAAATCTATACAATGTGCACAGTTTCCTCAAATTCAATTACCCACTAAAATACAATAATAAAATATTGCAGTTGAGGTGCTCCTGATCTATAAATTGGAGAAGCTCCACTGCTTTCACTGGCATCATACCAAGCTTGAAGAACCCCATTGCATTTGTATTCTTCATACTGTATTCACAAACAGGACCCATTTCTCACCTGGCAGCTGTACCTGGACCTCTGTTGAATCTGTTGCAATCACTCTTTGTTCAGCCCTCAACCCTGATACTGTGGCCCATACAGTCTTTAGTGATATTATAACCAGCAGTAGCACAGCTAAGACCTAATTATATAATCATAAAAACAAAAATTGAATTATTTCAAGCATATGAATGACCAGGTCTGCTTTGGTTCCTAGAAGTGATTGCTCATTGTAGCAGTGCTTCAAGGAGTTCAGAAGTCCTTGCCCTGAATGGAGATGTAGCCAATCACAGCCATCTATTGCCAGAAGAAAATCTCTAGTGTGGAAGATAATATCCTCCCTCCAATCTGTTCTGGTATGTTGTTACTTTTTGAAGACCCTAAAGTGCCTTAGATTTCAAGGAAAATTCTTAGGCCGAAATCTAACACAAAAATCCTATGTCTGAAAGTAAAAAAAAAAATAAAAAAAATAAATCCTTAACATTACTAGTTTTCTATATTTTTTCTCTTTATTCAATTTCATTCTTCAGTGGGTACATCCAGATTGCAAATGGAAACATGACATCACTGTGAAGTTCCCATGGTACTTTGATGCAGATAATTCGGACAGAAACAGCACTTGGAACCTGCAGTCCATGGTAGTACCTGCCCAAGCCCAGGGTCCTTGAACAACCCTCACCACTGAATACCAAAACTTAATTTCAGCATCTCAAAAGTGACATATACAGCAAGAAAATTCCAAGCACAGCTCCAGTAGGCAATCCCAATCACCAGTTACCATCTGAGAAGGGATTTAATTTAAAGTGCATTTGAAAATGCAAGTAGCAAAGCATCAAGATTTACTAAAATACTATTACTCTTTTATCTGTGACAAGGGAGAGTTAACACTGCACAGGATGCAAGTAGCTTGCACTAATTATGATTCCATTAGTGGGAGTTCTTCTAGTATATCAATGGCTACCCTTTTCATGGAAATCTGATATTATGCAGCTGAATACATCTGCACAGCTTTCTTGAGGCACTTTTCTTCAAAGTGCATTTATCATACCCATCTATTGCCACTTTTCCACCTCATGACTGCACTTGACTCAATCAAATAATTTGCGAACTAGAAATAAACTCCAACAACTTAAAAAATTGTATACTGTACAATTTGATGCAAAGCCTAAGGCTCTACCCTCTTGAGGGAGAAAAGATGGGGCATGGTAGATGATTCATTTGCCAAAAGATCTAATTCTCTCTAACAAAAAAACCTCAATGTTTACGAAGTTATACAGAAAGAAACCTACTGGGATTTTTTTTCTTTTGTAGAATTGGAAGGAGGAGGCTAAAGTGGCATCTTTTCCCATAAATGTACTTTTTAAAGCCTCAGAAAGCAAGTAGAGATCTTGCACCCTGATGTTCAGTTAATATCATGCAGTCTAATATTGTGAGCACTGAAAAATTGTCTATGGCATATTTAAATGGAAACGTTTTTCTTCTTGTATTGCGGGTATAGTTTGCTCGCTTCTGCCTTGAGCAGAATGCAGGTGATGGTGCTCATGTCTTTCACTGCTGTTTGCCAGAGCTCTGCAAGCATTGGCCTGCAGCAATGACGTGTGTTGTCTTTCCCTCAGGTGGAAGCTTACAATGAGTTTGGTATGTCAAGTCTGCAGTGGCCAGTAGCCATTGGTTTCACTGTATCAAACAGTAAATAAATGATTACCCAGATGACTACAAAATCCTCAACGGGCCCTGATTGTCCTTGCTCCCTGGCTAATGACCTCAGCTTCCAAATTTTAAAGCAGTTATTTGGTGTTAAAATACTTGTTTTTCTGTCCTTTCCTGCTATTTTTTATAACAGTTTTGTCACATCTGGGGGTCCATGTCAAAATCATGCTCTGTAATCATTATCTTCTATGTTCAAATCCCAAACAGCCTGTGCCGTGGGCCCAGAAGTTATTTGTGCTGGGATCCTGCAGGAAGGTACGCAGTGTGAGGGGTGCAGAGAGGGCAGTCCATCTCTCAAGACTTGAGCAAGAAAGCAGGAACTATTTTCAAGCACTTTCAAAATTTCAGTGTGACTCGAGGTGAGTTTCTTTGGCTTCTCAGTTCTCTATTTTCTTTCATCTTCAGACTCAAAGAATGACCATATTCTTTGCTCTATTTTGAAGTGGTTTTGGATTTCATAAACAAAAATCATGAAAGCCAAAATCTATTAATTTTAAACTATTTCTGTAGTTTTAGCATGGTAGTTTGTAGTGTTTATGTGTTAATCTATGGCCTCAGCTGGACTTGTAACCTACACTCTCCATTACTTCCAGGATTTTAGAACTGTGGCAATATTATGTCTTCACTTTTCCATTAAATAGTTACAGAAAAGATACACCTCTAGAACTTCTTCCAACTAGTTGAAGAACAGGTGATAATTTTTTTTTGTATTTTCCCATTATGGCTTTTTTTGTTTAAATTTTGTTTCAGTAAGTTCAGGCTAAGTTTGCCAACCATGACTAATGTTGAACCATGATGTCAGGAAGGGGGTGGAGGGTCTTTACGTGACTTGATATTTTTGTCTTGACATGTTTGTGCTAAAAGAAAGTTCACTGTCTAGGATTTTATCACATTCAATTATTGCTATCAGCTTGTGCATTCAAGATTTATTCCTAAAAACTGCCATTAGAATAATTTATACTGCCTCCTCCTTCTAGACTGGCAATAATTTCCCACCCATCTCCCCCCCTCTCATCTCCTTCTCACCTACTGAGTCTCTTCCAGTTCCCTAGGGGAGTCTCATCAGAGCTATATAAACCTTTACACTATATATATATATATATATTTTTTTTTTTTTTTTTTGCCTCCTACTGCACTATTAATGTAACTCTTTGATGCCTTGCTAAACTATAGTGGACTTCTCTGAGATAATATATAATCTTTTTCTGGATTTACAGGTGTTCTGCAAGTCAATAAAACTGCCTTTTAAAGTTAGAACTCTGTAAAGAGTCATCTCTCTAATAAGAATTTTGTATGATGGTCACTATGCAGTTTCTTTCTACACTATAGTCAGGTTATAGCACATCCCTTCATTCTTCTGGAAGTGCTTTTTATACTACTTTGGGATAGCCGAGGTCACACACTTAGACTGCGACATACTTTTTTTTTTGTGATTCCAGAGAAACTGTTAGAATACCATAAAGATTCTCTTTGTTTGTGCCTATTTTAAGAAACTCATAATCCAATTCAGGCAGAGATAGAGAGATTAATAATCAATAAATGTAGATGATGGAACTTTAACAACAAATTTCAAAGGAAGAGAGATACCATATGAGATGTGGCAAACATCCTTCATTCAGCAATTCTACTATTTTGATTGCATACAAATTAAACATGTCTCTCATTCTAGTTCAGCATAGCTAATAAAATGCAACATCATTCATTCTCATGCAATTGCATCTCAAGATGACAAACATCATGAATAAGACTTCAGAAATTTTAATAGTTTGGTGCTGACACCACAGCTCTGCAGCTTTCCCAAATCTGGACCAGGGGACTCAAACAGTTGCCAAAACATACCAGAAATCCAACCACTGCTCCCGAGTCAGTATCAGCTGTTAAACTGCTAAGGGTGGTAAAATGCTCATACTGCATATGAGCAGTTATCACTACCTGTCTTGTAAAAATTATATTAAGCGCTCTATATGATTTTGATCGTTTCAGTGTGGCTATTAGCATTCTTCACTAGAAGCAGACAAGACTTACTGAGAAAGATTGAACAAAATTTTGGAAACAGACAAATCCAAATTTTACACTTTCTACTCTTTTGAAGAACACATGGTACATCTTTCACCTTTCTTACTGATTACATTATAGCAGATAAGTAAATCACTAAAAATCTAAATAATCACAAAACTTTTTCTGATTTTTCTCACCTTTTATTCTACATTCATTTCAAATTCAACAGTAAACTGTTGCCACAACTGGCTGCATCTGCTCTGCCCATGCCCCCATAAACATCAGAGTAAAAGGAGGGGAGTGATAACAGAAAGCTCAGCCTCGTGTAATCTGTTCAAATGATCAACCACACTTGTTTATTCACATGGGCTAGACATCTAAACTCAGGATGACCTTGATACTTCTGGGCTTCAGTAAGGAGGAAGAACTATTTGAGCCCCCAGAGAACTCCACAAGACATTGATTTAAGGCTCCATTTTTAGAACTGTTTGGAAATTAATATAAAGATGCATTTTATCATACTTGTGCTAAAACATTACGTTTCTCCATTTTGCCAGCATGATATGAGGCGATTAATATACACTAGTAAAAGAGTGCTGCTTTCATGATTATTAGGCTTGTATATCTTTTACAGTCATTACAGCTTTTATACCTCACAAGAAAAACCTTCCAGTCTACCTTTCCCCCCTGAATTTGCATGAAATTGGCACTTTTTTCCTAGAAATCCCCATGAAATTAACACTTTTCCAAAAAGGTCACAAAAAAATTTATAATACTCTTTTTTGCTGCAGTAATATTTACTGCAACAAGTTGGTTTGAATGCCTATTTTTCAATACACTATTGAGAGATATTTCCAGTGTGATGGGGAAGTGATAGGCTACAGAAATAGTTGAAATTTGCCTTCAGTTATGTGCCTGATTTGACAGCTTCTTAGACATGTACCAACAGGTCATTTCTACATTAACTTCTCTGTGATGTCTTGGAATGGGTAAGAGCAATTTTGAGACAGGAAAGAGAATAATCAGAAAGTTTTTTGAAGACGTATTGAAAATGCAATTGACTTTTATTAAAAACTGTATCTAAATTAAGTGAGTGTAAACTTTGATGAAAGACATGGATAAAATTTACCTCTCTAAGCCCTCATCATAGTGATTTAAAGGAATATAAAGGGGGCAAAACACATGACATTACTTTCCAAAAGAAAGAGTTTACTGTGTTTAGATTCCTGGAGTGTGCTTAATTGTAATTTCAAATGTAAACTTAACTTCTAGTTTTTATTTTGATAATTACAGAATGGTATCCGATTATAAGAATTGTTGCATAGTCCTATCTTCAGTCCAGATGAAAAATGATTTTTAGTTAAGTGTTTGCATAGTGCATTGGAACAGTAGAAGAGAGAAGTCACTGTGGACTGGGTAATTTCTGTGAATTCCTTGGTTAGTAATGAAATAGTCTTTGAATGACTGGGATAAAAAAATAAAATATACTTCAATATTTACCTTCTGGAATGATTTTTGTTCTTTTAAAATTTTAGAAGTATTTTTCCCTCCAAATTGTTAGATGAAAATAATGTCAGGTCAAACTTCTTCTGACTGTCATTTTTGTCAAGACAAATCTTATTCTAACTAGCTTTTCTTTAGAGTCTGTCCTGCAATGCTGCTTTTCATCAAAACAGCTGCTACTAGGAGAATGCTGAGGCCTTCAAAAGCAAAGATTAATGGATCGGGAAAGACAAAGCCTTATAGGTGTGAAAGGCAACTCAGGCCAAGAGAGTATAAGCTGCATAGTCAGAAGTGTAATTTATTTTTAAATGTTTTTTATGTTCTGTCTTTTAAAATGAAACAGGGCAACAGATATAGGAAATAAATATACATAGAGGGGTGATAGAGGGAAATATAGGAAAAGAGGAAAAAAGTATAAAACTGAAGAGGAAGGAGTTGCATTTAAGGGTAATTGAGGAAAAAGCACAGTGCAGTGAGCAATGGACTAGAGGCAGGGTTAGTACAGAAGGGTAATAGAATTTATTAAACCAATTGGCTTAGTCAGAAAAGAACAGATGAGCTTTCAGGCATGCAAGCCCTTCTTCAGATGTGAAACAGCAGGGAATACAATGAAACTTTTCAGGTACTGGATCCCACCCACAGACAATGTCAGAACCCTGACTGGCAGAGGAGGCATGGATTAATGACAGGTGACACCATCTGAATTATTCAAAATACTGACGCCCAGAAAGTATTAAGATACCACCAAGTTTAAGATATGCTACTAAACCTCTTGGGCAAGGACTTGGATTAAAAGAAGGTAGATTTTGGGGGCTGTTCTCATTCCATTAACTTCTCACTTTCCTTTTGAACTTTATTTGGGAATTAGCACCAGTTCCGGGGTTCTCCTGCAGTACTGCTAATGCCGTGATGCCTTAGGATTTTAGCTTCTATATTTTTCATATATCTACAATCTTGTAATTCTTTATTATATAACTCTAAGCTCCATATAGACTGTTAGCTACTGTTCTCCCATTTTGGTCAGACAAAGCAATTCCTCTCTTTGCCTGGAAACCAAGGACACCTTACTGTCTCAGGCCCTGAGAAATATAAACAAAAGTGAGTTGGTGGGGAGCAAACTTGGAGTAAATTACTTCATTACCTGAAGCTGTAATTGGAGGATTAACCCCCAATATGCAAATGGACCAAACTTATAAAAGTATGAAAACCTGTGACCTGTCATCCATTTTTGGGTGTAGCCCCTGGGAGGGCTTCCTCTGCCCAAAATGTACCTGAAGGCCCTTCAATAAATATAACCACTTTTTATTCCCTCAGTTTTGTCTAGCCTGTGTTTTTAGGTGGTTCCAACAAGGCATCAGCAGCACAAATTGCTCTTAGACCCACAGCTGAGCCCCTAAGCAGGGCAGCACTGTTCTGTTCTCTCATTTTGGTGGGAGAAAGAGAAGTGGTCTCAGGTGGATTGTGGAGAGCAGCTCCAGCTCCCATATTAACCAAACACGATCAGGTGGCGCTGCCCAATTCTGTAAAGAACATCTAAAGAGAGACATAGTAAGCCCAAGACATGCAATATAAAGCAGATCTATTCCATGAGGGGTAGAACAGAAGGTTGCATAGAGAAGCAGAGCACAACATTTAGTGTGCCACAACATTCTCAGTTTCACTTTGGTATTACTGTTTAGCCATTGCCCATCTTGAGAGTGATGGTGTCATCACAGAGTTCAGGTTCCCCACAGATTGTTTCTCACAGATGAACAAATTATCAAGTTTTGTTCCCAGTATATAGTAGGGGCACGTGTGCATAAATATATTTAAATAGGGGTTGATGGTGAAGGATGCCAACCACCTGGAGCACACCTTGCATTCATTAGAATTTGGGGTTTTCAGCAACTGCCAGGGTCAGAGTATCTTTTATTGAACTCACTGTAATGAGGACAATATCTACCACCAAAGACTAGGACTTGTAGTACTGTCAAGCTGATCCTTCGATTTCACTTTAAACTACAACAGTAACAGCAATGTGTTACAGTGACAGACTGTTTCCCAACTACTATTATTGCTGGAGCAGCTCCTGGAGGACCAGCAGGTCAAGACCCTCTTGTACTTGGTGTTGTTCATGATGTACAGTAAGGCATTGTCCCTGTCCCCAAAGCTCCAAAACTCGTAAGCTGACACACATCTTAAATATTTAATACACTTTCTGTACCAACATAAATACCTCACTTACATCAAGGTGCTACGAGATACAAACCAATGTCTCATACTGTAGTAACCTAAACAGTAGTCTGAATATAAATTAATATTTCTCACAGTCTTCCTTTCATTTTTAAGAGGACTGGATATTGAGGGGCTGAGAGAGGTGTCTGCCATATGTGTGTCTATTAGTAACACAAAAGGTTTTAACAAATGGCAAGCATATTACTGGTAAAGCAAACAAACCTATTGACACACATAGGGGAAAATTCTGTACTTACATGTACCCATTCAAAGGATGTGTGTTGACTTCTAGAGACTTTTAGAGAATGGAAGACTTCTTCCAGAGAATAGAAATACTGTGCCTGAAAGAATCATTCCTAAAGAATTCTGTGGGAGCAAGGATGGTACATCTGGGACAATAGCTATTTCTGTCATCTAGATAAGTCCGTCTTCTTTCAGAAAAAAAAAAAAATGGGCCAACTTCTCTGAGTCACACGGCTGCAAACCCATTAGCACTGTCACATTTCAGAAATGCTATTATGAGTGCCTCTCACGCTGACATCATTCACTGTGTATAATAAAATCCTCACCTTTTCTCTTGGTCAGGCCCACAGCTCAATAGGTCCTTTGGTTTCTTAGCTTTCAATTTTTTTCCCCTGTAAGAAGCCTGTATCCAAATTCAGCCCTTTCCTGTGTCTTTAATAGTCAGGTGGGTTTTTTCTGACCATATCTCTGAAACACCTGCCCAGGCCTTTGTTTTCTTTTACCCTAAATATCTTGTCCACTACAGCTCTTCTTTTCCAGCCTCCCACATATTCATATCACCTTCTTCTCTCCACAATCCTCTACAACTAAGGAACATCTGCCTTGCCTTTCAGTCTAATCTGATGTATCTTTCCCACACCTTGAATCCATCAATCCCCTGATTATGACATTTAAGCTCCTTCTTCCTATTTCAGAGCTTTTCTCTCCTTATTTATTCAAGTTGGCCCTTATTGAACCTCCTCCCCACCACTGGCAGCAATTCCAGGTTTGACAGCTAACTCCCTATTTCTCTGTCAAACTAATAATGTTCTCTTCCTTGCTACCTTTTTTTTAGCCAAATAGCAAGGCCAGTGCCCTATTTTTCTTTTAAATTCCTTGTCAATACATTCTTCTAATGAAATGCCCACATGGAAAAAGTACAGTGAAGGCTGGTAAAAATGCTGGGGTGGGAATTGAGATTGAGAGATTTCTTTTGCCTAAAGCATTCAGAGCAAAAGCCACAGATTCTTCCCCTCCTTCCTGCTCACTGAGGATTTGCAGAGCTAATTTGCAGAGTGTTCTTGACCACTGCCCCATTCTGACCAAGCTTGTTGCCTGCAACTTTACAAAATCTATCAGCCAGGACAAATGCCAGCTTGGACTCCATCTCCACATTGCCCGTCAAATTTGAAGTTGAATGGGTTTTAAGTGCGGGCAGAATTTGGCCTGTTTCCTTAATTAAATATGGTCCTGTCAGAAAGCTCTTACATTAGCTGGGGACAAAAAGAAAAGGAGAAGAAAAATTAAATTATGGAGAAAGGGCTTAAATCAGAAAAAGTCATTAAAAAAGACATCATTAAATATATGGGAATTTAAGCAGCTTTTAACAAAGAATGCAGCTGGAAAGAAAGCCCAACTGTATTTTAAAATCTGACAATTATGTTCTGCTTTATAAATCCTAATCTTTAAAGGACAACACCACTGTACATTGAGGAAAGCTAGGGAAAATTTTTCATGCAAAGTCAATGACAATCCTAAAATTCAAGGACAGATAAGAGATATGGTTCAGTCTTATGTTTATAGAGTGCTATCCATCCACACTTTCATAATATATATTTGCAGAATCCTCAATCGTCTAATAGTATGATAAAATGCATGTTGGCTTAAGAGCCAGCATCAGAATGTTGCAATAAAGTTCTAATACCGAAGCATAGCTATACTTATCTATGCACAAATATGCATTTGCACACATCCAGAAAACATGGGACCAAAATCACGAAACAAAAACCCTGGTTCTATATGTCTGTATGATGGCAAAACTTCCAGCCATGTACATGCAAAGTGAACCACATAGTGCAAAACCCCAGTCACACATAACTTCATACTACATTCTGCAATGTTCCTCATGAGTTCAATGAGAGTAGTACTCTAGCACTAAGTGAATATCACATAAAAATTAGACTAATATCCAGATTCAGAAATTGACTACTACTGGTTTTACCTAAATATTGTCATGACAAAGTTGAAATTATATGGACCTTATATGTATTTCATCAGACTTTCTAACCACTCACACACTTTTAGAGTGGTCACCATTAAAAATTTTAGAGCTTAATTTTTCCAAATAGCTAGCATTACTCTGCTTTTATGGTATTTTCTACAGTTAGTATATAGAATATCTAAAGAATATTAAGTTACTGACTTGCAATGCTATTTATAAGAGTTTTAATGGAAGTTTCTATATTCTGTCTGTTGTAAAATTTACAATATGTTAACTTGTTTTCTCTGTATTAAACAGACTGCTCTAAGAGTTTCCACATGCCACCAGTACTTGTAAAGAGACTATTGCTGTGGGAACTGAATAACACCTCAATGTACTCTATGTACAGAAATGTATGCTTTTATAAAAAAAAATAGCTGGCTAAGGCCAGCACTTTTTCCTCATTTACTTTATATTGATATATGACAATCCTGATAAGAAAGAGATAGACCTGCCATATTTATAATGAATCATTTTATAATCAAATATTGTATATTAACCTGGTCTCTGGCCAATCTAGCACCTGGCTGCCAAGTTCATAATTACACTGTTCTACAGTGAGGGGTATGAAATAAATTAATTTCATGCTATTTTTGGTCTCACTCTAAAATACATTTATTAGCTGGCTAGTGTTGACAACAATTAAATTTTGTTAATTCGGGTCTTGATTTTCCCTATTTAAATTCTTTTTGTTGTTTCTTTGCTCCATATTCTCAAGTCTGATCCATTTTTTTTACTTATTTTACATGTTCTTTCTTTGCTTAGTGATTTTGTACTTTACAGGCTCGTTTCAACTTGTTCTCTACTGAGAACTTCAAAATATAGATATTTTTACACCAAATCCAACAAGTCTAAAGCTAAAATCAAGAACATGCTTAATATAAAATTACATTTGGATTGCTGATTTCTATGGCACATCCAGCTGTAATGATACTTTACTTATCAATCCCTCATTTTTAATGTCAGACATGTTATGTTAAGCTAGCTTGTTCAAGTAATGGATTTACTGATTAGTTCCTGTTTTGGTCTATAATTGTTCAATGATTTCCTCAATATTAGCTTAACCAAAAAGCTTATATATAATTCTTTGCAATATACTTGACAGAAATACAGAAACATTCATGAGAAAATCACAGTTTAAGTTAATCAATAAAGGCTTTATCAAGAGTTTTTATTTATAGCTAATGCAAATGTTAAAAAAATGTTACAGCCATTAATTATTAGCAGTTTTTTTAAAGCACAAAGTAAGAGTTGAATAAATGTACTTTAAGACACTTAAAGCCCAGGCATTCTTTTTAAAATGACTAGCTAAAGAGCCCCTTGGGCTGTCTTTTTACTGCTTTACAAAGCTCTAATAGCACTTTTTCACCAAAGACACACCCCTTGAATCCTCTGAGAGATACAATAGCATAATTGTTCTTTTAGGTTTTAAGGCCTTGACATATCTGTCACTGAAAGAACAGTGAATAATAATACCAGAACTATTTTATGCAAATTCCACTTAGAGGTTTCAAGATTTTTGTGAGATGGATCTTGCCTCCTTGTTGACAGTTTTATTGTCACATTAGCTTTACATGAGAAAGTGGTAAAGTTTTCCTCTTTGTTAAATAATACCCCATTTTAAAATCTTTTAGATAAAGTTAAAAACAAATACAAAAACAATGAGATGGAAACATCAATTTGGAAAGGTATCAAAGGAGAAAATAGTAGTCACTTGTAAGAATTTTTCCCACTAGCTTTCATTTTTCAAATTATAAATCACACTCATTATAATGTGTAATATGTACAAAATGAATATTTACTTGCATATATGTGTATATTTACACATACATATAGGGTTATGAATAAAACATACCAGGATGTGTATTCTTAGGCTAGTCAATGAGGAATGGCTCATATCTCAAGGTCACAAAGCTACCAAATACTTTCTGTATATATATATGTTCATAGGCAGCTGATTGTATACAAACTAAATGCATACTAATATATTGCAACTCCTACATTCAGCTGGCAGAGGGGAGATGAGAGAAATATATGCGTATTTCATAAAAGATGCTGTTAGGTCAGTTTTACAAAACCTCCTGATGCAGAGGTGTGATGAAGGTGCCATCCAAGATAAGAGTGATAAGTTTAACCCCAGTCTGCAACTAAGCACCACACGGCCCTTCACTCCCTCCCTCCAGCTGGTATGGGAGAGAGGATCAGAAGAGTAAAAGCAGGAAAACATGTGTTGAGGTAACAACAGCGCTGCTCAGCAGTGACTAAAACATGTTATCAACATTATTCTCACCCCAAATCCAAAACACAGCACTGTACCTGCTATTAGCAAGAAAATTAACTCTTTCCCAGCCAAAACCATGACAATATCTAAGACACATTCACAAATATTCATAAATACAATACTTGTGAATGTATTGTAGATGGATCCTGCAGCCTGTCTACTCCAGTAGCAAACAGGTCTCTACAGAATTTACAAAGAAATCATTCTGCAGAAAAGTTTTCTTTTTCAGCTACAGTGAAAACAATTCTGCATTTTGCCCGACTGTCCTGTTCACTAAGAAATAACTTTGATCTGAACCAGAAGAGTCTTCTGATTTACATGTAAAAGTATCCTCAGAATTCCTCAGACCGTGGCTTTAGAACCAGTCCAGTCTAGACCCAATTCTTGGTTTTCTCTTCTTCAACTGCACTACAACAAGAACAGCAAAAATACTACAGAAACACAGGTTTAAAGAAGAGATGCTGCACCCCTCTTTTTTGTGAATGCCTGTAGAATAGAAGAAAGGGAGCCCATTTTCCTTTCCTATAGTGTGATCTCAAGCATATTTGCTTATACAGTCAAAATTTTAGCCAGCTCAAAGAATGGGGCTCCCTGTTAGCCCAGCTTCTTTGGAAAGCAATCCCAGAATGAAGCCAAAAGGAATGGGAAAATATGCCAGTACAATCCGCAGAGGCACAGATAATCCTTCCTGGGAATGTGAGAGGAGAAGAAGGAATTGTGTGATATAGTTCCATGACCTGTTCATGAGCAGGGATGTGTCCAAGGATACAGAACTCCTCTGCATAGACACAGTAGGGAGAGAGGACTCAGAATCTAAGAGATTTATGCTGTGCAACTGTTTTTGTAATGGATTTTTCACTCTTCAAATGTACTCTTGTACAAATATTATGCCTCTAATTTGACTGTTTTTAAATCTTTGTCTCAACTTATAGACACTCATTTGATTGCACAGGCTTGAGGAACTACCCAGTCCTGGTGGAAAGATAGCTGTGCTCAAGGGCATGCTATGAATCTGTATGGTTATGAAAATAATCCTGGGATATTTAATATTCATGAGGAGCAAACATGACCTCCATTACCTCTGAAAACACTATTACAGAGTAAACTGCATAGAACTGTATTATAATAAAAAGTTATTTTGCATAAAGTTGGGCGAAAACTTCTACATGCAGTGTAAAATCGATTCATACTATTTTTATACTGAATCCAGCTGTATACATTCTTATACCTGGTTCAAGCACCAGGTTCAAGCATACTTAGTTTTCCCTTGAGTTAAACTCATTAGACACAAATCAGATTCAAATTTACCAACTTACAGCTCATTTGCAAAACATGTGGACATTCACAGGACTCTTCACTCTAAGTCCTGAGTGAATAAATACCTCTGATGTGCAAAAATCCACATTTTCATTTCTAGAGCAAAGGATTGCTATTGACCAGACTGACTACCACTTAGTCCTGGTGGTGAACAGCACCTTTACCAAGCACCTGAAGTATAATGGAGAGAATTATGTGTAAAACTCACTGATCAGCCCTCTGTGAGGAATTCAAGAGTTCTCAGTGGATCCAAAAGATACAATGATAATGAGACAGTTCCCACTAAGTTGCAGAACTACAACCAAAACAAGACAAAGTTGGCAATGTCTAAGCATGGACAAATGCAAATATGGCTCAAAATTTCTTTTTCTGCCCTCACTAAGTTGTTCTGTAAGCAGTTCCTACAATACAGATGACAAGTTCTTAAGCAAATTCCACACTGGCACAATCTGGCCCGGCCTGGACTGCTGGGTACTACATGGCAGAGAGCCTTTTTCTTGGGAACTGTGGAGAAAGAAAAACCCTTAGAGAAGAAATCTGCCCAAAACTAATTTAGGCAGTGGTATTCCAAGGAGTAGAACAACCACAACACAAGGTATTTGTTGATGTGTATCAAACTATGGACATTTGCTACTTACATTGGTTATGTAATCACAAATTATAGGTTACAGTCAATTTCCTTGAGCTGGTATTTCTTTCCAAGGTCACTGGGTGAGAAGTGGTTGGGTGCCAAAACACTGGAGAGGAAGTATGCAGTATGCAGTAAAGCAGAACATCTTTTTTATAGTAAGAAGTAGAGCCAAGTAGAGGAACATGTATTTTCTGAGTGCAGTGGCACCAGAGGGCAGGATAGAAGGCGCCAGTTTGGTGATTTCTGTCTGATTCTAGAGGGAAGTGAAGGATTTAAATAAAGAGGTTAAAAAACTGGGGATAGGACCCAATTTCAAATCTTATAATGCCATCCTTCCTACCCTGCCTTTGACCATGTGGACACTTCAACCACTGAAGCCACAGCCTATTGATGTGGGAAAGATGAAAATGGTTTCTGAATGTCTTCCATGTGAGCCATGGAAATCCTGAAATGAGGAATATCCCCATTACAAGGGGACAGATGGAACAAAGCCCTCGGTGGGATCTTGCCATAAGACAAAGTATTGATTGTATATTTTATCACTTCTTTCAAAACAGAAAGTGCCTCAAAAGTGGAGGGTATGTGAGGCAGAGCAAGAGCCCACTGATCCCTCAGATCATGGAGCCTGGAGCTGAGGGACCCAACCCACTGCCTCAGGCAGGAGCAGGGCAGCCAAGGGGGCACAGAGGATAGCACCAGCACCCAGTATTTGGCATCTCCCCAGGGACAGACTAAATCTGGGTTGGAATGTGGCCCTCAACTGGCTTGGTGGGAACCATGACTGGGACAGGACATGGCTGTGGGTAGCTGGGTAAGGGGCTTCTGGCCCCAGGGGGCTTATATGGTGTCCTGGGCTAAGGGAAGAGTGGGGTAGTCCTGGGGGAAGAGTCCTTCAGGCCCTGATGGGAGGAAAATTTTTTGTTTGACCTATTTGGAAGTTTCAAGTGGAAGCAACCATTGCTGAGCAAAGTGCATGGTCTGGATCTTAGACCCCAGCAGGAATGCAGACAGGAATGCAGTCGGTGATTTTGTTTCGAATGTTACAACTGCATGATCCATAGAGGAGTTCTATTAAACTGCTACAAATTCTGCATTCAGACAAGCAGTAATATCAAAACCCATACTTCAGGGCTTTGGTTGGTCAGGAAAGATTTATTTCTTCTAAATGCACAAGTGCTCAGCAGCAGGAGAGAACCGCCTTGTTCTGAATCAGCACAGACTGGCTATGACAAGAGACAAACACACTAGACAATATATATGTGAGGTGAATTTTCATTTACAGATGTCTGATTGATATAGCTTTCTTGAATAACTCAAACTGGTAAGAATACCCAGAATTTTTTTCCTTTTCTTGAAGCTTGAGTAGGTGCAATTTCCTCCATTTTTTCTCCCTTTCCAGGGACTTAGATACTGGTACACAGTGGCCTTTCAATTTCTGTGCCTGTTGACCACAGTAGGTCCTATGGGTTGAGGTGTTTGATTTTAAAGGGAATTTCTGAGGTAATCAGGATCATTCCAAATAATAATGACCTAACACTGTATGACACTCCATTGAAAACAGATCTTATTCTGAACCCTTTGGCTCTTTGAGCTGAATTTGAACACAAATCTAACACCTAATGTATTAATATCTAACTTATATCTAATTAACTCAAAAATTAACTGAAATTCTAATTAATTACAAATTCATAGCTGATCTAATATCAATTTTTGTCAGGCATCATAAGTATATTATGTATAAATATTATAAATAATTTCATCTTGTTCATATGTTCCCTAAACTAAAAATGGTATCCTAGAGATACAGACAGTTCAGGAATTTGTTATGGTGAGGCTGTACTGCAAGTTAGAAATTCCAAATATAAACGAGAATATTTGTCTTTAGTATAACTTGAGAAATTAGAGGAAGATTTTCTTTTTTTTTAAGTCAGCATGACGCATGGAGAAAATGTATTTTTAAATACAAGCAAAGTTGTTTAGTTTTTCTTGTTTTGCTTGTTAGTCTAGTCATCTCCTCATTTTATGGATTCTATCTTTAATTCCCTGTGTATTCTCAAGCATCAGCTCTAAAGTGAGATAATTCCTTCTTTACGTCATCGTGTATGCAGATGAAACTTCTCTGCCTGCACAAGTTTATTGTCCTGTTGGTTGAGGATGTACAATTAGATGTCTAATTCCAAAACACACCTTTCTATAAATCCAGCCCACTGAATAACGTTCATTATCTTAAGACATTTCTGTGGACGAAGGTTATGTTGTTCTGAGCCATATTAATCTCTTTGTCTAAACATCAGTAGCTTAATAGGTTTAAATCAGAGCTATATTGCTTGGAGTAAAATGATGTGATTAATGTGAACTAAATACAACTGGATCACCTCAGCATCACTCTGCAGTATATAAAAACCTTTTATCATTGGAACTGTGAGAGTGCTTGGGAAAGCCCAGCCTTGGTAAGCAAATTCCTTGCAAAATCCACCAGAGAAGGTGAGCAGATCAAAGGTACCTTAACTGCGCGGAGGACTTTCTGTCAAAGGAGGTGTATTGTGAGCCAAGAGCATTTTCACCAGTCAGGAGGGCAAACCATGACATGAAGGGTTATGTTTCACATTTAGCATGAAATAAATAAATTAAATTAAGAAATAAAGAAATGAAAACAAGATCCACGAGCTGCAGGAGCAGTCCTTTTACTTCCAGGCCCATTTGAACTACTGCTATGAAACTAAGGAAGGAGGGATGGCAGAGGTTCGTGGAACTGAGAAGAGTGAAGGAGGGGAGAGGTCCTGCCCTGCAGAAGTATTTCCTTGCCTATGTCAACTGCCTAAAAGTGCAGAAGTCACCCTCTTTATTGATAAAAAGGCAGAAAAGGCTCTGCTCTGCTCTGAACCTGTTACACTGTTCAATTGCTGAGAGAGCAATAGGAACATTGAGGCGAATGAAGAATCAAGAAAGAGGAAAGTTGAACAATCTCATAATAGACAGAAAACGGCACAGAGATACTACAGAAGAATTGAGCTTAGGAAAATAAATAGAAAATAAAAACAGTAACAAAAGACTCCATAGAAGTGTAAGGGGAATGGGGAAAAGAGCAGCAAACAGAGAGTGTGAGTCATAAGCACAATTGTGAAGATCAGATTCACAGCTGCTCCACATGAGAAAGCAGAGGCTCCTCTGCATGCCTGAAGGTGAGCTCTCTCCCACAAGTCTTCCAAGCATGGGTCTCTGAGCCCCCCCTCTTTCACTGAAATTATAGAGAAAATGTCATAAATACTAATCTCCACTCCAAACAAGAGGCACATAGCAAGTTAGGCCTCACCCAAAAACTTTGCCCTGCTCTACATCCCTCCCTTGAAGTGCCATTCCTGGAAAGCACTGAAGAATTTCACACATCACCTCTAACACAATGAAGTTTCACTCTTTAACTGTTAATACTAAATTCCCATAGCAATCCTGTCATCTTTTCCTTATTTTAGCTGGTTGTAATGGCAAAACTCCTCTTTATCATGGATATAGGAAATACAAAACAATTGAGAGTTCCTTCATTTACAGCACTGCATTTTTTGCAGCCAGCCAACAGCATCCCTTCATGGCTGAGCTACAAGATCTGATGTCGTATGCATCCCCCCATTACAAGACCATCTCTGTTCAGTGTAAAATCTAATCCTCTCTCACACACATTTCACTGCAGATATAAAATACCTAGAGGTTAATGTGGAGAGAAAGAGCTGTTTTCTCCCATTCTTCCCAGTCACTGTGGACTATATCTGCAGCCTGTCCACCACACAGGCCCATAAAGTCAGAAGTCTCTTCTACACAGGCCCCTCTGTCTATGTGCTTAAAGTGGAATTTGCAAGCATGTCTAGACTCCTATCTCTCATTTTGATCGCTGCAACATCCTTTTCTCAAATCTTGACAAAAACAGCCAAGCCATGCTCAAATCCATTTACAATTGTGCTGAAAAGATCATTTTCTCAGGCTTTTCCTTTGACCACATCATTCTGCTTTCTGCATCCTCTCGTATGGCTCCATGTTGTTTTTACATGAGACATTAACATCTCCATCCTTGCACGGACCAGCAGAGTCAATGCTCAGTCTATTTGTCATTTCTCAGTCATCAGCTCTCACCTGTGACTGATTCATGATGTAAGCTTTCTTCTCAAACTTATCAGGTATGCCTAGCATGAATGATTAGTATTGGTATGCCATTAGTATTCTCAAAGAGTTTTTGGTTTGGTTTGCTTTGGTTGGTTGGCTTGTTTGGGGGTTTTTGTTTTATTTTGGTTTCGTTAGATATTTACAAAAGCCAATTACTCAGCTGCTGCACTAGTTCTGATTCTCTCCTGCTCCAAGATCCTCTTGGGACAGGATAAAGATTTTTTTCAGGGAATAGGTTATATCTCCCAGATTATCCTGAGATACCTGTACTGATTCCAGCAACTGATTTTGAGACAGGCTCCTTCAGGGATGCATTTCCTTACAACAACTAGGAGTAGATATTTTCAAGGCAAATATCAGTGAAGAGTTAGTAGAAAAATGATTCACTGATCGAGCCATTTTCTCAGACTCCAAAACCATGAAGGCTCTTCTAGAAGGTAGAGTTGAGCATAAGATGCAAGAAGTCCCTCAACTTTCCCTTATTAGCAGAGTCTGAGCTTCATTTGAGCTTCGCAAGACTGCTGGTCAGTTTGGTGCTTTATATTTCTCAAGCACTTAGTATAAAGGGAGAAGGGAAGAACTTTGTCTTTGCTGCCTTTTGTCTGCTTCTTCCAACAAATACTGCAGATGTTCCATTCTAACTCCTGTTGTTATTCTCCCTTTTCATCCTTTAGCTTCTGTCATTTTTTGAAGACTTCCAGAGAGTAAGTTTTTTTCTAAATTCCATGTGACCATCCTATATGCACTTCTGGTTATGATCAGAGCTCAACCTAACTTTCCACTACTTTTCTTTGGACCCATCCTAACATATTGATAATATTGTGTAGTGCTGTTTCCTTACCTTTCTTATTTGATATTCTCTTCTAATAGACTTTCAGCTGATTCTGTTCAATGCCTGGGGTGTGCCAGGAGCCATAATTCTAGTCTCCATTTCACCAGTGAGATGTAATCCAAAGTAAAACTTTCTCTGGGTAATTCAGGACTTTTATCAGCTAAAACAATATCAAAGTATAGCTGTCTAATATGGCATGAAATCCAAATAAAATTAATTTGGTGGACATTATATAGTAATATGACTCAGTTGTCCTAAAGTGGGTCAGTGCTCAAAAATGAAAGCTCCCTCTAATTTGAGTGCTGGGAAAAGTGCTAACATTTAAACTTCCACAGTGTCTAGTGTTCCATGCCTATTACTCTCCTCATGTTGGTCTCTTCATTGCTTGAGGGCCAAAATTCAACTTTAAGAAAAATTTAAGAAAATAACCACACAGATGTATAGAAAAGTACATAAAAGCATCCTTGACACAAAAAAATGTAAATCACAATGCTTACAACTTATTTCATTTTCTTTCTCCTCCCCTTCTTTTTCTAAGGCATAAAAAGAATAATAATAATAAAAAGTAAAACAAACAACAAAAAAGGAAGCCTGGCATAGTTATCATTCATGTTGATGTCAACAGCCCAGCATAGACAGGTTACAGGAAAATACCACCCCAGGGATTCTATTCATGGTGCACAGCAGGGCCCTGTCTGTAATTACTGTGGCCTAGTTATTTCTCAGGGAAAGAAGTCCACCACCAGATCCTTTTTTTTTTCTTAATAGGTGAAGTTGAACCTAAAGCACTGTAATTTTAATCAAATCTTTCCCATCTGCGTGTAGTGTCTCTAAGAAGTTGAAGATTTAAGTGTATGTTGTAGGGTTTGCTGAATAGTCCCAGAGGGGGGAGAAAGGGCAGAGAGATTGCAATTATGTTACACTTAAAGGTATTTCTGTTGCCAAGAAAGGGACGGGGGGGCGGGGAAGGGAGGGGTGTCTTGTGAGGTTTTTTTTTCCCTTTCTCTCTCTGTCTCTTTTCCCCTTTCCCTTAGTGAAGGTTAAGATGATGTCATGGATGGAAAGGAAATACTGCAATGGAACAGAAGACAAAGCCAGAGTGAGAAGGGGAAACAATAAAGCAGCAGTTTATAATATGTCCATGAATTGTTTTAAGAATAAAAGGTTTCAAGAAGGATGATTAAGTAGTTTGACCTAGCATTTTCTGCATTGCTTCTTTTCCCCAGGGAAGTCTCACACTCAGAAACCATAAGTAAGGCTTTACATGGAATGTTACCTTTAATATTGTGATTTCCAATCTCTCATCTCTCTTTATGAGATTCCATACTTTACATGATAAATCTGCTGTTTGTGCTTTTTGAGAAAACACAGTTTTTCAATTATGGCAAAATTTATACAGGAGAAGGATCAGATTCCTGTATCAGATGTTTAAGTCTAGCAACTACTTGGCCATAAAAGGTTATTAAGGATGCATGTCCATTAGTACCTTTTGGAAATGAACAGAAGTCATAGAAGTGACAGTTAATACAAAAATCTTGTCCAGAGAAGGGCTCATTCAGCTGTTATAGTTTTAAAACAACAACACACTTAAAATCAAGCTGCTATGTGCTTGCATTCTTAAAACAAGAGCTATCAAAATAACATGTTGTTTCTTCAAGTTGCGGTTTTCTGTTTTGATCTGTTGCCACTCTGGTTTCTAGACAATACCAGCATAACAAGGGTGATGCTTAGTGTTCAGCTGTTGCTTACAAATGAATTGTTTCTTCCCACTAGTTAAGTTATGTGTATTTTTGGGCAGCCAGCCTGCAGGTCTAGAGCCAGTCAAATGCTATCTCCGATTCCTAAGGCACCTCCTGCGAGCAAGAGGGTAGATGCATTCATGTAAATGAATGTTAATAATAATGCAAGTAACTGGATATCTCAAAAGTGCAGTCTAGATAACAGAAACTGCAGCTGTGGCACCTGCCTTAACAAACTCACAACCAAGGAAGGTGTGATAAGATTCTTTATTTACTGAAAGTTAATTAACCCCCAAATTATTGACTGATTTACTCCAATACTACAGATTCACTTGTGTGGGTTTATGTCCTATCTCTCTGAGAGGGTGCAATGTGAAATACCAGAACCAGTTTATGTCCACAGCTTTTGAGTTTCCTTACGTACCTGCCTGGGCATGTTTTAATTAATGTTAGACCAAAATAAATTGTTGGACAGAAATAGCAATGTGAATAAGCTGCACATCCTGAAGCAATTGTTTCTTCCAGTCTATAATTTTCCAGGATATTCTGGAAGGTCTCCTAGATTCTACCCTGCTCATGTGTCACTGAATTGAGAGAAGGTGTCAAAGTTCAAAAGCATAGACCAAATATGTGCTCAGTACTTCTGAACTCCAGAAAGGATGGGAGGAATAAAAGAAATAATTCATTAAAAAAAAAAAATCATAAAACTATGAAATGTAGGAACATTTAGAGACATTTCCAACAAAAAGTCAGTCTCCTTTTAATGAAGTCATATTAATTTGGCCTCAATATATTCTCAAAATAAAATCAAGTATCATTTACAATTTAGCTATTAGGAAAAAAATAAGGAAAGAAGGAACATGAAGAAATAGCTTTTATTTTTCAGCAAAAATTTCAAATCATTTAAGCAGTTTTCTGTTCTGACTCACAATTACTTCATGATACATTTCACTTCACACTAACCTCTCTGGTTTTTGTATAGGTATACTCTTAATTGTTAATTTAAGCAAGTATTTTTTCATTCAAGCACATTTAATAACACAGCAAAGTTACATAACACATATGTGTATTTGCGTATAAAAAGCATACAATCACATTATTTTCAAAATGTATTCTTCTTGAAAAACAGTTACTTATTGTCCAAGAAAACTTGAGATAAATGCATGGTACTACAATATTAAGATTGTCAATATCAGAGTGAAAAAAATAAGGTAACAGTTGAAAGTAGTGGACATTCAATATCAATATTTCCTCATTTTATGTTATCCATAAATAGTAATTATAATAAGCAACATGTCCAATAAGAACACTTAACAGAAAATTTTAACAGAAAGAAAAACTACTAGAAGCTACTAGAAGCTAGAAACTACATTGGAAGGCTTTTTGTTTAAGTTCAGGGTAGGTTTGGTTTTGGATTAGTTTACTTGGTTGCTCTTAATATCAAAATCCCTGGTGGCCTAGATTACTACAATTTAAGAGCCAGAAGAAAGAAAGGACAATTCATATGCTGCTGGCACTTGTAACCAAGCATGGATTTTTTAGATTTATCTTGTTCATGGTAAGTTGTTCCATTTCTAGAAATATAGGGATGATAAGGGCCGAAATGTTTAATTTAATGCTGTGTAAGCAAAAAGTAGCCTTTTCTTTTGGTATGCTAGTTAAAGATTGGGTTTATTTTCAAAAGATCCTCATAATTATATTAGGATTCCCATCCTGCTGAATCAATTTACAATTAATACAGTAGCAACCTGCTGCTTAGTTTAATGTTGTGTATCTCACTTTTCTGAACAAATATGAGTGACCATGTAGTGTCTGATGGGACAAAACTTCTAGACTGCATTTTAATGCAGTGGATTGCTTTATGGAAACTTGCAGACAACCTGGAAGAAAGTTATAGGATGAAAGCAAATACGCATCAAATATTCACTGTTGCCTAAGTTGTATTTCCTGCCTTGGGAGTACCAGGAGTCGTATTTCCACCCTCTGAGTTTCTGTCAGCAATCAACACCATTTACAACACACGCTGCACAAAGGAAAATTGCATTACAATGATAGTTGATCTCTGTTATGACATGTATCTTCATGGCTAAAGAGGGAAAAGATAAGTCATCACTGAAATAGCCATGAATGATATATCTGTCTTTCCTGGTAGGACGTGACATAAGATATTTGCCCTCATTTGCTACCTATTCACAAAATCATTGTTCTTTAGGAAAGAAAGTTATTTATAAAGGCTAAGAAAGTAAAAGCTCCGAAACATAGCTAGAAAAGGAATTCGTCAATCCTGTACAGCTTAAGGAAGTTTGAATTTTTCCATTACATGACATGCCTAAACCCAGCCTACATATAAACATTAACATCTGACAGCATATTGTTACATTCATATGTAAAAGTAAGTGCACATGCTATGTGTAACATACACCAAAATGATACACCAAAATGTTGTCTTTGAAGAAATTTAATTATACTTATCCCGTTAACGGGTGAGGCAAGAATATGTTGTCTGCAAAGACTTCACATGAGCTTCTCTGTCACTCCAGTTGTACAGTCAGGGCTTCTCTAAAACCTGCCTTTGTCTTGAGCAAATTTCTTTTTAAGAACTTCAATTCATGAGTTGTATGGTCAGAAGGGAATTTCTAAAAACCTTGGACTCCTAGCTTGAGCTGTGTAACACAAGCCACATAATTTTATCTCCTAGCTCCTGCAGGATTATTCTCCTTTTCCACGTAAGTGAACTATATTTAATTTAATAAATCTATGGAGCAAAAAGATTTAGAGATGAAAGATTATTCTCTTCTCCTGGCTAAGGCCCTTTCCAGAGAAGTGCTCAGGAGCTGGAAAAGTCATATGCATTCAGTAATAGTATGTGTCAAATTAAACATGTATTTATGTTTTCCAATGGATCTGAACTAAGCTTATGGATTCCTATGGGATTAGGCAGCTGAATTCATTTCTGATCTATAAAGCTTCAGCCTTCTAAAATGCAGTGTCTTTAGTAATCAGTCTGAAAAAGTCAACTCATGACATGGTTGTAAAAATGCCAAGTTTTTCAAACTCTCCAGAAAGTTATTGCTAGACCGGGTAACTGCTACTAAGATTATGAAACACTGTCTAAAGAGACAGATAAGACTGTAATTCTCAAAATACTCTTCTTATATGTGCTAGGTTTAATTTTTATTAAGAATAATGGCATCTTGTGCTATTTTATTTCACTTGTACCCTGAGATACTGTTTTCATCATGAGATAAATCACAATAAGCCAAAATACATACTTTTCAAGCTGTAAACCTATAGAAACTACTAAAAGCTAATTAAAAACAAATTCATATATTTAGATTTTATTACCTAGTAATTCCTCTGATTTGTTAAAGCAAAAGCATTGCTCTCTGATAAAATATCCATAAATGCTGTGTGATCTACTCTACTTTCCTTAAATTTACATAAGATTTATAGTTTAATATTATATATACAGATGCAAGTATTTAAACTTTACCTTGCAGTTTAATATAGAATAACTAGCCAATTTTGAGTGTACTTACATGTTTGATTTTCCCTAGACAAAAGAGATATTAAAGAGAACACAACATAAAAGTAACTTTTACCAGTTTATGGATGCTTCATTTTGCATAAGAAAAAAAATATGAAGTGCTAACCACATATATAGTGAAAATAATAACTTTTTCTTAATGTGTCCCCTACAAAACCCAACCCAAGTCACTGACTTTTTCACTGAGAAGTTTTGAGTTTTGCTTCTAACCTCAGCAGAAATTTAAGGAAAACATGCTGCACTGAACACTCAAAGATACTTTTTTTCCTAACGTCTTGAAATTTTTTTGGAATGTTGATTGCACTTTGTCTTGTCCATGCATTTTGATTTATACCTTTGCATTAACATGCTACACAAAGCCACTGTATATGGAGATAATGAGATGTTTGGGTTAGGAGGCATGCAGAATACACCTGTGATATTACATTATGTCAGTATGATTCCTAGGCTGTGAAGTGTATTATGGGTTAATTAAGGCATGGGAAATAATGTATATGAAAAGATATGTCTTCTTTACTTCCAGTGAAATAAAAACTTCAAATCAAAAACATCTGTCTTTTTTCGTTTATATGTCAAAATGTAATTGGCTATGGTTGGGTTTTGTTGCCTTTATTACTTTTAATAGCTGTACAGCCACTGATTGCCCAAGCTGATGGTTAATTTAATTTCTGTCAATACAATATTGGGGCTGTCTGCATATTCAGGCCATGATTAACTGCAGCAGAGTCCATAACAGTAGTGTTATTATTACTGCATTTAACTACCTCTCGGGAGAAGACAAATTAAATTATGTTGAAAATGCTGTTGATTATCATTACAGACTTATTTGTAGAGCACAATTACTGATCTGTTGTAAAATAAATCAAATTTTTTATCATCGTGGTATAAATTAAATGTAATGTAGGCGAATGGAGAGTGGTTACTGAAAGAGTTCAGGCAGCTTTGTATAAGTCAACCAAGCACTGAATTAAAATAATAATCACAGATGAACATGATATTATATTTTAATAACAAGCTACTTCATGACCAAGTGTTCATAGATTATGGGACTTCAGCAATAAAAAAGCAAACTTAAAATGCTTTATGTGCTGTTGACTTAAACAAAAGACTGAGGCTTTCACATATAAATTATTTTCTACTGTTTCCTCTACATAAACTGGAAACTCACTTCAAGTAACCAATTTAGGGCACCACTTAAAAATATAATTACACTAATAGCTTACATATGATAATACTTTAGCTCTCCTCCTCCCTCTGTGATATACTAATCTCTGCCATACTGTATTAGTACCTTATGAAATGTGGGCCTTTACTGATAACTCCAGTGAAAACAAAATATGTGCAATATACTAGCAGATATTTAATTATACTGAATGTTCACTATTAAATACCCCTTATCCCTACATATTCAGAAGGGCTAGGCAGTTATTCACTGATTCATGAAGGCAAATGAGAGCAGGTATAAATGGTTCTTATCCTGCCCTCTCCATAGATAAGTGATCCAGCTTCAACCACATTTCTTCAGACCATCAGCCATGTCAGGAATCCAACAGGTAATTCAAGGGAGACATAAGTAGAAGCTGGCCCCACTTTCTTCCCACCCCCATTAGCAGAGTTCAGACTGAATATCTCTCATGGGAGTAGTTCCTTAGCTGGCATGTACCTTGTATCTCCATCAGATTCGCCAAAATTCTTACAATTCATATCAACAAGGGATCTGTTTAATGGAGATTTGTACCAATTATGAGTGTCTTTAGAAGTTGTACTTGCTCATCAAAACAATTCCTCAACAATCTCTGATGCAAAAGAGCTCTTACTAACTACAATGTACTCCAGCATTCTTTATACAGAAAGAAGTCCCATTGGCATTCATGGACATTTTGCCTACAAAGACACAACATAAAAAGCCTCAGAATAAGCTCTTTCAGTAGATATCTGTCAACTCATAGAATTCGGGAATTCTATTTTTAATTTTGCCAGGCATTATTACTTTGGTTTACAATCCTCCACTAACTATCTCAGAGTAACCCCTTCTCTATCCTTACTACATTTTTAGCAGAAGTCAGTCATTCCCATGAATGAATTAAATCTGCACAAAGGGTACTTGAACCCCATAGTTCCTGGCATGCCAACTGTGAGTTTTTTTCCCTGGCACACTGAGCTCCTAACTGCTTTAGGCATGCCTTGAGCTCCATGGCAGTCCTTGTGTGTTAATCACATCCATTATACTCCACACCTTGCAAAAATTTATATAGAAATCCAGAGTATACAAGCAAATTACATCTCTAAAGCACCCTTTGGCCTAGCAAAAATATGATGGGCAGTGAGCCACGAGTTCTAGTTGCAGCTCTTCATCTGACGTTAATAATTCTGTGCACTACATAACCCTTATTATGCAGCAAGGCCTCATTAAGAAAGAGACAAGTATCATTTGCCATATTTTGCAGATGGATTAACTCAGGAGTTGTAATTTGTTGTGCAGCAGGACTCAAACCTCAGGTTTTTCAGAGAGCAGACCCATGTTGTACACACATAGCCAAGATGCATTTTAACTATATGTGTTTGTCTGGGCTCTCCACAGTCACCAAGCCACATTTCCACATGTAGACAGAAGATGAACCAAGAAATTTTTACACTCCTGATAAATGTGTGAACACTAACATGATTTTAAATGACAGTAGTTTTCTTTCTTTATTTTCTCTTGTTTAAAGACATGAAAAATATCATTCAAATTTCTGTCTTTCAGTAAAACAGCAACTGAAATCATTTGTAGAAGTGTCTTGATTAAAAGATCACAGGATTCAAAGGAAGAAACCCTTGTACAAAACAGAAAAGCAGAGAATGAGGCACAAAGAATTTAAGTTTTTGTCTTGGTTGAAATCTAGAAAAGTTGAGATCTATTCCTCACTCTGCTATAAACTTTCTTTAATCACGGTGTGCTCCTGCCTTCCAGCTTAAGCTATAACCACCCATGGGTGTTGTGATAGCTGCATGCATCTTACTCTGGACATGGTAGCCAAGGGCTGTCTGGAATGGTGACCCAGACGTCTTGCTGGTATGCAAATATGACCATAAGTCACTCATCTTTCTCTATAAATAGCGGGCAGCCCAGGGCCCGTGGAGCTCTCCTGTACAGCAGCGGGCTGCACGCCAGGATCCCTCCTTGAGCAGGGACACCTCTCAAGGTTGCTCCTCCAGGTCGAGAGATCCCTTCCCACAACAGATCCTCACTAAGTGATTAATATCATGATAAACTTTGACTTCTTATGTAAGTGGTCTGAAGGATTGACTGTGCAGATATAATCCTCTAGCCATAGACAGCTGACCAAATCTGAGACTAAAGTGGGTCCAGATGCACCTAGACTCCTCTCTGAGCAAAGCAAGAGGATCTATTCTGAACCTCATGACTCAACAGGATACAAAACTGTCTCCCTGACTGTTTTCTACGCAGTAAAAAGTCAAATGTACCTTGCCAACGAACCTTGTTAGACCCCTGTTGCATTCACTATCAAAGTTTGTTAAATTGCTTGCTTATATTACATTGCTGCTTCTTCACTCATTGCTGCATGTCACTCCATCAGTGAGGTAACACTGTCATAATTCAAAATTGTCTTGCTATTATTTATATTAAAAATATATCATTGCATTCCCACTTTCTTTTGGCTTGTTATACTGGCCTGGAAAGCTCACTTTTAGGATTATTTAAAATGTGAATTTGTCACAGAGCCTGTTTCTTTGAACCGCGCATTTCAGCATCAAAGCCATCCACTGAACTGAATATAACCAAAAGAATTTTTTAAAAGTCTTTAACCATTTATCACCTCTACACAACATGAAATTCTTCTTGGCACTTTAGACTACCATAAGAATGAATAGGTCCTGCCACATGGAATTTATAATGCAATTTCAAGTGTGAGACAAAATAAGGGTTAGCAATACCAGAAGGGCAAGATTTAGCTGTACTTTGAGAAAGAAAAGATGCACCACAGAAGGAAATAGAAAATGTGCAGATATAATCTGTTCTTAAAATATTCTGAGAATCCGTTATGGAAAAGGGTGATAGACTCTGAATGAAAGGAAGTTGCTAGCAAGATTTCCATACTATGTGGGGAACATTCTTGTTCAGTTTATGCTACCAGCCAAATTATTTTCAGTTTTCAGTGTAGGACTCACTACTTAGTGTTTCTGCTTTAAAAATAAGGACTTGTAGAAAACTGGTTCTGGAAAGCCTTGACAGATCATGTGGCTAGAAACAGCATACATAGCCCTAGGTTTCCTATGTGCACATTTATGTAGAAGAAGAAAAATCACTCAGAAACAGTGTTTAATTTTTAACCATTGTTTCTATTCACACACTACTTCCCTCATCCTAAAATGGTGTTCTATATTACAAATGAGGTTAACTAAGTTACGCCAAAGTCAAGAGGTTTAAAAAAAAGCAGTAAAGGTTTCAGTGTGTGTAGATATGATCCCACCAGCTCCCACAGTGTAAACCTCCTAAAGTTCACTTCCAATACAGCAAATTAACACAAATTTGACCCAAATCTACTCATGTGACATTGACAGAAAAATCTGTGAAATCATACATGCAAAAGAAAATTAACTCAATACAGCCTTTTCTATTTTTTGAAAAGGTAAACAGTGTAAGCTTTGCAAACACAGGAATATAAAAGAGTGCAATGTTATTAATATTGCACTTGATTAAAGATTACAAATACCCATAAAAAGCACACCAGCCTGCAGTAAATGACACTGACATGTTCTCCTAACAATGAATGTTTTGACTGAAACAGCACAACTACTTCAATATCTATGCTCAATGCAGGTGAAATGCACTCCACAAAGGCGGAACTCTGAAAGGATCCCAATACGGTAGTGGAGGGCACTGAGCTTATTTGATGTGACACACTCCATTCATCTTCATGAAAGTTTCAAACTCATGAGATAGATACAAACTGATGTCTATTGTCATTTACTGGGAAACTATGAGGTGTAAACACTTCACACAACTCCCTCACAAACATCAAGCAGGATGATAGCTTTGATGGCACTGATGGATGATGTCCTTATGGTCAGGGGAAGGAGACTTGCATCAGCACTGACACTGTGGGATCTATCAGCTGTCTTTAAAACAAAGTGGATCACAGGAGAGTACCAGAGCACAAACACATAACAGTGCTAAGACTTTGTTCCCTCCTCAGGAACAAAGCACAGATAATTTGATGACTGCTCACAAGATGCCAGCTTGTAAGGTTCAGAGATAAACTGTTCTTCATTACATGATTATGCCTTATAATTATGTCTTCCATATATCATTAATACATTCCATACAAGATAAATCATATTATGGAATGATTATGATCTGACCATATATGACCATGATACAGTAGGCAGACCAGTCCCTGTCCACACACAGGGAAAAAAATACTGTCCCTGAAAAAATGGTTGCACACTGCTTGCTATATACTTCCATAGAAAACATTCCTAACATGCACGTCTTTATGCTCTTACATCAGAAATACTTATGGATGAGAAACAGGAGGCTTCAGCTTAATTTGGGCAAGAGAGAAAATGCAGCTGGGTAGGATAAAATTACTTCAGTAACCAGTGAAGTTATTACCCTCGTTAATTGTCAAAGCCATCTCTCTGCTCTTATCAAAGCAAAACCATCTAGGAATCTTCCCGGAGCTTGTCCAGCCTCAGTTCAGGACAGACTTTCAGCTTGACCTCTAGAAATCTTTAGACAATACTTTTAGCTATCTGCATAAGTTTTCAGTCGGACCTCTACATACTCAGACACCACTTCCTTAATTATAGCCTAATAGCTTGCTTAATAATTCCTAAGTTCTAATGAATAGCACCACGAAATAGAAGTGGATGATAATATATGTGGCAAACTGGCAGAACTCAAAGCAACTGTTCAGGAAGGGTATAATTATCCATACTTGTCAGACCTGTAAAGTGAGGTGCAGAGGGGTAACATCTTTCCCCGGACACGGGGTAACTGTGGTAGAGACAGAAGCAGTCATGTAGCCTTTATTCCTATGCTATCCTACTGTGATTTGAAATGTGGAGTAAATGAGACATTATCATAAAATATGCTGTAATCATGATTTTGATTAAACCCCAGATCATGTTAAAATACTGGATTAAGCTCAGTATTTTGAAAACAATTACATCCAGTACAGTAATAGAGAGACATGTTGAGCAGTTTGTTTTATTGACTCTTAATTAGAAATATATGCTTCGTTTATCATAGTACTCTCTGTAGGAGATCAAGGTGCAAGAGATTTCAGTCTGACATCACTATATGAGTAGTTTGGGAGTAAGTACTTTTCTATAAATTAAAATTAGCCCTTAATAGGGCCTAATAGTATTTAAAAAACTTTCTTTAGGGATGAGTAAATAATTGTTTTGTCAATGCACTTCTTTCTTGGTCTGTGAGTTTTTAGATTTTTACTTTACTTCATGAGAAATATTTTCACCTGGCTCTTAGGCACTATTTTTGTTTTCCTTCAGATAATTCCAAGCTCCATATTAGAATGGAAATTCTGCTTTTCCAGGAAAATCCCTGTGCAAGTCACTCAAATATCTTCATTTGTTAAGTCAATAATAAGATTGCTGTAATTCTCTGTTGCACCAATAGCTCTAGATTCAGTTATATGTCACAGACAAGTTACTAATGCCTGTAAAACTTCTTGTTCAAACAGCATTTTATGCTACTTTTGGAAACCAAACATTCTACCACTTAGACAGTAAAAACGTATCTGATCAATCTGGTAAAATAATCAGATACACTTATATTTTGTGCACATATTTTGTGCACTATGCAGCTAATTGAGATGACTGTCTTTCTTTCTATAAAACAAATTATTGGACCTGAAGGGTGCTCTTGCAGCTGCAACATTTCAGGCAAACAAAAAAAAACCACCAACAAATCAAGGAATAGCCTTTTCTCATTGCATTCTGACAAATTTAAAAAATCCTTCATTATTTTTAAACCTGTAGATTCATTGTATTTCTTATGAAACCACAGCATCAAGAACCAAAACACTTAGAATGTCCATAAGATTACTGCCCAGAATAAAACACACAATGCAAATATCAGATATTAATTAGACTCTAACTCCACAGCGTGTTAAAAAGCCAAGCAATAACAAAACCAAAAACCCCCAAACAAAGACAAAAAATAAAAAAGAACAAAAGAACAAAAAAACCTGCCAAAATTATGTGCAGAATTTACAATTTATTTTAATGTTCTGTGGTCATTTCAGGCTCAATGTGAAATGAAAATGCAGAGCAGGAACACTGTTTGCAATCACTACGTACAAAATAACTCATATTACCTCTGTTCAGCTTTTAAAAGGTATAATTATGTTAGTCTAGTACTTCATCTGAAACCTGGGCCAGTTCTGTCTGAAATTTTTACTGGTCTGCAACAACATGTTCTTAACTTACTCACAATACATTCATTTTATAAGCATGACTGAAATTTCAGTCAGAAACCTCTCCCATTCTCTCTCACAAAGAAAGTGTATGCTATGCATGTGTTCAAAAAGTACTAAATAGCATCACAAAATATTTGCTACCAGATTTGTTTGATAGCTTGTCTATCCATTAGCATTTAAGAAAAAAAAAGAAAGAAACAACCTTGAGACAGAAGAAAAAAAATGGTGGAAGCCAAGGTTAAGAGAACAATTTAAAATGTTTCTGTGCATGTTTTACTATTGTTATTGTTGCTGTTACTGTTGCTATTCTTTACTTTTCTGCTGACATTTTGAATTAAGTCATGATCCAGTCCATGAGTATCTCTAGTGTATGTGAAAACATATCCACAGAATCATCTTAGTCCATTAAGGCTATGCTGGCAGAAATGTATGTTCACCAAAACATACACCAACATTCAATTCCCTTTTACTTAATATGTAAGCAACAGACTTGAGAGCAAAAAGTTCATGTCTCTGATCCAGATCATCAGATCCTATGTCTGGTTTTCTCCATCAAGTACCTCAGAGAATCGTACTCAAAAATATTCTTATATTTTTGTTTGATCTTATTGCCAATTACAACTATTAGGAATGTTTTCTCCCCTATTACTCAGAGTAGCAAAACCCAAGGGAATATATCTCTCTCTCTAACACAGAGAGTTCTGTATTTTCTGACCAAAACTGAATGATTGTTTTCTGGACAGTTCCACCACAGGGGGCATCTCTATTGCTTTCAGTGTTTCTAAGAAAGATTTAACTGAAGACACACAAACCTAAAAAATCTGAGCGAGGGGAAAAAGCATTACAAGGCGCAGACAAAGGAGAAAGTATTACAAAGGCAGAATGCAAGAGCAGCTTGTTTCCTGAGCAGGTGAAGAAGTTGACTTTCTTGGCACCAAGTTCATGGGCTTGACTTGTGGTATCATCTGAAGATCCCCTTGACATGAACTTCAGAAGTATTCACCATACCCTGTGCTACAGGGATTTTATTATTTCGAAACTCATTTTCTTAGTACGCTTTTGAACATGAAACCCTAAATGATAGAGTACACTGAAATCAATTGATGAAAAATGCTAAAGATAGATAGAAATTCTATTATCAAGGGCACTCAAAATGAGGTTGAGCTGTTTTAAATGCAGGTATGTGTTCCCAGCTAGTCTAATCGATCCCATATAATACATGTAATTGCAACTTTTTATCTTATTATTGTCTCCACAGGGGTTTTGTGGAAACAAGATGCTACATATTACACATTTCGTATGATAACACACAAACATTAAACTATGTTTTTAAAGAATACAAACATGGAAGCTTTAGTGAAAAGTGGGCAGGATTCCTTTTCGTGGGAAATCTTATTTGTAGAGATGCTGTCCAAGGACTCTTTTCCTCCAAAACAGCGCAGAAAAATGTCCAACTGCCTTTGATCAAAAAAAATCCACCTTGTAGTCATTCCTCTTAAGCAGAAAAGTATAGAAGTTAGTGAATGGACTAAATTAGAAGGAGTAATTAGAAGGACTAAATTAGAGAACCAAGCTGAGAAAACATTCAAAACCAAGAATGTACTGTGGCAAAATTAATCCTACTTTAAAATGACACATCAGAAAAGAAAGCCTTCCAAAATCTGTTAGGCTTTTTTAAGCATCCTGCACTAATTCATCAAGGAACTTGAGGAATTAATAATTGTAAGACATTCAGGGAATTCAGCAGGATTCAAGAAAATAATTTGAAGGTGTTTAGGTGCTGCAACACCGAACTGGAAGTTAGGTGTAAATGTTTTCAAGAAACTGCTGCCTCTTTGTTAAAATCCAGGAACTTTGCCTCAGATACAAAAAAAATATAAGAATTTTGTTGCTTATCATATCTGTGCCCCTCTAAATAATTATAATTATTATTCACTATATATTTTCGCTCATTTGTTTATCCAGGTATTCTGGCACCAATATGACAAACATTAAACACACAAGATGAGCACTTGGTGTATTTTGCTGGCTTGATAAATCAGTGGAAGGCCTACAGAAACAGAAACTCCACTGTGTTCATTAACATAGGTTTCAATATTTCATTAAAAATATGTGACTTTCTTTGGCATTATAGGCTGTAGTTTAATATTTTCAAGAACAGAAAATAATCACCCTCAAAGGCTACTCTATCATAGCAGTTCTGGTTATCACATTTGCTTCAGATTTTTTCCAGTTTAAAAATTTTATTTTTTATAATAATGCATTTCTAATATTCAATTCTACTTTAACTAGGTATCTGCTAATCTATATTCACAGATAATCTTTAGACAAAAATATTCCTCCTTGATTTATTGTCTTCCATAATGAAAATTATTTTGTGATTGAGTACCTTGGCTGCTGAAGAGTATGCAATTCCTTGTCATCTTCTGTCCAGCTTCAGCTATTAACAATTACAGGGTTTTTTCTAGTTGTACCTGATAGATCAAGAATTCCTGACATATTCTCCAAACATGTATTTAACCAGTCTGAAATTCTTCAAGTATACTTTCTGTAGGAGGTGTCTTTCACTATGTTAACCAATCCTGTAGTGGTTTTAATCTCAAACTCTCCATATATCAGTGTTCTTTCTAACCATGAATATCTGGAATGGACACATTATTTCAGGAGCTGTTCTTTCTGAATCAAATATAAAATGAATGTATTCCCTTATTTCTAAAACAACCTTCTGTATTGGCCCCTGAAGGCACCATCAACATGTTGAACCACTGCACTTCACTAGGAATATGTACACATAGGAATATGCACAAATAAATCCTTGTTGAAGTTGTTTCTCACGTGACATTGTTCCTAGGTACACAAAACTACCTTTGGCCGTTGAAATGGATCCTGCACTTAACTTTTACACCTGTTTATTTTTCTGTCTGAAACATATTTTATCAGTAATCTGTCACTCTGCAAATTTCACCAGTTCAAATGATTTGCTCACTTCCATGTCAACACCATGCTAAAAGTGGTATTAGATATGCAGTTACAAAACTGAAATATGCAATTACAGAATTTTATACTTTCCTTTTCCATCCTAGGTAGTTGGCTAGCATCTTACAATAGTAGGAGCAAGATAGTTTTTCTTTTTTTCTGGACCCAAAATTATATTCAGACTTTATCTAACAGCCTGAGTGTAGTTGTATGTATTTCTCCCTCCTGAATTCATTGTCTGCTACATCATACATGAAACTAGTTTATTATCTCTTTAAAGAGCAGGACAATAATTCAACTCTGCCACGTCTGGGCACACAGATTGTCTGGAAAATATCATGTAGCTTGTAATGCTTGTTACAAGAGTAAAAAAGGGAAAAAAGTTATGTATTTCCAGGAGACAATTGTAACAGTTGTGTAGCAACTGTGCTTTATTTTCAACAGCTTGATACACCATGAGCTACACATTCTTGCATACAAAGAATGCCCTCTCTCCTCTCTCTCTCAGATTTTTGGACAATAGGGGTTGTTTGGTCAGAAGGTTACAGAACTCAGCAGAGGTCACCCGACAAAAACTTTTCAAGGGAAAAGAAAAAGATCAGGTCAATGGTGTATATAGGAGATACAACTTTTAGTCAAATAATGTTCCTCTTCCCACCCCAAACCATACACACTGTAAAAAACGATAAAAAGGTGACTGCCAGCCTTATTGGTCCCAAAGGATGTCACTGTCTCCTGAGACCTTCTGATGTCAGGTCACCACTGACTGCAATGGCTATCATATGAACTGCAATGGCTGTCATGTGCTGAAGTCTAATTGCGGGGGGTCTGTCACAAATTCTCTAAATTTCATTTTTATATGTTAAATGCATCATTGTGAGGCTTCTGGCAAAAGCCCGGGTCTGAAAAGGTTTGGTCTGAAAACATCTTACAGACATCCATAAGCCACCATTTTTTTCAGAAAAAATCCATTTTTAGACAGCAGTTTTGATTTTCTACTGCTGCAAACTCTTCAGAAGAGCATGTATTTTGTGAAGACTTCCGCGGTATATGTTTCAGGATTAGTTTTAATTATCATGGTTACAAATTGTCTCTTGGGTCATCTCTTAGAGAATACCCTTTTGCGTGCCTTCTTCACTTAGTTACAGAATGACTCTTGTGAACTGAAGAGCTGTAAAGCACACTGCTGGCAATAAAAGGATTTGAAAATAGTCAGAAGCCACAGAGAATATTTTCTTGTCTTTGGAATATTTCCTTCAATGTGCCAGCCACTACACAGAGAACATCTGTGTTAGTAGAGGGACAAAAATTTCCAAAAACTTACTTATTATCAGTTATGTTACATGAAGAGAAAATTGCTTTGCTAAGTCTGGACAAACAGAAACAGAGATGGTAGCCTGGTACATCATGTAAAGAATAATGCATACATGGCTAAAATGGCATCTCATTGCTGAAGTTATTCAAAAATTTTACAGCAGCATAGTCATTGTCACTGAGTAACTGGTAAGGACTTAATTTTAAGTAGTGTTATCCATTCAACAACCAACAAGAGCTTAAAATAAACTCTAGACTATCTATATTTTCAGCATGAGATGTGAAATGTATGCTATGATATAATGTGTTTTCTTCGTTTTAGAAGTGGTCAGAAGAACTAGAAGGAAGGCTAAAACTTATTCCTTAATGTTTAAGTGGGGATCACTTCTTTTGATTTGCAATTAGAAAGAAAAAAATTCACTGTTTTAAATATTAAGAAGTCAATAATAAACTATTGAGAAAATATAGTTAAATCTGCAGGATCAACTCACAATTCAGAACACAGTAGTTATCTAAATTCAGCTAGTAATAGCCCCACAAAACAAATTACTCTATATTGTGCAATGTATATCAGGAAATGGTACATTTTAAACAAGGATTAGCTATGAAACAGAAATAGACAAGTGAGAAACTAATCTACAGAGGATAAAGAATAAAAATTCTTCAGGAAGGACCCTTTCCAACATGACAGCTCATGGGAGATTAAAGGTGATCTCAAAAGGCAGAAGCAGGGTCATAGCTATAACATGTCCCCGAAGATTCTCCTTTTGTATTTATTAAGGAAGGGAAAATAAAGCAAGTATAGAGCAGCACACAAGAGATCATTAACCAGATGATGAAGACAGACTTTAAGTTACCATAGTAGATCTTTTCTTGCACAAAATTAATTTGTTTGACTCTGTTGCCAGGAGATGTTTGGGAAAGAGCCAAGAGACTTATGGCAATAAATCAATGGGAAATAAAATAAACATGAATTGCAGATATTATCAGAAAGTGTCTTTCTATCTTGATTTTCATAATACAAGCTAATTTCTTATAAGTTTTCCAGCTATTTTTGCAAAGGAATATTTTTTTAATAGGACATTTGAGAGGACTTTTAATAGGACATTTAAAAGGACATTTGAGAGGACTTCATTCAGAAGAAGCAGAAAAAGGCAACAAAATCTTTCTGCTCAGTACAGTGTTTTAAGAAAAATCAAATCAAACCAGACAAAATCAAACAAACAAAAAAACCAAAAAAAGACAACAAACTACCTAAAACCTGAACTAAGTGATAGTGGGAAGGCTGCAATGTATAGTTCACTCCATGGCCAACTGATGCTTATATAGTATTGAGCACTATCAGAAAGTGATCTGGGCTCACCCTGGTCAGTTATCAGAAGAAAGATGTTCAGAAAAACACAGGTACTGCAAAGTGTAATGGTTAATGTTATCAGTACAATTTACATCCTCCTTGAAAAATCATTATAATGGGAGGCAGAAAGACCATTAAAGTCAGGGTTCAGATCAAATTTGGAAAAGTACTACAGCACATGCAGACATCAACAAGTCATAACACTTCACTGTACAATGGGCATGTATTCAGGAATGCAAGTAATTGCATTCTGTCTTTTCTAAGTGTGCCTTTTGTTTCATGCTGGGAAATAATTCTTTCTTAGAATACACTCTGGTGGAGAAGTACATACAATTGACATTTTGTTATACCAAAGGAAAATGGGGCATTTTTAAAGGAAAGGGGTTATTCCTATATATGTCCAGCTTTTGAAAGATATTAACATCATATGATAAAATTTCCATATAAATATAAGATATAAATTATTATTATTTTTATTATTATTATCAGTAAATATTTCTTTATTTGAGAAGATTTTCTTTCTCTGAAACAGAGATATCCAAGAAGCAAAGTGCCCATTATTCCATGTCAAGGAAGGTGCACATAAGCAAATGAAATGGATAATTTGAAGTAAAAGTAATACAGAAATCTCACTTTTCCATTCCCCTCCCTCCTCTACTCATGTATACACCACACAAGAGAGGTGAGATGCTTAACAACATGATGAAATGATACTCTAGTGGCAAACACTTTAGGGAACTGCCTTTCAGCATCTCCTCCGTCTTAAGGTTGGTCTTATTGCTTAGGCTGTAGAGAGAAAGTTATTTAGCTGTACATGTTATGTTCTGAGTGAGCTGAGTGCATGTAATTTATGACTGTTGCACTTTAATGCATATTTAATAAAGCTGAAGACATTTATACACCAAATCAACTGTGTCAATTTTGTTTGCTTTGGGAAGATGGAGATGTCCCATGGCAATGCTGACACTCCTAGCGAGATTTAAATTGTAAGACATTTCATTTGAGAGGAGAGAACTTTTAATATACTATAGCTTGATACAGCAAAAATAATCAGCAAGGGCTGACTAACAGATACAGGGAATAAGAGAACTAGGATAAGTCTTGTAAAGAGTCTCACCTTTTCCTTGCAGACAAAAAGAAGGAAATTAGATACTAGCTGGCCCAGAAAACCCCCAGCAACCAATCAAAGCTGGCAACTAAATTTCACCTCAGGTTTTAAGGGGAGAAGGGGAGCCCATGTAAAACAGGGAAAGAAAGAGAATCTTTCTAAATTAGCATTGTCTACAGAAGTTCTAAGTGTCATTTCTTTTTTTCCTTACTAGGACCACTACATAAATTTTCTTCTCTGCCATTGAGATCCACAGCAGAAGCAAACTCCATCTCCTGATGCCTTGCAATATTAACTGCAGTTTTAATCTGAGATATTTGTAACCATTACAAGGAAGATAAATTTGCCTTTCATCTCTTATGCTTTTTGATCAAATCAATCAAAATGTTAGGGCAACAGCATCAACTGACTCGATAGTTTCTAAGTTTATAAGCCCTTTAAATAACTGTACATGGAAGATGCCTCTCATCCAGTAAAAAAGCCTGGACTAAATCTAGCTGCTATTTGAAGCACAGATCTGGACTGTAGTCCTTCTTCTGACAGTCTTTCAGATGGATCTGGTTTACCTAGCCAAGCCTCAATGCTGCTAATAGCCGGGAGGTCTGCAAGGCAGATTTGAAGAGAACATGCCAAGCTGCACACTATTGCAGCTATACAGCCAGCAGTAGCCAAAGCACCCAGCTTGAAGCTGAGTGGATATGTCAGAGCAGTGATTTCAGGGTAGGTATGTCCACAAATGTCCAGGTTTTGCCCACGTTTGATGGTATGAATATTGTTGCTGAATCACGTTTTGTATCTGAACTAGAGGATATGTTTAAAGAATTACTTCTTTTTTGAAGCAAGTATGTACTTTTCTGATGGGTAGCAAGCCAAGTAGTGACATATATGAATATATATGCATTGTATTTGACTGAGGACCCTAAAATCTGAACTAACCAACAGAGCTGAGAGGTGTTAAAACCAAAAAATCCTACTTAGAAAAGAATGCACTGAGGCATATTCAATATATATCCTGAAACGATTGATGACAAAAATATGTGGTCCTAATTGAAGTGATGAACTGCAAACTTCAACAGAAACATGTCAGGAAATCTTTACTTTGTATTGTAAAAATCTAAAAAAACTCATCCATTTAAATCAGAATACTTTAAACACTAAGAATAAGAACATAGGGGACAAAAGATACTGACTGGAGAAAAATCAGTGGGAGCTTCACTGATGTCAGCTGACCAGGATTTCACCTGGTAAGCATATTTTGCTGTATCTTTGTATGTACATTCTTTGTATGTATACTAATGGTGAGATCTCTCAGTGTTCATATATACACAGCATGTATCATATTTATTGTTCTCAAAACTTAGGACTGTGGTAGGAAATTTCTATTCCTAAGGCTCAGTTTACAGAAAGAGGGACCGTTTTCTATCAATCAGGGAACCAGGCCCCTCTGGAGCCCCATAGTTCATAACGGGACACAAAACTCAAAGGCAGATATGTGGGAGAATGAATATATGTGTACATAGAGTAAAATGTCCTGATTTTCTGGAATTTCATGTTATATCTCTATTCCTTTTTTTTTTTTTTTTTTTAACCAATTTTCACACTTCTTTCTTGTCCCCATTATAAATACTTCTTAAAATATTCAGTGATTTTGGTTGGATTTTTGAACTTGTTCTTTTAATCTAATTTCTACCTCTCCCTTGCAAGTGCAAAGGTTTTCCACCATTACACAGAAAGAAAACATAATAATACAAGATATATAAGGACTAAAAATATTTACCCTGCATGTATGGAGTATTTTCCAGCCTGAGAAGCAAAAAGATGTGACTGAAAAACCACATCTAGAATAAGGGTTTTTGGGAGATAGGTTATTTTTGCTATAACATCAGAGTACAGCGCAGCAGGCTATGGGCTGCCTGTTCTGATAGCATGATTTATTCCTGCTCATCTGGTGTCACCAACTCTACCCTCACTGCAGATGATTACAGTACAAAATCATTTAAGGTTACAAAACCCTGCTCAATCAATACTATTCAGTCCAGCAGCTCAAGGGTGTAAAAAATACACTGTATCAATTGTTCTCTCTTCTACTGTATATATTTAAATTGGACCTTGGGATGACCATTTATTACAGTGCATGTTATGGGTTCCCAAAAATAAATGACTTTTTGACACAAACTTTCAGGCTTTCTAAATCCAGCTTCCACACTGCTTGAGGCTAGAAATTTCATCTAAATATTATTGAATTCCAGCACAACATTAGCATGAAGAGATATTTACAATAACACAGCCATTACAACTCAATCAAAAGCTGATTTCAGCCAGAATTATGCAGAATTAAATCTTGCAGGATTCAAATTATTAAAAATCTGAGACTCAATAAAGTGTGGTCTAGAAGTCCCATTTATCAAGGGAGCAGAAGTGCTTCTACAGTTATAGTGACTTTTTCATATGTATTCTGCAAGAATTTGCATGCATTTTAAAACATTTGAGTTTAATTCTTATAGAAATCAAGTAACTATACTATATTTATATGGCAGTAGGAGCCAACTTAGAATCATTTCTTTATGTTTTCCTTTCTACATATCACATTTTAAATACATTAGGATTTTTTTTTTCTGGTTCCCACTGGGTAGAAAAAACGTTAATCCAAAACACAAGAAATGTACGTATACTTGGTTCCAACACGAGCTGAACCAACACACCCTTAAAAGTAGCTAGAATGAACTCAAAGCAACAATTAAAAAGAACATTGCTATGCAGATAATATACTGAAAATAATCTCTCACTTATTATAGTTGACCAGAGTGATTGTTTTCAAAATTCAATATATTCATTTTGGCCTTTTTCCAACTCATCAACTAGAAGCAGGGTCAGAGTCCAGTTCTCAATAGAAAGGCACATCTGACTCCATATGCTCTACTTAGCCCCCTCCTCTCACCACTTCCCACCCAAATCCTTCAAACAAAACATCCCATGATTCATTTCAGTATTTTTCATTGACCTGTTTAATGTGTGATGGATGGAGTCCTGGCACCTGTCTCACTGTGAATCCTTTTCATCACTTGGTTCTTTCCAAACCACCGCACTGAGGTCCTAATCCATGTGTCCTACGTTCACAGGAAACCCCAAAGCCTGTCTTGGCCCTTATAAGGCTAAGAAGTAAAGGAATCGATCTTCAGTCAGTGATCTTCAACACTCTTATTGCACCATCTGAACATTTAGTTACAGAACAGCAATACTGATCTGAAAACAGAAGGTTTCAATTCCCTGTTTTTACCCCTCCTCTGGAAATGATGTTAACTGTATTTCTGAGTGAGTTCCAATTGTTTTTGTATTAAACTGATGTAGAAGCAATGTCATATACACTAGCTAACTACTCAGTCTGAACACTTCTTTAATTTGAGAGATTACTAAGAATTACCACTGGCAGTGATAAAATATCAGCTTTCATTCCTTTGTCATGGCCCATTTTTACAGTACCATAATGGTCTAGATAACCAAAAACTACATTACACACTGATGCCAAAAGAAAATGTCACGTGCCTCTTCACAAAACTAATTATTCTTGATCACAGAGAAATTTCCTAGGGAATTAAAGGACTAAGTTGCCTTCTTCCTAACCCAAGCTGGCCATGAGGCCAGGTCATACTAAAAGTTACAGTCTAAAGTAAAGCCTGTAAGCAGCATCCATAGCTCCCTAGGCAGGATAAGCTTAATCATGAACCCCCCTTCCCAAACTCTCATCTAATCCCTGTCTTCTCTCCCACAGCAGACAGTGCTAACACAGCATCTCTAAGTGATGTCTTGGCAAACCCAGCTATCAGCAGCTCTGCTGCTTTCATGGAACCAGTTTCTCCAGTTCTGTCATCACACAACAGCTTCTTCACATGCAGTGCCACTACTCTGCAATTTACTCTTCATGAAGATCTGATCTCAGAGTTTCTGCTCTCATACTAGGGAGGGAGGATTTAGATCCAATTTGCCATATTCTAGCTTTGATTTCATTCTTATTTAAAATTAATTTCAAATTGACCAATAATTCTTTAAGTAAACAGCTCAAAATTAAAAGGAAATAAGCTCAGTCAGCAGTAAGAACAATCCAACAGCTAAACCACCACTAAGAAGAGGTGTTAAAACACCATCTGTAGATATATTTAAGAAGGGATTATAGGGCACACTAAAGATTAGATGATTTAATATCCCTTCTAGTTGTAATCTCTGATTCCATTGTTCAGCTGCCTTAACAAAGCATACCCATATTAAGGGCAGTCCTATCATGTCCAAGAGTGAAGTATTTTTCAGGCAAAATTATCATTAACTGAACAAAAAAAGGTTCTATACCATTCACCAAGTATTTGATCTTTTCTTTTGACCCACCAGCCTAAAATTATGCATACTTCACTCAGGTGTAATGAAACCACTTTTATTTTTAAATTAACACTGCATTTTGGTGAACACATAAGAGGAAAAATGTTACATAGTATCAACCAAAATTTAACTTTGATTTGAGATACAGAACACCATTCAAGTTAATGGAAGCTACAGGGGCACATCTAAAGGCAGAATTTTCCCCTACATGATAATATAAAATTATACAGCAGAAGAAGGTGAAAAACTAAAATAAGAAATTAAGTAATTTAAAAGTAGAGGTTGCAATTTCTATCAGAATTTGAATGTCTATGATTGCAAATACATTATGTTCTTTGACATGTCCAAAGAAAAGTGATTATTTTCAACTCAGGGAATGTATTTTAATGTCACTTAAAATTAATGCTATAACAAACTTCACAAATTATTCTTTCCCAAAGAAGAGATTGTTGATTTATATTGAATTTTTTGTTGTTTTGTTTCCCAGGAGATGTCTTAAATAAAATGGTAACATTACTACATGGGAAGCATGTGTGCATGTCAGTGCATGTGTGTATGTGTCAGGGAGAGGAAATTATTTTCTAAAGCAAATAAAAATGCTCTAAAATCTTTAAATACCATTTATGAAAGCTAATGCTTTTAATATCCTTTACTATGGATGGGAAGAAAGTTTCATTCACAAATGGACAGATGAATTAAGACATACTTAAACACAATTAACTTCAATTGCAAGTATACAAAGAGATCTAATTCAGATATCCCTTATGCAAGTACCAAGTTAAAAACAATGCACCAAGGAATCATCTCTATTTTTTTTGGCCCATTATATTTCTACAATTATCAAATGAATTCTTGAAATAGACTTTATTAATAAAAAGACATATTTTATTGCTATATCTTTCACGTCCAGTGTTCCCCAAATTGTTTTAGAAACCAGTGTCATAGGCATATGTGGGCACTGGAACTTAATATCACCAGAATTTTGGTTTGAAAATAATAGCTTGGTTTAGCATAAGAGGAAGACACTGCCAAGAGGCAAGAAGATTCAAATTTCCCTCTCAACAGTAATGTAAAAGAAGGGTTTTTTCTTTATTTGATGCAGTCAACACTGATGAATTGTATGGGGCATAGGTTAATGTCTGAAAGGCTGGAATCTTTTTATGCCTGCAATGCAGCTTGCAACACCACAGACTTCAAATGGTGGAAGGATGAAAACTGTAGTAAATTTGAGATGAGCCTAGTCTTTTTTGATGATGGATGTGACAACCCTTCCATCCAGGGATAAGCATGCTGAATCCAGTAAAAATAGGGAGAGACCATGATTTTTTTCGTATTTGCACAGCACCTGCCACAGAAGTTTTTGAAGATGACTAATGCAAACTGGAGGTAAAATTCTCATTTAAATTAATGGGGAAGAGCTATCTAGGATCAGATACAATAATTATATTATTATCACAGTTTATGCTGGTCCATCTCAAATTAATTGCTTTCCAATAGTAAAAAAAAAAAAAAAAAAAAAAGAGTTTAAAAAATTGTTCCATAGAATTTATATTAAAAATTCACAACAAAAAGAGGGACAAAAGTTCTGTTAATAGAAAATTAATAAAAAACTAATGAAAATTCTGTTAAATAAGTGCATTAGCACCACTTAAATAAAATAAGAATATTCTCTGCTAAATACAGAATTGTTAGAAAAATGAATTTATTTCTTAATTTTCAATTTTCAAATACTCTGTTTTTCACCCTTCAGAAGAGCAAATTATTTCCTTTTCTCTCTGTCAGGTTAGAGAGCTTTAGAAACAATTGTCAATACTCATCCTGACTTCCACTACTTTTAAGGACTGTCAATTCACCGAGCTTCACTTACATCTAAGTTCATTTTCCTGGACTTTAACCCAGGCCATTTCTAAACGTTATGAAAATTACTCTGTATGATATATTACTTATTTTAATCAAATACAATTTTTTCTAATTGTCACTGCTATGGCAAACTCACAGGGGATGGTCTGACTTGTGTACATTTCTGACAGTGAAATCGGTAACAACAGCTGCTTTGTGCCAGCCAGCGCATGTACCGTACCTCTCAAGCCTTGTCATTCACATCTCCCCTAATTACCAAACATCTGCTTTCCATTTCCATTAACACTGCACTACCAGCTTGTCTAGTTTAATACCAATGACTCTTGACCTCCCCCAAGGAAGACACTTTCTGTCAAAATTCCCCCAAAAGAAACCAGCTCCGCACACAAAATTTGTATTAAAAAAAAAAAAAATATCCACAAAACACTTCCCCAAGGAAAAGCCTCCTACAATCAGATAAATAAGATTAAAAGTAATCTTGAACAAAGCAAACATCCCTTGCAAATTGTGCTTTATGTCTCCAAGAAGCTTAAAATCTTTAAGGCCAGAAACATGAATATTCAAATGTAATATACAAAGCAATGGGTTACATGACGGGTTACAGTAGCAGCTTATAGGTTAGGGTGACTGCATTTCTGGCAAATATAAAACTATTATCTGTAATGATATCTGTCTGCTTAAATAGAGACCATAATGGAAGGTCCCAACTGCCTCTATTATTTTTTTAATTATAGGTTATTATAACGGTGTTAATGTTCACTGGTTAATCCAGGATCCTAAAATTCAAAAGAATTATGACTCTATAACTTAGAGCAATTCTTTTTCTTTATTCCAGGTTGTGATCTCATAAAAATTTATTCCTATTTGGAAATCAGATGGTACTTAAAATTTTTAATAGCTTCATTTTGTTTTCAAGTTACAGTACACTATAAAAGTACAAGAATTTAAAAAAAATGTTAAAAATGGGGAAATGTCTTATTATAAAGTGACTGTAGAATATAATCATTGCCCTCAAAATCACAGAGAAGCCTATATTTCTCTTATCTTTGATGACACGTTTACCCGGGACAATGACACACAATTTAAGACAATGTGTTTCTCAAATTTGAGGGTTGTATTGTAGAAATTCTATAACATACATGAAGAAAATCAAAGTGAGTCTCTCCCAATTCCACAATAGTGATCTAAATTTTTTTTTTCTACTCCAAAGTTTTCCATACAGTTACCTCATTAATTGTGAGGCAAATAACCACAATATAACCAGGCATTTCTTTGCCTCCATAATCCAGTATTGCAACTCCTTAAAATCTTGGCAGTAGGTTCATTGCCTTTTACAGTACAGATAGTTCCCACTAGGGGAATGGACACTCAGGAGAAATTTGCACTGCTGAAAACACAATTCTAGAACACAGTCCTCAAATCTCTCAGATATTAAATTTTCAAGTTTAAGTTTATTAATGAATAGGAGAGATAAATGGTTGATGAAAGGGGAATGAAAACTAAAATGTAAAATCATTAGGAGACGATAATACAACATCTTGTAATTTGTACAAATACAAAAGGATTCAAAGTACTTTCCTGCAGGAAATCTGCATTGGTATCAGCTTAGTGGCAGAGGATACCACCACTGACAATGAAACAAAAGAGAATTAAAGAGAGGAGTTGGTTTGGGGGGTGTTCGGTGTATTTTGGTTGCTTTTTTTGATAAGAAAAGAAGGTGACAAGATGAAATGCTGGAAAAATTATGTTAAAACTGTAGGGTTTCAATGTATAGTATCTTCCTAACTGTCAGCCTCCCTGAAGAACCTATCACAGAAAAACAGTTTAACAGAAAGAGAAAAAAATGATCTTTTAATCTCAACAATAAAAGCATTCCAGCCTTTGTATCTGCTGACTTACAAAAAAGTGCTTTCTAACAACAAAAGATGGAGCAGTAATTACATAAATCTCTTCATTCTTGATGAAGACACAATGGAGTATAAGGAAATCAATAGTGTTTCTGCTGTAATTCTGGTTTTTATTATGAGCTGAAAGCAAACTTGTTAAAATTGGATTCTGCTGCTTGTGTGTGTATGCCTGTGTGTATGGAAAAAAAATTAAGATCCAACAAAACCAAAGCAAGAACATGCAGCTTTAAAAAGCATATAATTTTTTTCCTATAATACTTATAAGATTTCTGATGCTGTGAAATCTTACATTAGGAAATGGGTATTATAAGAGCAATTTAGCATTTTACATATATCTTGAAAAATTGATAGCAACATAAAAAATACAGTTTTAGTGGTTGTTCTGCAGACAGCCAAAATGCCTAAAGGTTACCAACAAAATTGAAATCCATGTATTAAGTAAACTAAATGCACCCTGAAGTCAAATGTTTCCACCTTATTTTCAATAAATTCGCTGTAATGATTTTATCCTACAACATACATTTATAATACATGCCACTCAAGAATTAGTAATACTGTTGATTTTGCAAAGAAAAGGTGGAAATTATTACATTTAAAAATAATTAATAGATGGGTCTGCATACCTTTGAATTAAATTAAAAGAAAAATATTTCTTTTTTGTGGAGATGATTGCATTCATATCCTGTTTGGTGTGAAAAGTAGATTCCAAAAAGCTTTTAACTAATTTGTTCAATTTGTTTCAAAGCCAACATGAATAGGCTTGGTGCAAATTCAGATTCATTAAAACTTAATTAATATGCATCATTATGCAAATGAGGTTGCAGTTAATGAGTTCTTAAAAGAAGCTTTCTTTAATTAGTTCAGTTTTAATGGCATCATCATTTATCTGACTTGTTTTTAAAGCCACATGACATACAAAAAGTGACCATCCTCTACAATGTTGCAGTTTTCTGTTTCCTAATTGTGTTTCATCTTAATTCTTTAATGCTGAAAACTTTGAAAAAGTTAAATGTTTTGATGTTCAGTTCTACTGAATGTTATTTCAATTAAAAATACACTGTTTTGTTTAGACTAGAGATATGTCTCTCTTCTTTTTAGCTATTTTTGCCTCCTATTGTCAAGACACTTGTTTTTCAGTGTACATACAGAAAAGGCAAGATATATAACTAGCAGTCTTTGAACTCTGGGATGATTTAGTCTGTGCATTATTAGTGGAGTTCACAAGGTTGTATCTATACTGCAAGACTTTACTAAAAGATGAGAGCTCATCGAGAAGTATGAGGAGAATCAGAGGATTAGTACAGGTGTGAAACAAAACAGGTTAAACAATTGTCGTGAGAACTAAAAAGACAAAAGCAATGTAGTTACACATTTCTGTAGTTTCCAATCTGGAAGCTTCAGAAATATAATAAGTTTTAAAACATCTTTAAATCTACAAAATATTGTGCTACATAATTACAATTATGTTTTGACAAGCTTTCTTCAGAATGTAAGTTCTATGTGGGGAAAAATTATAAGTCTTTTACAAAGGTGTCATTTGCAATACAGCAGAGTGATTCTTAAAGAATATGAGACTTGCAGCATCTCTGCAATGAGCTAGTCTGGCCACCTGCCTTTGGGGAACACATGCAATCATACAATTTCTTGTTTGGACCTCAAAACCTTTACAGCCTGGGCTTTAGGTAACAAAAAAACCTGCTTGCAATGAGACTAAACTCTGTGGAATACATTCTTAAAACAGACATAATTCAGTGCTGTCCTGCAAATAAGGATTCAGTTTGTAAGTAACTGGAGCATTTGAGGTTGACTCAAAAAAATATGCACCTATTGTTTGCATTTGTTTACAACTCAGGTACAGATATGCAATCAGATTGGTTGTATCAACAAGAATTACCAAATAAGAATTTTGAATGCCCTTTAGATTTTGTTTATTCATGTTCATCTAAACCAGAAAAAAATTATACCAACAGAAAGACTCCTAATGTTTCCAGTGACCTCTGGATCAGGTTGTTGGAATATCAGATGCTAAGGGAAAATGAGGTTCCACACAGCTGTGCTTTCTGTTCAAATCTGTATGGCTGCTTGCATGAGCAAGGACAGTTTGCCTCACTTCATACGTGAGGATCAGGCACGTGACAGAGAATTCATCTTACCTTCATCATTAGTTTTTGACTGCTGGTTTAAAGTGGTACCTGTGAAAGAATGATTTCTAATACTGTCAGCAGTGGTCCTCTTTTCTCACTGCTCATCATCCAACAGCAGACCACTGCAGAAGCTGAAGAGATGGAACAATAGGCAATTGATACACAGGTCATTCGGCTTCAATGTATGTAGGGCAAAATTTTTAAGACAGGTTGGTATGTGCAAGGATGAAACTAGTGAGACTGAAACATGGAGAGACCATCTGGGGAATGGGACAGAGGTGATTATGGCACTCTGGTAGAAGATACAGTAAAGGAAGCAGGAGAATAAAAGATCTAGGCAGTGAGGAAGAGCTCACATATAGAGGCAGGTAAAACAGATAGTACAGAGGGCACTAGAATATCACTAGCTGGGACTTGCAAAATATTTTGAATTCAAGTAATTTAAGTGACAAAAGGGAATTAAGATGCCGTTGTAACATAGAGCAGAATTTCCAGTCTTTTGCCATTTCATCAGGTTTTCCAAATACAGAAAATGGTGCATCAACTTCAGTTTTCTGTCACATCTGGACTTTGCTTGAAGAGCAGCAGCTGTATTTTGGCTGTGATTCTCAGACAACTGGACATACCCACCAGAAGTGTCCAACACAGATCTACTCTATCTTCTATGAGAAGTCTACTATGACATTATCTCATCACCCATGTTTCATCTTTATCTACCTTCACACTAGGCAAACATTGAAACAAATCAGGAAAGCTGCACCAGTTACCTTCAGACATTTTAAATGCAAAAATTCCTAGTCAAACATTTTCAGAGATAAATTGATACAAATTATGATTTATAGATGTTTAGCTTCCTGTACAGCAAGGTTCAGCTACTCAAATGGTGGTACACTGCACATCCATGAGCACTTTGCATGGAAGTAGATAATGAAATCCCTTGTGAGGATGTGTTTTGTTTTACCTATCATAACCTCCTCCATCTGAGAAGGCAGCAGGGGTTAAAAGTTGTGAACTTTGTCACCTGAAAGAACAGAGGATTCGACAAATACAGGATTGGTGGACAAATGCCAGCAATTTCCAGGTACCAACTGCTACACTGGTCATATTTCCACTGGTGCAAACTTTTTTGTGTCTGTGCCTTTTTAGTAATTGCCAAACACTGATATTAAATTGCAAACATTTTGACAGGGAAAGTTCCCTTCTCTCTTTTATTCCTCTTCTCATATAAATATTGCAATTAATTAACATCATTTCTATAAGATGAATATAGTTCCTCCGCCCACAAGTTGTTCTATCATTTGAACCTTGGGTCAAACATCTAAAATGTCACACTATCATCATTAAATTGATGTTTTAATCCTCCTTAATATATGACAGAAATGAGCTGTCAATTACAAGAGAAATATTGGCATTTTATTCCTGACATAATTTTCAATGCAAGGAATAAAACACCAATTAAACAACAATTATACACCAAGGTACGACAATGTTATATATTTGACATACAGTAAAATAATTAAAAAAATAATTTCTCACTAATAGTAAGAAGACTAGGAGTTTATTAAGAACATCAATTACCTCTTGTCTTGATTCTTTATCTTTGTACACCTTAATGCTCTAGTGGGAGTTATGGCCCAAAACTACAACATCAAGTTAGGAATAGAAGAAGAATATTCAGGAAATGTTAGAGGAGGCAGTGACTGATTTTTGAACTTAGCTCTGGGGAATTCCAAGAAGACTGGAAGTCTTAGTGCAGGGACAGAGACAGAAGGAGAAAAAAATACAAGCAGAGATGACTAATTTTAGGAAAGAAACTTCCATGTGCCAGTGCTTCCTCTTTGATCATGACTTCTTTTAAATTACAGCACCCCTCAATCTGTCCGTGCACATTTAGGAAGTGTTTCCTTAGATGCAAGGAAAACGCTGTACCAGCAAATCACACAATTCCAGGGGATTCATCTATGCTGGATTCCCAGCAGAGCATTGAGAGGGGAATCTGCCATTAGTACCAGCTGTGTGTATACCCCACAATCGCTCTCTAGTGATTGCAGGGAAAAGCCAAGTATTGGTTGAACTCAGTTGTATCTTTCATTTTAGAGACAGCAAATGGCTATTATGTGTCAGATCCTTCAGGACTTCCAGTGCCAGCTCTTTTTGAGAAAGCTTCCTCGGATTTGCCTGAATGAAACCTTTCTTCTTGAGGGACTGACTGCAGAATGAAAAAATCTGTCTGTGAACCTAGGGTAGCTAGGATTGCTGCATCCTCCAGCATGGCATGTTCAAAAGGAACAAATCTCACAAACCAACATTAGAAGACATTTTTTTTCCTGATGTCAAGATAAGTGGGATTTCAGAGGATGGTTTTATATTTTAAGAGGATAAAAAAATTTAGAATCCATGTTAGTTTGCCTTTATAACTTCGTTATTGACTTTCACTGAGACCAGAACTAGGTCTAATTTTTAAACATCATATAAAATGTTTTCAAAGGCACTTATTATTTAAATATCATTTTGTTTTTTATTTTATTCAGTGGACAATAACATGAAAAATTCCAACCTCAGACTTCACATCTTGCATAAAATGTCCCAGTTAGAAGTCTGAGAATGCCTTGCAAAATTTATTTAGTAGGATACAGCCAACAGACAAGGTCCTGTATTCAGATAACTACACTCCACATTGGATGAGTTATATTTATATTCAGCTGAAAGCTTCATTATCTTTCTGAAGGTGCTGGAAAATCTTAATCTGAACTATAATCAGTCCCTAGACTATCATTAGTGTCTTTCAAGTATGGATAAGAAAGCTTAATTCTGATTTTATGCTCAAGTACAGAAGAAATAAATCCAGTAGAAACTTGTGTGAAAGCACACAGGCTGAGTTATCATGGTTCCAAATATTACCATCCACCAGGTGAGTCCTGGTAACCCATGACTTGTGTACTCCAAACCATCCCAACTGCAAAAGAAAAGGGGTTTGTTTGGCCAGTTGTTTTTTTTGGGTTTTTTTTTTGATATGCTATTCTGTGAGCAATCAATTAGTCATTAATGCAGTTACTACTTAACTCCTTTAGACACAGTGACAACATCACCACCCTTCCATTTTTTGTTTTGCGTTTTTCAGTAAATCAGACCTCTTGATCTACATTAAAGCAAGAGATAGTTGGTGTCCCTTGATTGTACCCTTAATTTTGCCATCATTTTCCTCTGGTGAAACTGACATTTGGCAAATATCCTCAGATACCCCCTCCATTACAAATCTCTACAATACTGTTCCATTGAAATGGCTTTCTCTCAGGCTCAAAAAATATTTTGGATAGTGTTACCCTTGACTAGCCTGGATGCTCTCAGGTGATTTCTCTTAGCAAATAAATTTCCTTTTTTTGCTCATAAACATCCTATTTGTGTTATTTCCCTCACAACTGACCTGGCAGGCTAGTCAAAAAACCACAAAAATACATTTTTATTTATGAAGCACCCAAGAAAACTCTGTGTATCTAGTTGTAAAACACTGTAAGGGGTAAGCAGTAAATAGGAAAGAGAACATAAAACTGATGAGCACTTACCCTCTATTCCCTACTGATGCTTCTACTTAGCCCTGCTTAGCATTTCAATCTATATAAAGTCAATGGGCCATATAACCTTCTTCTATATACACTAACCAATTAACATTATTCTTTAATAGGAAGAAGTTTAGGGAATTCTTTTTTCCCGTTTGCTTCAAAGTAACATTGTTACTAAACAACAGTGGTGATGAGTGCAAGATGCACTTGTTCTGTGAAGACAACTGATACCTAAACTACTGAAAAACTTGCATTTATTTTTAATAAGAGAACCATAAGCGATAGTTTCTTAATAGTAAGTAAATGCTCCATATACATGTTAAAACAGCTACAGCAAAATATTGCACTTGCAGATTACTTAGGTAACCATCAATTTAAAGATTTTAAAAAGATGCAACAATGTATGGTAAAGTGAAAGGTATTTAGTCAGGTTTTACTTTGCTTGTCTTTTTCTCCTTTTTTTTTCTCTTGTATGGGCAATAAAAATAATTTTTTTTAGTCCACTTTTGTTCAGAGTGTGTTTAAAACTCTCTTTGCAGTGGTTTAAGCACAAAAATAATGCTTGTTTGCTTGCAAACCCTTCAAAGGAAACAGATTGGATAGTTCTAGAGGTGAGGTTGTATTTGGGGATTTGGAGTGGTTTTCTTTTCCTTTTTTTTTGCTCCCAAGTGTCTAAGGTTGGATTACTTTCAGGGAAATTTATCTTTTGAAGCCTGGATTCAGCAATTTTAGTTGGTACAATCTTTTCAATATTATTTTCATCTTACAATTTCAATATGATACTACAACAATTTTAAAATGTGTCTTTAATATCACACAAAACCAGGGCTCAATTTACATCATCTTTGCTCATTCTAATCCCTAATTACGCTTTTTAAGACTTCATTGTGGAGTCTGTGAGCTATACCATCCTATAGAAGGACAGTGCCTCAACAGTGAGAAAGTGACCCAGTGTCTTGCAGCTCTCAAGCCACATCATCTGTTTAGTAAGTATTTCTGGAACATTATTTCATACCAGGGAGATGTCTGCCTGCACCTGCCCTTCAGAAGCAAACACATATGCTTCTCAAGATTCTTCTCCAGGGTTCTTCCCACCTGTCTTTACTTTTAAAACAGTGAATGGCAAGTGCAGTTATAGGGGATAGGTGAGATTTTTCCCTCATATGGGAAGGATGGCATGTTCAAAAGGAACAAAGTGGTCTGGCTGTCTTCCCATTGGCTTCTTGTGCACAACATGGGCAGCCACACCAATCATTTAGACATGGAGTGGGAGAAATTACAAAGGTAATTTCAGTTTGGTGAGGGGTGACAGATTGATAATGCAGAAAAGTGATGAATCAATTCAATAACAGAGCAGAGAAGCCAAATTTTACTAATTCTGACCACTAAAACTTGAATAGGAAGATCAAACATTCTTTGAACATTTAGTAAAGAGAAGAAGGAAGAAGTTCCAGGAAAAATGGCAATAATGATATAATTTATTGCATTAACAATGCTGCAGGACATAAACTGTGCAACATTTCCTGGGAACGCAGCACCAAAACTTTTGGGTTTAGATGGAGGTTTTAACTAAGGAGAAAGTTATTTCAGATTTACTTCTGATTAGTTCTGCAAGTGTAAAATAATTTGAGAGTTACTGTGAAACGACTGTAATTTGAAAAACAAGCAAAAACCAGAAAGTATTATTAGAAGAATGGAATTCACAAAAAAAGAATCCAGAAAACTTGGAGAATTAGTGGCTAATCCAATGGAAATACGATCAAAATAAATGACTACAGAAAAGAAAACAACTGATCAAAAAAACCCTATCAATTCAATACTTGTGATACTGTCCCTAAGGGGCTTTTCCCAAATCCAACAATATTTAAAGTTTTTATTGACAGCTTGGATGATGCAATAAAGAATAAATTTGTAAAACCTGTGAGGAATAGCAAGAAGGAGCTTAAAATTCAAACCAACCTCAGTAAATTAGAATAATGATCCAAAACCAGAAAAAGTACCAACTGCTTCATACAGGGATAGAAAAAATAATGTTCAGAAATCTGCATTGAGCAATATTTGGCCATGCTAGTTCTGCATGCAGTTATTGGGGGATTATTGTAGATCTCAGACTGAGAATGAACCAATGCTGGTACTGCAACAAATGTCAATGTCATCCTGGAATTTTTAACAGGAATATCTCAGCAGGAAGAGACAGTTTTTTTCTCGACTAGAAATGGAATGGCCTTAACATAAATTGTGTCTATTTAGGACACTTTATTTAACCAAGACATAGACCAAATCTGCAGAAGTGTCAGAACCAGCAGGCACCTTAGAAAACAGGTGCTGTAAAGAAATTCTGAAAGGACTGGATATGTTTAGAATAGAGAAAAATGAAGAAGAAGCATGATGAAAGCCTTCCAGTATATTAAAAAATTATTTTAAAGTAAGTAAGCAAGCCTGCTTTGTCAAAACACAGCACAAAAAGGATTTATTCATTTGCAGGGAAAAACAAAAAGTATTTTAGATATTAAAAATCTTTCTAGATACAGGACTTTTAACAATAAACTGTGTTAACTAAGCAAAGCACTATTTTGGAGCTTAGGTAAACAGCTCTCAATGTGATTATATATACTTTTTAAGAGAAGAGATCATCAGACCGTGTTAACTAAAAATGTAACTCTGAGTCGGCCTAAAGTGCAAGTTTCCCTATACATCCCCTATAAATATTTCTCTCTTAGAAATCAAATTTCTGTAGGGCTTTTTTTCCCCACTTTTTTGGCCCTTTTGAAGGCAGTTCTAGAATCTCATCATTTTAATGTTCAGAACTACTTTACATTGCCCCATTTGTCCTCTTGCCACTGCTTCCTCCTACTTGCTTCCTTTCCTTCTACATTTTTCACTGTTATTTCACTTTATACACAAAATACAGATGAATGATAATGGTATTAGAATCTTTTGCAATCAGTGAAATTTAAATTCAGAAAATGCTAATCCACATAATTTAAACAATTAAGAGTTTCAGATAAGACCCCAAAATGGATCAAGTTTTGTGATTTTTGACTACCAAACTATTGAGTGTCAATTTTGAAACTCCAGATTGTTTCTGAGCTTTCTCCTTATCTGTGATTTCTGTCAGAGTCACCTCAATCACTGTTTTTTAACTACTGACATGCCATTCAGGTTTTTATTTATAATTTTATTCGTGCTTCTTATCATATGGACGGACAAGAGACTGCTTGTAGCTAATTATTTAAATTCTCTGGTAGCTAAAGTCACATTAGTAACTTCAGTAGACAGAAATAAGAAAAGTCTGTTTCATTTTCCTTCACATGTTCTTAATGGACCCCATAAGCACACTCAATAATAAGAAAACTCCACAGGCACACTGAAAATCTTCCTTTGTGGTTAAAACCTTGTCTCTGCTTGTGGCATAAAATTGTCATGAAAGCATATACCTGAGTTTTTTCCCATTAAAAAAATTCTCTCTCTTCTACTAACACCTTAGTACGTAACCTTGGGAATATCCCTTAACCTCTCTCAGTTTTTACCAGCTGAGATTGGCCTAGTTAATTAATGATCGTAGTTTTGTTGGTACACATTTTTGAATCATTTTTAGATCTGATAAATGAATATATTTCAATTAATAATATTTGGTTAATATTATATGTTCACCGCTTATATTACACGGAGTAAAGATTTAGGAACAATCCATCTAAAACACTGTTTCTCAGAACATGAACCAGTGCACATAGTAAAAAAATGTAAATAACCTGGGCTGGGACATAGTGAGTAATTACTACACAGGCGTGTATATGGTAGAATACAAAGTCTCTTCCACTATAACTTCACAGATTCAAATTCCTCTCTCACAGCACAAAAGCAAAAGAAAGATCAATGCAATTAAACAAAAAAAAAAATTTAAACTGATAACTGCAAATACATGACAGAAAAAAACCCCAACTCATTACCCTGAAAACAGGAGTTTCTCAGGACTAAAATAAGTGAATTATAAATGTACATGTATAGAAATGTACTTAATATCAGATTAAATATTCATCATCCAATTAAAACAATCAGTATACTGCATCAGACTGCTGGATATGAATCAACTGGAAGGCCTTGTCCAAAGCACAATGTTAATATGCTTCAGTTAACGTGGGCCAATTAGCAGATTATATATGTTGGCGGAGACAAGCACAGGACTAGTTTAGCTTATCCTGAAGGCAAAGTTCAAGTTGGGTTTCCTTCTCTCTAAGCACAAAATTTATGTCTCTGTCTACCCAAGCCCTGACAAATTTTGGATTACACTGCTGTCCTGGAGTTCCTTATAACCTCCACCGATGCAGCTGCTGCCAGATAGAGAGAGGATATTGGACCAGAGAGATTTATAAATACTCAGCCTGGCATCCTGGGTAACAAATCTACATGAGAGCTGCTTATGAAGTTCAGGATTCGAGCCATACCCATTCAGCATGACCAATTTTTTTCCAGGAGAGCTGTGAGTACTCAGTCAGGAATAGCAAATCACTCTCTTCCAGTTACCAGCTAAGTTTGTGATGTTCTTCTGAACCTTCGCAGTTCTTCCACAAAAACATTTTTATTTCCTAAAGTGCATCAGTTTTGAGGGTCATCACTTAATGGATCAATTTTTTCCCTGAATCACATGGAAATACACAGTGTCAGAATCACTTTTACTCAACACTAACCATTGGCTAAGCCACATGATATTCCCACAGTAAAAGAAACTGTACATATTTTCCCTTGCAAGCTTTTTCTGTGAATAAGATTTATTTTTAAAAGAAAGAGAATGCATGTGAGTCAAAAGGTTCATTTACAAGGCTGTCATGGAGACAGCATTTTTAAATAACTACAGCTACATCAAATCATAATCATCAAACCAAACAAACTAAATGCCAAAATACTCTGAAACCTAAAAATAAGAGCCAGGTCTAAATTACTCTATTTTCTAAGGCTGTACAACATTTCAAAAGGTAAGTCACGTTCTGAGTGTATTCTCTTTGTTTTTCATACTTGAAGAGCAGTGAAGTGGTTTGTGAATCAGGCTTTTAAGACATTTGGCTGTAGCAAAATTGTAATAAAAAATGCATAATATGTACTTAAGAAGGAAAGTAACACCTCTGCCATAAATTGGTTCTTTGAAATATTTAAATTAAAAAGTCTAAAGCATGCTATGCTTGCATAAAATAGAATTAAACAGCATGTAACTTAGATATGTGTTTCCTCATGGAGATAAATTTAAAATTGGGAATGCTCAAGGAAAGGAAAGTTTATTCAAGACAATATCAACACTGTTAGTGGAATTTTCTCAAATTCAGGGTTTGGGCATTTTTTCATTCTCTGGGAAATCTTTCTTTCCATTGTAATTCATGGAAATTATCACTAACAATGAAAAAATTACTTTCATTTCGTTTACTTTCATTCCCTTTAGTGGAGAAATTTCAGTGAAGAAAATAAAACAAAAAAGCCTCCTTTAATGAACAGCAAAGTATATCTCTATGGTTTAATACCTTTTTCTACTCTCTAAACACAAAACCTGAAAGTCCTTAGACTCAGTTTCCACTCAGGCATAATTCCCACTCAAGTAAACTGGCATTTTGCCACAATAAAACAAGTAACACGATAGGAATTCAGCCATGAGACTGTATCAGTTTATTGCAATATTTCCCTACAGACCACAAGCAAAACTGTACTCTGGATGACAGAAGAAGGCTGCCCAGCACATATGCAGCTACTGGAATTCTGCCAGTCGGGCAATATCCATTGTATTTCTTCAGAGCAGAGCAAGAAACATATTGTGATAGGCAATCCATGGCAGAGTCAGTTCTGCAAGCAGGGGCATTTTTCTTTCTGAGATCCATTTTAATATATTTGGGGAAATTACCAAATTTAAAACAGGATGTAGAAAAAAGACATATTCCAAGTTCAAGAGATTGCCTCTAACTTCCAGCTACCAACTAATTCCAAACCTGAAATCTGTTTCTTTGCAAAGAAGAATTATGTTTGTTTACAATTTCTCTGAATTTCAACCTGAAGTTCAAACTGATTGTGGATGGGGACCTAATAACATATAATAGATATATTAATTCAAATTCAGAATGCCCAGAATACAGTTATCTGAAGTTGAAAAGGATAAAGAAAAGTAAAAATAGCTTAAAGCAGGGAAATCCCTCCCTTCTACATGTGCGTCCCTCTCTTCTATCTTGAGGAGTTTGTCTGTTCCATTCAGTGAGTTTTATGTAGAACCCCTGCATGTTTTGATTTGAATTCTTCTTTATTTCTCTCAGTTTAGCCTCTTGGAACCTGTGGTTATTAGTAAATTGCCAAGGCAAGTCCTGATCTAAAATGAGAACCACCTCTATGGGCTATAAATAAAATACAATTAACTTCAACCATGAACTTATTACCAAATGCACCAACCCTCTTGTTTCATATTGACTAAGACTTCAGAGGAAAGAATGTGTACCTGTAAATACATATTTATCATGGCATTAATTTTGTGTATCATGCTATTTATCACATGCACAAACAGAATTGCTAATAGACTTCTCTCTTCCTTCTCTGTATTTTCAGTGGATAATATTCACCCTATTCATCCTCTACGTCTTTTCTTGTTCAAAGTCACTTCACTATGTGTATGACTCTTAAGAATTTCTTGAAAAAAGAGCAATATTTATTAACTGTCTAATTAAATGCATGTATTATATAGTTTCTGTTAGTGACATGATAGTAAGGAGTCTGCCAGCATTTCCCTTACAAACCCCACTTTCAGAGGTTCGTAATTGCAGTGTAAAAACTGCTTCTCCCACTACAAAGTTTCAGCTTGAGGAGAAATGTTGTTCCATAAGGATTTACTTTCAGCTGTCCAACACATAATGTTTAAATATGGAACTAAAATTTTCATTAATTATAATGATACCTATAGAATATCAGACTTCTTTTAATTTTTGTGACATAAACACAGAATTTTTGTTAACAAACAAAACAATACAGTTCATGTTACTCAGAATTGTTCCTTTTCCTAAACAGCTCTTTAAAAGAGGCTGCTGATCAAAGGCATCACTTTTAAGTATTACAACTTATATGGTCATTACAAGCTTAATAACTTTATAAGTCTGAGCAGAGCAGCAGGTACTGTCTCTTGGCTAACTTCATTTTTACTTGTCTGCACTGCAAATGTATGTGGTCATTACTGTTCCACATTGGCTTGGTCTCTCTCACTACCAAACCTACCAGCCAAAGTAAAAAAAGAAGTGATCTGCCTGTGTAAGAAGTGAAAAGGAAGTCTAAATTGAGACACTGGTCATTGGTTTTAGGGGCATCCATAGTTGGGGATATCCCTCTCACAATTGTGACACCAGTTGTTCTGTATTTTCCAGGCACAAAAGCAGATCTAACATGTAACTCTTACTTTTGTATTCCTGCAGCTCATATTCCAAGGCAAGAATTTAAATATGGTTGTTATAAACTGCACTGTATAGAAATAAAAGAACTCACCCACACTTGGACACATGCACCTTTATATTCAATGTCTACACTGCAGATAAAAATTTTGACAAATGGAATTCTTACAATCATAGATAAATATACTTCCTACATGTATCCCCAGTAACACAGCAGTCACTAAAGCTCTTAAAAATGCCAAAGTTGTAATATTTTTTCCTAGCTTAATTTTGTCTGAGGCCTTCACATTTGAACTTCAGGTACCTTAATGAATGCAATTTCTTCTTATTCTTTACAAATATATCAAAATTAAATTGATTCTCATTCCTCAAACAGCATAGTCCCACGAAAGTTACTCTGACTTTGAGAAGAGATATTAAGGAGTTCCTTGTTAGGAAGACTTCCTTTAGTTTTGACTGGCAGCCCCATCTGAGAATGCTCTTAGTGCATCAGAACAGGGCAGTTAAGAAACAAAGCCAAATGTATTTCTGTAGGATGCAGTTTGGCTGCAGTACGTAATCTGAGAATGGGTTTTGATGAAGCTCTGAGAATAATCAGAATTTTAGCACAGTGTGTTTCACTGTTGCCTTTAGCTACCTGTTTCCTGCCTCCATCCATGCTTTTTTTCTTTCTCTGAAGGAGTGAAATTTCCAAAGAGGAAAATACCTCCTTCAGGGTGGCCTGAAGTGTGTCATACACACTTCTCAGAGCGAGTATAATTGTGTATAAATATATAAAGGCATGCTGGCCTTAAAAAAATGAGACAAAACAAAAAAAAAAAAAAAAAGAGGACTGAACAACGAAGAGCTCAAGTATTTCAAGACAGCTGTCTTTTGGTCTCATCTTCTCTAATAGTTTTTGAAGTCTTTTTATTCTGATAAAGTAGTACACAAAAACTGCTGGGTGAACACAGAGACTGAGGAAATCAAAGGCCAGAAGGACACTGAGTAACTTAAAGTGTATTGCTTCTGTACCACAGTCTAACCTAGATCACCTTAGATTCACCACTTTAGCAGCTTGAGGCTGTACTATAATCTGCTAAACTGTCTTCACACCACATACTCCAACATTTCCCTCACTGGGCTCTTTCTGTCCTTGGTACCATCTGGCTTGCAAAGGCGTCCTCAGAAGTCCTCATTCTATGATGACTCCTGTGGAAAGACCTTCTTCCCAAAGAAATGCCAATTTTAAGAGCTCATAAGATCATTCTAGATCTTTTAACAAGACAGAGAAACATCCAAATTTCATGTTGAACACTTTGTCCCTCTGTGTTGCACACTTGGCTTATTTAATATCAGCTCTCAGACTTCAGTGATGTTTTTGTTTGACTCACAGATACTGGAATCAAATAATTGACTATTGCACCTCATTTTAAACCAGAACTAATTACTAGCACTCAGAATTGTTAAAGAAAGTTTAGAAATTTGTACTCTGCCTTTTCAAACAAACACAAGTCAAATAAAAAGAATTTCAAATGTATTGCTTTTTTGAATCTCATGAATTTTCAGTCAAACTCCTGATTTTTGCCAGTGCTCAGATTTGGCAATACTATTTAGCCCAGCAATTTTACAGTTATGGCTGCATCACAGTGCAGCTGAGATAAGGAGAGATTAGCACTCCCTCAGATTTGCCAGCATAACTGCACATGTAGCTGCCCTCTAAATCCTCTCATGTCAAAATGATAGAGAGTAGGATTTTTCAAACACAGCTGATTTTGACTAATGCAAGTTAGGGAGGAATATGCAAAAAAAAAAAAAAAAAAAAAAAAAAATTACACAATGGACTGAAGTAGTGGTAACTTCTGTTTTGACAATTTTGGCAAAGACATGGAGGTTTTCTTCAGCATGTGCAGCCATGTTCAGGTGCTGAAGACCACCAGCACTTTCATTTAAGACAAGGAACACTGGGAGTATAAAAATAACTATTTTAATATCAGGCCAGGCAGCTGTATTATAGAAAACCTCTTAAATAACAATTTTTTTCATAACTTTAGACATTAATTTAAAACTTGTATGTGGTTATTTTTACTTTTAATTATGATTGTAATATTACAGCATCAGGAACTACTGCTGCAGTTAACATATTTAAAAGTACTTTTATGCTTTCAACTGTCACAAACAATACATAGATTTTTTCAAGAAGTTATGCTTACTCACACTTTTTTTCCCAGACACTAAACATAGTTAATATTATTTAAAATTAATCATAGATTTCACTATAGAATTCCCTACCGTGACTTCTAAAGAAATTTGTAAACTTGTATATGAGCAAAACTGATCTTCTAACTGCAAAAATTTTTACCCAAATTTTCAGACTATTGACCTTCAGCATAGCTCCACACATAACCTATGAGCAAGAAAGAGCATAGCTAAGAGTCGTCCATAAATCTGATCTTTTTTAAATATACCTGGCTTCTCCCTTATTTTCCTTATTATTTTGTGTCTAACAAGTCCACTGAGAGTTCAAGCACACAAGTGATGGTCCAGAAGAGTTTTCTGTCATTTATGAAATTTCACACAAGCCTAACCATGGTCAGAATCCCAGTTTTCTGTTATAAACACTGTCCTTTGGAATGGTAAAGACAAAGAATGGGGAAAGAAAATAAAACCAGAAAAGAGTAATTCCATATTAAAAATTCATTAAAAATATTTCTATGAAAGACTATAACTGTATATGTAGACAGAGTAAATTGATTTACTGTATTAACTTCCTTACTACTGAAAGATGTTTTCACTATGGAGTTTTATAGAGAGCAGGAATAGGATGGCCTGCAGCTGCTTGCCCAGCCTTCTGGAAAATGTTTTCCATGGAATTTGCCACCTTGAACTACTTTATTCAAAAAAAATCTAAAGGATTTGTTATATCGTGGCCTTCCAAACATTTTTTTGCCAAAAGTCTTAATGTGTGTCATTAGAGCTGCCAAGCTGTACATAGCATACAGAATGTCTTGCTGGAGTTTATAGAATCTGACATAAGAATGTTAAAGAAAACAGAGCACATATATGGAGAGTGACAGCTGATTATTTATTTTTACATATTTTTCAAAGTATCAATAAATCCATCTGAAATTTCATGGGCTTGAGACGTTGTAAGAGCAGCAAACCACAAATTATAATATAGTTTAATTTGCCTTCTACATAGTTTCTTCCCAGCCCCCAAAGAAATTTATACTGAACATATGCCCAAAATGAAATTTTAATAATCAAACAAATTTCAGATTTCTGGAAGGCCTGGAAAGGTGTTATCAAAAGAAAATTATAAAGTAATACTCACTTCACCAAACACATAGGATTATTGAAATGTCATTTCTATCTTAATAGTTCAGCAGGATAATTTAAAGAATAATTTGTTTGATCCACCACAGAACTTAGGCACCCACAGTTTGCTGCTGAGGATGCAGATCATACCCTGGTTCAAAGCCTGTGACATATATAAAGTACCAAGTTCAGAGACCACCTTTAGCCACAATCAGAGGTGAAACTTACAATTTAAGGACAAAGCTGGTCATAAATCTTGCCAAACTTTAGTCATTTGGGTTGAAATTTTCTCTATTTGCCATCTACTTCACATAGTGAACCATTCTGGGCAGGGGCTTTCTTTGGTCACTGCTGAAACTTATGGTTTCACTGCAGAAATTTTTCCACTCTTAGTCACTTACTAAGCCTTTAGAGCAACTGCATTTTGCACATGCTCAATCATTTCAACCCAGGGGTCAAGCTTGTCTTTACAAGTGACTGCCAGAAACATTTATGACCACAGAGGATACTGATGGTGACTGCTTTTTTTTTTCTTTAACCAGATCTCTGAAATTCATGCCAGTTAACTCTGAGGACTGACTCAAAATGTGTAAAAGTCAGGTTCTGTAGTGCAGGGGGAGAGAAAAGGATGCTGCTGAGATCAGCCACCCCCTATGTGTCCTCCCCTCCTTCCAGAAGCAGCAAGCATGATTGTCCAGAGTTCTCCTCCCTGTCTTACTGTTACTTCTCCTGAAAGAAAAATCCAACTGGGACTACAGTTCCTTATCCCTTTAAATTTTGCCTACAGAGCTGAAAAGCTTTGAAGTGGCTCTGAACACAAAGCTGGCTCCAGGACTCTCCCTCCTGTGTTCTCAATGGACCATATGCCTTGCAGCCTGCAGGACAATGCAAATACAGTCAATTCAAATACAGATTGAACAAATGCTAAGCCTACTGGAGGAGCAAGAGGGAGTCTATGGAATAACCTGGCATTAGATACAAATTGAAGCTGGAGGCTGCTAAGGAGGGAGAAGAACACAAGGAATGACTTCAAAGTAAATAAGACCTAGGGTCTTGAGACATTTTGAAGCCATTCCTCACCTCACAGTACTAACTTATGCTTGGAAACTTGGAGGTGCATTTCTGCTGCAAGGATGTTCTGGAGATCCCAGGATGCAGCTGAAACTGCTTTAGCCAAGTCCTATGCTCTGTACAGGCAGGAATGGCTAGACGTACTGGACAAACAAAAAGAGTTAAATTTCTTTAAAAAAACTCTACCAGTATTTCCTGGGCCATAAAATTGGTACTTAAGCATATCATCTTAAAACTGAAATGTAAAATCTCTTTGTTCATCTGCTGCTTGACTTCATCAGAGACCTTTCCAATCACCTTAGTTTCCCTGAGTGCATTGACTTCTGTTTCCAAATGCCAAAATTACCTCAATCTGTATGGCTCAGTGCCCATCATCAGCTGGAATCCACAAGAAAGGTACACCTTGCAGAAATCTTTTAATAAGTTTGACCTAGCAAGTTAGCTGGGCAATGTCAGGTTATATTTTGCAATATCTTTTACCCACTATTTAAGCAGAATATAATCTCCAGGGCCTCCAGTATACTGTAGTACAGCTCATCTCAAAACATATAATTCCATTAAAAATAAATATATCAAAAAGAAAATCTGTATTAATTAGTGACACGCTAGAAAGAAAATATTTCATCTTCCTTATTAAAAAAATTCTATATATTATATTCCCTTGGAGCTTGGCATTTAAATATAGTTGTTTTCTTTGTTTCCAATAACATCTCAGCCACAATTACTTAATAAATTATAAATCACAATGTACTTTTTATGTAAATGTATTTTTGTGTTCAAGCACAGGATTAATGTTTGTGTATGCAAACGAACAAAGGAGATTTTCAAAGAGGTTATGGTGCAAATCATGGCAAATTTTAAAATGCTTTACTGTATTAATGGTTGAATAGGACAGTGTTCTCTCTCTCTTTTTTTTCTCCTTAACAATTAATAACTTGTTTTTAATGTACTTGTTGCTAATACCTAATTTCTGTTTAGTGCAACTTCAGGGAAAATAGGGTCCTGTGTCAGTGTATAGTTCCTGCTTGATGTTGCATATAATTCTTATAATATTCTGAATGGCATGTGCTAATTATTTAGCACAATAGCTCATCTTATGGAGCTGTAAGGCTGTAAAAGAAGAGTGGCAATTACTTCGGGTGGGAATGTCTATTTTTCTTGTAAAAACCAAAGCATTGAAGAAAAAAATACTGAAAAATAAAAAATAAAAAATTTAACAAAAAAAAAAAAGGGAGGAAAAAAATTAAGTAAAACCCTAGGAGCACTGGAAGGGTTAATGTTTTGAAGTCTTTATTATCTGTAAGGCTAGATCTGAAGTTTACAATCCAGATAGTAAGAGCGCCAAATTTCTATGTGTTGTACTGAGAGGCCAGATTCTGTTCTTCCCAGATGACTGACCAAACATAAATTCTTAATCTACCTCTCTATTAAAACTTCATTATAGGAGCACACCTATACACTTTATGCAGAAGAGATGTGTCTTTGACAGATGTTTAAAAGAGTTTCAAAATGCACACACACAGAAAGCAGCTTAAACTCACACAGAAGCGAAACAAACTGAAATAAAATCAAAGCAACAAACTAAGCAGTTCACAGAATACATCATAGATGCATAGGATGATTTAGGTTGGAAGGAAGCTTAGAGATCTAGTACCAAATCCCCTGCCATGGTCAGGGACACCTTCCACTAGACCAAGTCACTCAGAGCCCCATCCAGCCTGGCCTTGAACACTTCCAGGGACGGAGCAGCCACAGTTTCTCTGGCAACCTGTTCCAGTGCCTCATTATCCTCACAGTAAAGACTTTTTTCCTGATATCTAAACTAAATCTAGACTCAGTGCAAAGCCCTTACCCCTTGTACTTTCATTAGATGGCCTTGTAAAAAATCCCTTTTCACCTTTCTTGTAGACCTCCTTTGGGCACTGGAAGGTGCACTTTCCTTGCAGCCTTTTCTTCTCCTGGCCTAGCAACTTCTACTCTCTCAGCCTGTCTTCATAGGAGAGATGCTTTAGATTTCATGGCCCTCCTCTGGATTCACTCCAACAGGACCACCTTCTTCTTATGCTGGGGGCCACAGTGCTGAATGCGGCACTTCATATATACGCTTATATTCTTATGCTAGGCCTAGATTTTAAAAAAAACCCACAACCTGTATGTGGAATAAAGGAAATTAATGAAAAGTATAAAGATTTTTATTTTTTAAAAAATTATCTCTTAGGGTTCTGAGTTAGCTTCAGGCTAAAATGAACAAAGGAATCCTCAAAACCTCATTCAGGCAAAGATGGAATCATGACTTGGGGGACTAATCTGAAGATTAAGACAAATTAGATGGAATATATACAATTTATGGGTCTAAGCCTGTTTATGATGATTGTTCCTACTGTTTTTAGTCCCCAGATCTTGTCAGAAAGGTCACAGAGAGAAGTTGGACATGTAAACTAAATCAAGATAGACTACAAAAATATACATGTAATACTAAAATAGACAGAAAAATCCAGAACGGCACAAAGAACACACAGAAGGGAAAGACTCTCAGATTGTACTCTGAAAACATATTAATTGTCTGGAGAGAATAATGAATAAAATTTTATGAATATTCATTTAAGTCTAGAAATACACAGTCTCCAGCCATCTTCACAGAGTAGTTGTGCATCAAGATTTATTAGCTCAAATGTTCGGGGACAGTGGATCTTCAGCCTCTATGTTCTACAATTCACTGAAATACAATTTAAAAAATACACTTTCCTTGCAGCAGAAAGCAGATTAAAAGACCTCCATTTATCCATCTGAAGTACAAATAAGGCCATGAAAATCACATGACCAGTCACAACTAAGCCATATATTTTACATTTCCATATATTAGGATTAGATGTAAGTTTCAGGTTAAAAGAAAAGGGTGGGGAGCACTCCTCAGGAAAGGCCGCTTTCATGAATTTCTAAGAATGTAAGAAACTGTGAGAAAATTGGAATTTACTTGTGAATATTTTTTTCTAGAAGAACTGGTAAAATCCACCAAATATATTTCGAGTTGTAGTGACAGACTTTAGATGATATTTAAAATATAGGTACAGCCCACAGAGTGGTCAGAAAGTCAATACTTAAATTGAAAAAGGATAAACTAAAATTACCTTAAACTGCTCTAGATCACCTTCAAGACAAAATTCAACATAAAAGGATCCAGCTGAAGCTGAAATTTTACAGGACATTTGAATAGCTGAGACAGACTTCACAACTAACCATATGCTGAGCATTTATCTACAGTGGGCTTCTTGCTTCCCCTGATGATGTGAATGTTAAATTGCCACTGACTTCTAACAGAACCAAATCAAATACTATAATTATACACTTTGTGCTATCTGTGCTGTACTGTATTATTATCTATAATTGATTATTCAACTCAGTAGCTATTGTTCTTTAAAATGCTTTTGACACGTTGTAGGAAAAGTGCTATACTAAACAAAGTTGACGAGCACAGGGATTTCGGACATTCTGCCACATGTAATGATGAAGCTGGTGCAAACCAGACTAGTTCCCTTTCCAGAAAGTCACATTCAAAATTTTTTGGGTCTGTGTTCCACACTGATAACCTTCAGCTAAGAAACAGACCTTGCTATGCAGAATATTGTGCAAACATATTAAGAGGAAAAAAAAATACCTGACTGCTAAAAATTTCCCTACCCAGAAAAGAAAAATATTTAGCTTGGAGGAGGAAAGCTGGGAAAAGTGAGTGAAAGGTGGCAGAGCAGTGAGTTGTTTGCCAGAGAGGTAGATTATCCTAAGTTACAAAAGCACAGCCTAGCTCAAGTTTCTGGATTTACCATCTTAAGTCATAGTTACAGACCCTTTTCAATCAAGTGTGAATCAACAGAATCACAGACAGGGAAGATCTGGCTATTCCTGTCTGCCTGCTCTGCCTCCCATTCTGGGACAACCCACTTGTGGTCATGAGGCGCTGTAGTGAACTAGACCAAATAACAGACCTGGAAGGCAGCTAATGATTTTCTTTTACTGGGTTAGCATTCAGTTTTTGTCAGCCCTTAAAACATTCAAATAGAAGAATTTCAGGCTCTCTTTGAAAATCCAATAGTCATTAAATATCTGATACTAAAGCACTTAGATTCTATTCTCAAAACATGAAAACACTGTGGCCTATCCCCTTAGATTCCCATATATCAACTTATTTTGCTAAGCACAGAAAGCTGTTTTTACATTTCCTCTTCTTTATATGGCAGTTAAATAAATAAGGGTTGGGTATTTAAGCTATCTAAAACTATTAGGGTCAATTCCAAGTAGCCACAGTATTTACAAGAATGCCAAAGTAATATCTACATTATTTTCAGATTAAGAAAAGAACTCTGAGAAAAAAATTATTATTGGAGTGTAACAAGTTTCCTAATCACAAAAATATTTATTTTTGTGTCTTCAGAACACATACTATTGCTTCCCATAATTACAAATGAGATTAAATGTTAACCAATTTAAATCTGTCAAAATATTTTAATAAGTGGGGCAGATGTTCTGTTTTGTTAAGTATCACTATTTACTTTTGAGGTAATAATAACCTTACCTTTCCTCTGCAATAGTTAATAGTAAATGGTTAGAGCTTGCCAAAGAGCAAATAAATCATTACACTAAATACAGGTTGTCAGACTAGTTTAGTACCTTGTACACTCCATTTTACTTAGATAAATGGCTTAGAATGGGATTTACTCTCTGTGCTATTTTCTAGAAAGATACTGGCTTTCCTATTGTGTGTAGTTTCATATCAGATTTTAAGAAAGGTACTATTTCAATACTCAGATTTTACATTCACTTACTTTTTTGGGTTGACTTCACAGATGTACAAATGTGAGACAAGCTGCAGACCTACCAAGAATATCAGTACTGAGAGTAATTTTGTAGAAAGACTCTGGCTTTGGTAAATAAATAAATATACCAGTACAAAACTCAAGACAGTTTCACAGTATAAAATCAAGACTCCAAAACACTCTTCAGAGTTCTCTTTGATTTAACCATGTTAGTACCATTTATATTCACTCTTCATCACATTTGCAATTGTTCAGCTCCAATAAAATACACAGACAGGTTTTTAAATTATTGCTGAACACATTAAGTGTAGATGCCATGCTTTTCTGGATAGCTGAGACATTTTCAGGGCTAAGCAAAAGTGGTTGTGGCCAACATGGGACCCTCAGTCCTGAGAAGGTTCCTGTTGGGGCTATTACACAGTTCAAACCCCATTAAAATCCACCTGTCAGTTAGGAGCTTATTTGCTCTTATAATTATATAGATAATGTCTGCTTTTTGCAAATTAGACACTTGAAATTTTGTATGGAACAATGTTTGCACAGTTACATATTTAGTCAAGATTCACTATTTCATTTTTTCTCCCACTTCAAAATTCCTACCATCCAAATACTGAAAAGCAATAATTTGGAAATTTATGCAAAGCTAACAGCTAATAGTGGTGGAAGGAAAGAGATCACAAGTTCCATTGGCTGACATTTGTATAAACTATTTGCAGAAAATTTGAGAAAAGCAACTCTGGCCATGGAAAGAAAGATGAGGTTATGAGTGATCTGTGAACAAGGAAAAGGTCCAATAAATTGGCTCACTTATTCACACTGAATAATTCAAAGAGCTTGACTCAACACTAGACATACTTCTTACTCCTTTTAAAGGATTAAAATATTCATGGTTTCTTCTGTCAAATGCCATTATCACTCTGTAATGTCAGGAGCAATGGTTATCTTCCCAGGGCTGTACAAGGCTTGGATGTGGGTCATCAGCTCCAGTTGTGGAAGCTGCCTGGCAAACACTGCTTCTACCAGTGGTCTCAGAATAAAATCTGTGTATCCTTCTGGTTCTAGCAAAGACGAGTTCAAACACCATCTTTATGCTCATGGTCTATTGCCACATAAGCACTTTTTTGCTGCCTGACAGCACTGTGTAGTGATAGCTCAGAAAGAAGGACATTTACTCCCTATCACAGTTGTGACAAGATCACATTAAACAATATCCTTACCTTAGTAAAAAAAAGAAATTCCATTTTCCAGCTCAAGAACAAACCTCCCTTTGCCTCTTTCCGCAGTCGGGCACACAAAGCCAAATGGGAGCAAGTGATGACAAGGAAGAGGGGTGCTGAATCTTAAGTATTTTATGTCAGAGAAAACCACTACAATGAGTTATACAGAAGCCATCAACTTCCTTAAAGCAGCCATCGGCATCTCTCCTCAAAAATATAGGGGAAAGGAGCTAATGTGCTGGAGCACACTCCCAACCATAAGCTTTCAAAGATACTCAGAAGACAGCTTTTCTTTAACTGTATCAACAGTCCAGTCTACTTCAATTCATGTTTTGCAAGATGGACACATTTTATAAATTCTTTAAGGATTCTCTGTGTATTTGGTAAATTCCTCTTTAATACAATCCAACCTGTTCAGTTTTCCAGTAGATTTTTTTCCGCTTTCTTTTAAAGACATCTTAATTAGTCTAATCCTGACTGGTCTCTTTCCAATGTTCCTGTTGGCACAGTAGGATTTCAATTAACATTCTGCTTTAGCACTGCAAATGCCCTTGCTCAGTTTTTTTTTTTTTTTTTAATATGCTATTTTGGATGCCATCTCTCTTATTTTTTCTTCCTCAAAAATTTTCAGCTTCTAAAAGGTTTTGGAAGCAGAGGTTGTTCTGTCAATTTGTGCTTTCTGAGCTTATCAAGAAATAGCCCACCATTAATTTTTGGGGTTTTTTTTTTCCACTTGAGGGTTAAAGTCCTTGTGTGTTCTGACCACATCACTCATCCCCCTTTCAATCCCTTCTGGTTTCAAAACAGCAAGTTCATGCTTCTTGTCCTCAGCTTCAAGGCTCTTCAAAACTCCACCCTTCTTTATTTGTCTGTTCTTGTCTCTAATTGCATTTCTCTTTCTCTTTTTCACACACACATACACACTCTTCCTTCAAATCCACCAACAATAACAATCTTCTCTGCTGTTTGTCAGCTTCTCTCACACACAGCTCCACCCTGCCCCTCACACATGGAGTGCCCTCCCTGAACTGAGCTGTCAGGCGATTGTCCTCGCTTCTTTGAAATCTATCCTTAAAAATCCACCTCTACTGCAACGTCTAAAATAAATCAGCTAATTAATGATGGTTATTTTGAGGGGCAGATGGAATAGCTGACATTTACTTTACAATAATAACTTAAAAAAAATAAAAAATCCTTTTTGTGCAAGTGTGAGTAAGTATCTTAATCTGTGTTAGACTGCTCTTCCAAAGGGACAGAAATATAGATGGAGCAGTGCCTAGATCCTGCAGCCTCTGCACATCATCCCTGACTGATTTTAGATCATGGGAAACTCTCCCTACTCTTCACCTGTTTTGCATGTTTAAACTATAAACTCTGCAGGATAGCAACTGTGGATATGTCTGCTCTGCATATCATGTAATAACAGATAACCTTTGAGTGGAATAGAAGAGAATAGTCTCAGCAGTGTGGACTTAATTAACTCAAAAGATATTCTGTATTACGCAATACATATCCACAGTAATTAACACAATGACAAAATTATCTTAATTGAATTATCTTGGAAAGGCACAGCATAAATAACAATGCTGAGCAAAGTACCTTACTACTACTACTGCAAATATTATATAACCATACTTACGTTTAACCTGCAAAAACACAACTATTTAAACATGTGGGCTCAGCTTCAAAAACACTGCTACCAAAAGTATCAATTTATGTCCACTATATTTATAGTTGCTTATAGGCAAACAAATTCCTGCTGTAGATCTAAATCTGCAAATTTCAGTTCCAATCCAGACTTCTGTAAAATTCTGCTACTTTAATACAACTGGAAACCTCATATATTAGGCTAGAAAGCAAAGAGACACACATCTGCAGCTAACCATGCCTTTTCATTGCTCTTGGCTACAGAAACTGGCACACCTTAACCACACGGGCCCAATAAACCAATCAGAACTTTCTGTGCTCACTCATCTTCTCTGGAAAACTAGCTTATGCTCATGGTACATCAGTTTTCAGTTACTGAAAAGAATGCAAAATATCTAGAGGTTGACAAATTTATTGCAAAACTTAAGTATTTAGAGAATGACAGATGAAGAACAGTGGTGAGCCAGGACTGTTGCCACAATAAAACTAGTTCAAATTGGAACAGATAATCAAGATAGCAACCTGCAGCAAGTGGATGAAAGTTTTCAACTGTTCCAAAAGATGTAGTTAAGTACAAAGTAACTAATAAGAAAAAGTTAATTCCCAACCTTTATATAGTGGCTGAATAATGTTGCTTCTTTGTGACTTCATGTTACTTTCCTCTGCTTCCAAAAACTCCTCTAGAAACTGTGAAAATAATAACAATAAATTAAATCCAGGAACATGATACATCTTCTGCGCTACAGTACTACAGGAAAGCAACCCCAACCATCCTCCCCGTGGGCACTGAATGCTGACATGAATTTTCAACATTTCACAACATATAGGTACAACCATATGGAGATCTAAACATCACCTGAAGAGCCCAAAGGATCTTCCTATTCCAGTTCCACACTGTGTGAGCCTGTTCACAGCTAACCGGTGCATGGCTGCATCAGGATTTTCCATTCCAAGGTAAGCCCAGTCATCTGCTATTTAACACTTTCCAGTGACTCTTCATCCAAAGGAACCTCACCCATGTGTTCTGGGAAAAAAGGGAGCACTGCAGGAAACACCCAAGCAAGTCTGCCAGGGTGGAGGAGGAAGATAATCTTTCAATTACAGTTTGCTCTGTACAGGGATCAATTGAACATAATTTGTGCCAAACAGCTCGGATTGACACAGTGCACAAAATGACAATTAATCTGGCATCATCATCCTGTAATACCACTGGGTTATTAGTTTTACCTATCAGGGAAATATCAACGTCTTATTAGTTCCTTCAGAAAACACATGAAATTAGGTGATTACACACTTTATATTTTGAGCATGCAAACCTATACATAGCTTTTTTCTTCTTTTTTTTTTTATTAAATTGATGTTTCTAACAGGTAGGGGAGGAATACAGAGCTGGTAATGGTAAGGAAAGAAGTGTGTGGGATCTTCTTTTGAGCATAATTCTTCAGTACATTAAATGAGACTAACAAAAGAGAAATTAAACATAATACTGTGCCATAGTACTATGACATAAGTGTCAACTTAGAATTTCAAATACAATGATAAGAGTCTTCTAATAATTATATAGGTGGCAAACAAGGCTTTAGGGCAAACATCTGTGGCAAAAAATTACTAATGGCATTCTACAGAAAATCAGCTATGACCGACCCCTCCTATGCATCATATTCTGGTAAGGTCAGCTTGGTGGAAAGGTTAAGAACAGTTAAACACTGACCCATCCCTCCCTAGTCTTTTCCATATTCATAGGAAACTATCATCCATATTCATGCAACAAGATAAGTACCTTGAACATACAGAGGTTAAAAAAAAAAAAAAATTACTTCTTTACAATCTTATTCAGTGCCATGACACTAATTCCCAGAGCATGGATCAGGACATAAATTAGTGTGTCTGTAAGGCTGGGCAGGATGGGTGAACAGAAAACATAGAACAGCCTCTGGGTGACACTTAAATATTGAAAATATACATTCTGAAATCCTGTAACAAATCCACAACTCTTGGACATGGGTAGATCACGATGATTTCACGATATGATGCATGAGTGTCTGCCTTTGCACAGACCCACCTGCATACCTGTAAATACACAGATACCTGGAACTTGAATTTCCAGCCCTCACAGGTAAGTGACATGAGAGGCCCAAGGCTGTGATATGAAATCATAGGCCAGTACCCTCAAACAACAACAACAGAATCAAAAGGCACATCCTGTTGTCACTGTGATATTAGGGTTACTTGTACTTTCTTTTTAGCAGAGAACTATCTAATAAAATCATAGTGTTTTATGTACCTCTTCTTTTGGTGTTTACACTTCTTCTGGTGTGTAGCACTGAATGTATTTGGAGAGAAAAAAGGCTCAGAAACACCCAGTCCTTTTGCAGAACTTAACTTCCATGCATATCATTTTTTCTTTTCTGTGAATTAACTCTCCAAACATAAGTTCTCCTTCAGTATCTCCTTTGTTTCTGCCTTCAATTTTATCACCTAAAAAAATTTTTTTAATTACCTAATATTAACTTTATAGTGAATTTATATCTCTTTTGCCCTACCGCTTTTGCAGGTGAAAAACATATCCAATTAGCTGGTCCTCCCTCCAAACAGAACTTCTTTCCCTGCCTATAGAAACAGAAAATAATGAACCTCACTAGAATAATATATTCATACAGTAAATTCTAGCTTCACTCCCTGCCCATTTCTTTTTACAGGAAAAAGTTACCTTCTTTCTTCCCATTCTTACAGAAGTATCAGCTCCTTCAGTGCATTTCAGCAGGCAAAATGGCTCAATTTCTCTTGCCACTCCACTCATCATTATTATCATAAGGGTGGCAGAGCAATAAGGGAGGCTAGATGGTTAAACTAATAGCTTTCTACTGTACTTATTAGGTATAGATTTATACAGCATCTTTGCAGGCATTAATTTACTGATTTTTAAATGCAGATTCTTTCTTCCAGGCTTCAGTCACAGAAGCCCAGGTGTCTGCACTGGAACTCTGCTGAGGCAGAGGCCTGAAAACTTGTGCAAATCCAGAGCACATGGAGGTACCTCAGCTCACATGACTAAAGAAACAAATAAATGAAAAAAGGGAGGGAGGACACAGGTGACCTTGAGTGCTGGCAGGGCAGAGGGGCTCCCTGCCACTGCATCTGAGCCCTGGCACTGCCATCCACACCTGGTGCTCACAGCTGTGAGGACACACCCATGGCCAGGGACAGACTTCAGGGGAGATTACAGAAAGAGGGCCTGGCAGCAGAAGGCCTGTAAATTATCTCTGAAAATTAAATGGTTCCCTTAAAAACTCCACTCTGGTTTGTGACATACAGCTAGGCTGGAGGGCTCCCTCTAATTCCCAGCCATTGGTGTTACAGCTATACCTCGTGAGCCTTTGCTGCTGTTACAGCAGCCTTTCATTTCCCTACTTTGTACTCCTTTCTCTCTCCAAGGATAGGTGTAGTGTCTAAGCAACTTGCTGCCTTTAATGGATTGTGTATCTATGATGTCCTTCTGAAGCAAGGAAATGATCTTATTCCAGCCAGGTGTGAGCTGCCTGAGCTGTCCCTTCACAGCCCCTCAGCTCAGCCAGTCTGACTTCAGGGCAGGAGAGTTTCTTCACGGCTTTGGACTGAGGTGTTTTACAACTGAAGCAAATGTGCTTCCCAGCTATGATACAGAGACCAGGCTGCATGTGGGTAAGACAAGACAGCCAAAAGTCAACAAGCAAGTAAAGCCCAAACCATTTCTGGAGCTCCTGAATTCACATTAGGACTTTTACACTTTTCTCATCTTAGATCTTAAAAAGACAGGTAGAAGAAAAATATTAGTATCTGCTATTATGCAGTGCATTGTCTTAATTTGCCACTTTAGGTTGCATGAGTTGCTGAGTTTCATAAAGAGCACTAAGAAAGTTTATAAATATGTAAGTAAATATTTACTTCCCTTGAGAAACACTTTTTGTCACTAACTGCTGCAAAGGGAGTGTATTATTGATGAAATCAACTGTCCTGAATGTTCTAATTTTATAGGAGCACACAAAAAAGTCCTATTTTTTAGCTGTTATGTAAAGGAAATTACGAGTCTTTTAAAATTTCATAGATTTTTTTTTGATGGGGAAGAAACCAGGCAGAAGTAAATGTTGATTAAAAAGATAATCTTTAAATAATTTGATTTCATCTTTGATTCTATAGCAATAATTTTTTTTGCTTGTTTGTTAGAACTAAAACTGCACTGTGAAGTGGGCCACTGATAGAAGAATTAGCAGATGATACTGCATCTAATAAAAACTCCAGAAAAAATAATTTGGAAAGAGATGTGGCTTTTAAAATTCAGGATCTCTTCCTAACCAAATACTTACATGGGAACATATTATCCAGAGTTGTCTTTAGACAGTAAAAATTAAATGAGAGCCATGGTGAAGGCACACTGTCATGAGAACAGACTACTTAGCATGATATTCTCGAGTATTTTTCTGTGTGGCACATTGGAATGGTATGGAGAGAGATCTGAGACAGTTGGTCACTACCAGCAACACAGCAATGTTACATATACCATGTTACCTAGTGACACTAAGATACCCTATTTGTTAACAGTATTCAATCACCCCATGCAAAGCCCCATGGTGCTCCAGGTGCCACATGCCCAGTTCCTGTGTGGTTGTCACCTCAAAATACTGACTGTCCAAATTCATGATTGCTTCTAAACGTTATTACAGATTTCTAAATCTGAAACGTATTTTATATATTTTATATTTTATATATTTATGTTATCTATTATATATACATTATATTATATTATATATGTTATATATTTTTGCAAAATTTTTAGCTCTATCTCACCTGAAGAGAGTATTTGACTGTTATTTTACCAACTGTACACACTTTGTGACCTCGTCTCTGGACAGATCAAGTGGCACATAACAGCAATTTGGTGACAGAAGCTTGTTTGTGCACTGAGGAAAACATAATGGCAGAGAATTATCCCGAAAGATAATAGGAGTGTTATATGCAGCAGGGGAGAACACCATGTCACCAGATGGGTCCTAGAACATCTGCCCATTTTGCAGGTCAGAATTTGTTGATTCAAAGTCCTTCAACAAATATCGTGTCATTTAAATATTTTTAAGAGAGTCTTCCCGCAGAATTCCACAGATCTATGAGAAACTTATACAGAGAAACTATTTGGCACCCTTTGTGCTCTCTTAACAAAAGCTTGGGGAAAGTCCTCTCAGCAGCCTGAGCTATGCAATGTGGAAAAGGTAAGTAGACACACTGAGAGTAGAGCAGCAGTTTAGGTTAAAATATATATTGCTGCCTGGGATTACACGTTTTTCTGTGTTTATTTTATGTTTCCATTTGTCAACATATCTATAGAGAATTCTTTGTGGCTTTGGCACATTGCAAGGGAGCAGTTCTTCCTCCCACTAATCTACAGAAATGCTTCAGTTCTTTGACAATAAGAATTACGGAGCCTTTTGCTCAAGTAAATCAGGCACTTCAGGATTCATGGAGATTTAATGCTTCTCAGAGAAGTTGTACTGCATAGGCTTACTTGCCCTAGGATTTTGAGAGCCTTTTAAAAGCCTCTGATAATTATACACTAAATAGTCTTCCTTTCTGTTTGCCCCTGAAACTTCCAGTTTTCCACTTGACTCCCAAAATTTAGTACAAGACACAAGGATATAACTTTGTTTGTTACCTTTTCTTCTGAAAAGGCCACAGTCTGGGCCACAGGCTGGGGGCTCTTTTTCTTCTTGATCTCTTGTTCAGCATGTCTGCAGAGGAAGGATGTTTTAGCGCCCGTAGTAGGGAATTTACCAGCAAATGTAGATCCTGACCTTGCCAGATATCCCAGCTTCTTTGGACAGCATACCCTACTGACAGAACACTCCTGCCAGGGAAGGCAAGGTCTTTTGGCTTCTGAGTCTATAAGGCCTGAACATCAGCTCTGGAGTCCACATGTGCCCTGATCTCTACCCACTTTATCTTTTATTCTAGAATTCTTTATTCCTGTAAATAACAAAGCTCAGTCTGGTTTTTACCCAAATCTGCTTTGTGTCTTTTTTAGGATTACATTTTTTAAAAGTCCCTCCAACCTCCATCTCTTGTAATCAATAGAACAGGATCAATATCTAAGGGTCAAGACCTTTTCTTTTTCCTGTGGCTAAGCTTTTTCCAGCCTTGCATTTTAAATAAAACCTGTATTCCCAGTCATCTGTAAAAAGGATAGGAGGAAAAAAGCCAGCTGATTAGTGTCTCTCTTTTAGGTCTTAGGGTAATGGCTGCTTTTACCTTTCTAGTTTAATTCAGCACATTTACAAAGCATTAAATCTGTCAGTGTGGCATTAACTTCTATCATGTGCATATTAATAGGAATAGTAATCAAAACATCGAGTGAGTTTGGGTGTTAAAACTGGTAATATTTTCTTTAAGTGCTAGTACACATTTGGCTTGGAAGGTGCTCAATATTGCAAGGGATTTTTAAACTAAGATTTATCTCCTATCTATATAGAAATGTTTTGTGGTAAATCTGCTCATTTGTACCCCAAAGGACATGACTTTGTCATCATGCTGATGTTTTCATGGAACACATTTGTAAAACACAATTCCTAACTTTTCTTGCTTCCATTAAGAAGGATGCTGATTAAGTGGAATCAGCATGTAAGAAAATATTTAGCAGCTGTTCTCTTATTGAAAAATCATAAATACATGGAAAAATAATCACACATATATTTTATGCCAATTAGCAAATACTTCTTTTAATTAAAGCATATTGAATATTACAACATAGTCTTAATATTACTGAAATCCATATAAAATATAGGGATAGTGGAAGGAGAGAGAAAACATCTCCATCAATATATTAGGAAGGTTTTGTTAACAAGCCAGCTGAATGGGTTCAGAGAGATCCCTGTTTTATATGATTTTTTTAATTTTACCTTTATACATTTTACATCATTCCAGTGCTCTCATTAAAAAAAAAGAGAAAAAAAAATCTGCTTTCACTTTAAACAGAACAAAGGATAGGAAAAACTACTACTTACTACAAATTATTTGCAGCTTCAGTGTTGCCAACATATAACAGCTGTAAATCAAGGATATATTTTGAAACATCTTAAATCAGTTTTTACAAATCAACACTCTTAGTAACAGCTTTCAAAGAATAAAATAATACAGCCATGGGAATTCATATTTATGGCTGAGGGTAAGTATGAATTAAATGTATCCATTTCATTTATATTGCAAAGTATTATTATTCAGTGGTCCAAAATATTATCAATTTATCTATATTCACTTTTTATTAGGAAAGAGGTGCAAAACCATTCAGGTTTTAATGATGTAGATAATAATAATCAAGAAAAGAAATACTCCCCAGTGAGGATGAAATGAATGCATGCTACCTTCTCAGAGGCTCAGCACTGTATCTTTAGGAAAAGAAGTATACACGCAAGAACATTGTTCTGGAACACACTAGAGGAGTTCACTGTCTTTTTTGACTGCAAACTAAAAGCCTTTGCTCTACCCTCCTCTCATATCTAATCATTTTTGCCTTGCACACACCACCTACACACCTAACACTTCACTGACAATGGTTTGCCTTTCCCTGCTACCCCACAAACACAATGGAAAGTTAATTGAATGTTTTATGCTTTAGCAATATCAAAGAAATGAAAAGAACGCAGGTTTCAACTGTATTTCAATAATAAGTGCATTAATTTTTACCTTTTAACTGACACTTGTACTAATTTCCTTAAATGCTCTTTTTTACTCTTTTTTGATCTGTCTGGCTTTGTCGGGTCTGATGATGAGGGCTTACTTCAAATGCAAAAAGATTAGCTCTCTTTCCTTTAATAGCACAATTACAGCTTGTGTGATGTCTAAATCATGAAAGATATCAGGGACAGACTTCTAAAGTCGCATCAGTTTATTAAAAAAATCGTAGTAATCATTTTAATATCAAAATAACTCTCATTTCCTAGTGGCATTTAGGAATTGTTGGGCACGCATATACATACACACAAAGATTAGTAGCCATTTACTTCTAATTTGATTTAGATAATTGTTATAAATAACACAATGAAATTAAAAGGGTCTGTGTTACATTTTCACCTCTACCCAAGATGTTCTTCAGGCACTAAAAGAATATTGCCACATCAAAGCAAGAACCAAGAGATCTGGTTCGACATTTTAAGATATGCCAGAATCTACATCTCATTTTTGGATTTAGTTCAACACGGGACTTAGCACTAAACACTAAAGAATAAATGTGTCTTCCATAAAGATATGTAATACATTTAATCCCATCAATGCTTAGTCTACTTTTTAAATCCTGGATTTAATGTACTTTACCACGAGAGGGCAAGATTAAGATACCCTTTCTCATACTGGATCACACCTACCTCCTCCAGATTACCATTAGTTATATTACGACAGCAAGAAAAGTCCCTATTCAAGATGTGGGTCTGCAATGATGAATTGGAATACAAATCTAAAGGGAGAAGGAAGATTTAGCTTACGCTCCAAACTGGCTTTGAATCATGCACATTCATGGTGGTCATGGGTGGCTAAGATAAAGAGGGATAGCAAAACTTGGACAAGGTAGCAGCAATCTTCTTCAAGAATATTACCTAAAATATGATATTCTGCATTAAAGACTTATAAATTATATTAATGCCCCAAAACATCTACATAACAGTGTAGTGTGTGAGGCAGGTGAAACATCTACATAACAGTGTAGTTGGGTGAGGCAGGTGAAAGAGGAAGGCTGTTGCAGTGATCTTTTTCAAATGCTTCAGGATGTTGTGGCTATTAAATAGTAGTTGCAAAGGAGAATTTGATAGTTAAATCCAGAACTGAAAATACAAATTGCTTTGGGAAGAGCAAGTACTAGCTTTGATAAATTTTAAGTTCATAACAGATAAAGTGGAACAGTTTGACCCATTGTCAGTCTATTTTAAGATGAACATTTGTTAAATTCTAATGAAAAAATGTAGCACATAAACTTTGGCAGAAGGACAATTGGGGTTTTTTTTTTTCCCTGTATTGAATAAAATCACATGGCACTGATTTTTATTTTAACTACAAGCAATAAATATGAGCTGCAACAGACTAACAGCTACTGGCCATATCTACATGGATACAAGCAAAGTTCACTTCAATTTCAAGCACACAAAATTTAAGTCTACACCGTATAGCTTATCATGCATTAAGCCTGTACATGCAAGAGCTGATTTTCTAGTGTTAAGAACAACTTGCACCTTTTTGACGTGCAGGGCTATAATCAGCCCAGCCAATCAATGCTGTCTGCACCGAGAAGCAAGAAAAAGGCTGAGCAGCTATTATACACCATCAGCTAACTCCTGAACACTTCAGGCAGTTGAGCCTGAGAACTTTTAGCTCAATTTACATTAAAACATATCCTTCCTGCCATTTACATGCCACATGCATTAGTATTATTTGTTTGTTTTGCATTTTCAGAGATTGCTAGTGAAGCATGATGGCTGGGGGGACACTGTGCCTCCAGAAGATAGTTGAGAAAGTCTATAGGGGGAACAAGATCCCAATTTTCCTAGTCACAGTCAGTAGATTTACGTTTTACTATAATGAGAATGAACAATAAGCTGTCATCCATCAGTAGATGCTATATGGATCTGTCCATGGAGAGATTTTGGAAGTGGATAATCTTTGCATTCTTAGGCTCTGCTTTGGATATGTTGATTAGAGAAAAAATAACAAAGGCAGACCGAAAAGAAACACCAGAGGACTGGAAAAATCTCTGGAAGAAAAGCTGGTAGTGTCATTTATAAGACTGAGCTAAGTGGGGAACAAGTTGTCTGCACAAGTTTCACTTCTGTGACTGACTTTTGCACAAACACAAAGTAATTAGATGCACCAGCTCAGGGCTTTTAGCACTGACACAGCACATTGTTGCATGCACAATGTGAATTCTTATCTTGAATGCTGGCTCACTATCTTATAAACACAGGGCATAAGCTCCCAGATTCTAGTTTTAAGCTGGCTGGATGCAGAAAACATAATATGGCACTTTTTCAGGCTTGAATGTGAGCACACTCTCCAGGTGGAGCTATCTGGACTGTTGCTGGCCAAAAATATATTTTTTCTCCCCCAGTAAGGCTCTCAAAATCATCCAGTGATAACCATCATATACATGCCCATTCAAGCACATCAGGGCCAGGTTAGGCAATGCATGGTTTCAAGAATATTAATAGAAATGGTCTCTTTTAAATAAATGACGTGTATGCTTGAGAATAACAAGATGAATATTTTATGCTGTTGTTTATTTGAATTTCATTTTATCTTTTAAATACATTAAATTCCATGTTATTTACCACTTTAAAATGATGACTGGGGGGGGAAAAGTTTTGTCTTTATAGCTTTAGTAAAAAATATTAAAAATTTACAAAATACTTTCCTATAATTTTAAGAATTAATTATTATAGATGGGAAAAAATTATTTCATCCAGCAATAAGATCAAACTTTTTCATTGTCTTAATTAACAAACTTAGCAGAAAATTAAGATAGTTTTTTTTCAGAGTTTCAAGAAGACAAATTTTAAGGGAGAGGCCAGGGCATAAATGAGTCCCACAATGAGAATTTTGACAGGAGCATAATCACTTCTTACTAGAATGTGTTTCACTGTTTTATGGTAATTATAATGAAAGATATGGGCAGAAGTTTCTTTTAGCCTTAGTATGCCCATGCTTCTTCATACACACTTCTGCCATTAGGATCCAGCCTGCTTTTCCCTCTCTTGCCGAGCTTATTGAATTTCTATCTGTCTACATCATCTACAATTTCCTGCTGAATTAATTTCTTGTAGCCTACTTCTTGAACCTATTAAATCAGATTTTCAGTCTGTACTCCACTGAAACTTAACTGAAACTTCTCTTAAAGGTAGTTCTTTTCTTTGCCTACTCAAATTCCAGGGTCTGAATCTTCTTACATTTCCCTGTGACATCTCAACAGGTTTTCACATAACCTGCCATCCTTTCTCTATGAAATCTTGTCCTCTTAAGCTTTTTTCATTTCAAATTGTCTTTCTCTTCTTCTCTCTAAACAATGCCTTCAACATCTCAGTGCACACTCCTCATCTCTATCCACTAGCTCCCACCCCCACCTAATACAGAAGGCAACAAAGGGTCTTTTGTTACTAATATCTTTTCTACAATGTAATCTACATGAATAAACGAGTATTTACAGTGTAGTAACTATGAAGATAAGAAGAAATCAAAGCTATGGTAGATAAGACAGTATAGCTGCTTTTAAAAAAAAAAAGTTTACTGTTTCAATGACAAATTGAAAAAAGGTAAACATAAGGCAAAGTTATCCTCTTTCTAAGCTCCAGGGAGAGAAATAATGCAACTTTAATTGTGTCTTGTTGAAATTGTCCATTTGGATGTCTAACTCTCTTCTGACATGGTTGTTTTTTATATTAATAACTGTTCTAAATGATGTCTTTTCCTATTACAGTGACATTCCGTCAGCAGTTTGTGCCTGATGAAAAAAAGTGAGGCACTGAAACAAAGAAGTCTTGGCAAAATGGAGAACGTGATCCTTGGCATCATCCATTGTTACTGTCTTATAAACATCTTCAAAGAAAATTTTTTAATCCTTTGAAATCTTTTAATTCTTAGAATTCACATTCTAAAGTCAGTGTTTTCTTTCAGGGTCTATCAGGTAAAGGGAAAGAAGAGTCATCCACTCTAAAATGGCATTACTTTTCCAAATAGAGATGTCAAAATATTTGGTATATGTAATCTGGCTTCCTAGATATTTCTGGTGGATGTGTGGTGGATTGACCTTGTCTGGATGCCAGTTACCCACCAAGCTGCTCTATCACTCCCCTCCTTAGCAGGGGAGGCAGAGAAAAATAAGAATTAAAGCAACCCTTGTTAATCAAGATAAAGGCAGTTTAATCAAGCAAGAAAAACGGTTGAGCATGCAGAAGCAAAGAAAACAAACAAAAAAATATTCTCTACTTCTAGAAAGCAAAGTACGTCCAGCAACTTGCTGGGAAGCAGGGCTTCAGTACATGTAGTTCTTGCTCCAGAAGACGAATTTCATAAATAGCAAATGTCCCCGTCTTCTCCTCCTTCTCATTAGCCTCTACTGCTGAGCAGACACCACATTGTATGGAGTATCCCTTTGGTCAGTTTGGTTCAGCTGCCAAACTGTCACATCCCAAGATCTTTACCACTCTCAGACTACTGGCAGAGCAGGTCAGGGATTGGGGTTGGAATTTTGGAGGGACAACATTGATGCTGCTGGAGCGCTCCTCAGCAGTAACCAAAACACTGCTGTGTTACAACTTTTTCAAGCTACCAGTGCAAAGCACAGCACTGTGAGGGCTGCTATGGGGAAAAATTGCATCTCAGCCAGACCCAATACACAGGGCTAAAGGTTTGCTCTTCTTTTTGACAGCTTGCATTGTCTTTCTGCATGGAGAAAAGGGATATATATATATAATGTGTGTGTGTGTGTGTGTGTATGACTTACCTTTTTTTAAGGTTTCTAATGTGGTTTTCTCAATTTTGGATCAAAACAGTTGCTACAGCAGATAAAAATAGATGAGACCCAATCACACAGCAATGACAGTGACTTTACTCAAGATTAAATGCAAGAAGAGGAGGTCAATTTTTTTTAATTGCAAGTGGCTAATTCACTGATTACTAAAAACTGTTCATGAATAATTTATATCTCAAATATTAAACTATGTATGGGATGAGTTACTGGGGAGACTACAAAACCACAAACCTGCAAATCTTTCTTCCTATAAAGCCTATCCTAAGACTTGACCTGTGTAACTTGGACTATTTATTTGGTTTAATGATTGTTCCTAAAGTACATAAATATCTGAGTCATTCATATAACTTTAATGGAGAAAAGTATTCTGAAGTTTTAAGAAGAAATGATGATTTACAAAACTAACAAAATTTTAAAAATTAAAATCTCATGGGCCAAGTTTATAATTAATGCCTTTTATCATTATTTCACTTACACATTGTGATGTGTGGGAGGATTCATCCCAGTTTGAAACAAGCCATGACAATAGGAAAAGAGAGATCCCAAAGGTTCAGGAGATGAACTTCACAATTGGATTCTTCATCATAACAACAAATATAAGCACAATGCTCAAGTTAATTTTTTACCTTTTTTGCCTAGCACATCACAAACACTTCCATCCCTTACTACACATCTGGAAGTCTTACACAATATATGTCTTAGCAATTCCATTTTACAGCCAAGAAATTAAGGCATGTTGAAGACTAAGATTTTATAAAAAAAGACTCCCAGTTTGAGACACCTGGGACCTGGCAGACAAAGGTTTGAGTACTACAAAGTTATGATAAATGGAACTGCAAATCATCAGCTTCTGAAGACCTAGCAAACAAGCTCTCCTCAAATTTACCAAGAGAGACCAGTGAACTTTTCTTGAAAATGTCACCCTAAACAACTCAGGGGACCTCGGAGTTGCATCTTACTGATCTCTAAACCTTGTTTTCATTCCCTATACAGGCTTCTGGGCCGAACCGGATCCTGAGCATCAATGTTGCCCAGTTGCTAAAGACTGGGCAACTGCTTCTCTCCTCCGTGCAGGACAGGTATGGAGGTTACTGCTCCATAAGCTCAGGATGGCCCACGAACCACACACAGTGATCCAGCGTAGGATGTATTCCAACCTGGATATTGGCAAAGGCTAGTCCCTGACATCCCAGCAGGGCAAGCCGAGGCTCTGTCGTGTAACTTCCTGCAGAGCTCCTGCTTCATCTCCCGCGCGGCACCTGGGACCAAGGCTCGGGCTGATCTAAGGGGAAGAGTGCCACCTACTGAACCACCAGCTCGGGCTCGCAGCTCCCACGGCTCCAGAGAGCGCTGCTCCATGGGGAGAGCCTGGACACGGCCGAAGCAAAGTGCTGGCCACGAATTTGAGCTAGAAAACAAACACACACCATCACACTGGAATGAAGCAAAAAGATGGGACTGGATCATCGAGCAGATGTTGCTAAGTGTTAGCAGACAGGCTGGTATATGCCTGTGGCTGTCGTGCATATGGCAGTGCACAAGAAAATGATATCTTTTAAATGTGTATTAATATCTATTTTTATATGTACATTTATATATATAAAATATAAATGTATATTTATAGGTCTATTTAAATGTCTATTAAATATACTGAATTTTGATAGTCGTTCAGCTAGAGAACGGCTAGAGTGAGCTTTCCTCTCAACCATTTACCAGTAAGGTTGGTGAAGCCCATCAGAGGAGAGGACACCAGTGGTGAATATGTGAAAATAAAATGCAGAGCTTTTTAAAATACTGTTTAAAAATACTTTTCTTTCCAGTACTTTTATGGATGCTTTTGTTTTAATCTTGGGACCCATCTGTCTATCTACACAATTTCATATCTATTATGCAGCTGCTTAACTTGCACTGCTGAAATACTTCCTCAGTTCACTCAGTATGTCCTGTTTTATTTACAACCACAATCAAAATCACCTGAAACTGACATTTTTCATGTAGAATCCATTATGTGGCAGAGTGCCATATTTACATCAAAATACCTAAAAATATGTACGAGACTTCTTTGGAAACCCAGCTACTTTACTTTTCAGTCCTGCTCAACTTCTGAAATAATATGGAATTTAGATCTTTAAGAATATTTCAACCTCAAACATTTTCAAAAGACACTATTAAAAAAAAACCCTAAAAAACAAAAAAAACCCCACCAAAACAGAATTGAAATGGTTAAACCTTTTATTATTCACATTGCATTCATAGTAAATTGTGTAATAGTTTTCATGTCTTAATTACTTAAATTTTATATTGAGCTATAGTGATATTATCTCTCTTTTTGTCTCCACACAATTGTATTTTATAATAGCTTTTATTAGGGCCTACATGAATGGAATTTAAAATGAACACATCATTTCTGTTACTTCTGCAGTTGAGAAAAGAGAGTGCTTTTCTGATATTTGGCGTGAAAAGTGCTTTCCTTTGTGTTTTATGACATATAGCAAATTGTATTAGTTAGGGACACATTTTGAGCAGCAAAGTAACTAAGAGGAGTACAGAGCGCTTCTGTCACTTCTAGTGACTCCACCTCAGCCTGAAAGTGGGTACAATGACCAGCATGAAATGGAATAGTCCCCTTAGAAAAGCTTGATCTTGTTCTCATTGAAATAAAAGGCAAAACTTCCACTGGCTTCCACAAGAGAAATACTGGAGTAGCAGATACATAAGCTGATTAAGTGTTTATAAAATCTGCCTACCTGCCTTTGAAAGCAAGGTCAGCTCCCCCAGCTCACAAGCTCTACCTCCTCTGCCAGCAGTGCACATCTTGATACCATCACGAGGCCCTCCATGGCTCAGGAAGCTCCTTGCATTTGGGGTGCCTCCTTGAAACCTGGCTGCTAAGCCATTTCCTTCACCTTTATGAAATCCTTCCTAAAGTCTCCCTTCTGTCAGCACACCTACACTCAATCTGTGTGTAGGATGTGCAAATAAATTTAAATAAATATTTGTTTTCAATTGTTAACAGAAATAGCAAGGTATGCACATCCAGGGCTTAGACACACAAACAAGATCCCACATGGTAACAAGTTTCTGTTGAGCTTCAAGAATTGCCTGGAAGCACACTATTCCCCCCACAGCAACTGCAAGGTGAGTCAAGTCAGCCTCACACACCTGCACAGTGAGCTGAGCCCACTCCCATTACCATGCATTTGTTGGAGGCCAAGAGGACACATGTGGGCCCTACCACGCATCAGCTGGTACTTGCTAACCCTTTGGTACAACTTGTTCATCCAAACTTATTATTGCCACCCTGCCATTTCTCACAGGTAGTTTTGGAATCGTAATATAATATTTTAAAATATGTGTATAAACATGCTATGAAATCAAGGAAGTAGGAATCTTTTAGTTCTATTTAAAAAATCCTTTAGACAGACTTGTGCTTATTCTTTCACTGTAAATTAATAAATTGTATTTTAAAAGCCTATTTACAAAAATTTTAGTGGCACCTGAACAACATGAGATGCATTGCTTACAGTTCTGAGGCCAGTAGAACATGTCAACAAGAAAAGAGGGAAGGCTAAGAGCACCATTCCAAAACATTGATGGAAAAATTTAACATCTGAACTTCACTCCTCTCTCTCTCTAAATGTGTGCTTGTGAACTTCAATCTTCCTATTCAATTGGTGGGCCAGATTCTGCTTTCAGTTATCTTGTCAGTAAATTTCCACCCAACGCCAAAAGCCGTGAAATGTCACCTTATTATACACCACAGCTCTTTGTATGGCTGGCAGAGTTTGCCCAGAAGTTCCATTCAGTCTTTCTCTTGCTAAACGAAGTGTCTTCAATGCTGATCTCCAAGAACGCTTGCTCATTCTGAGCACTTTTTATTCTGAAAATGGGTTCCTTTTTTTCTCCCTCTTTTTTTTTTTTTTTTTTTTTTTTATTAACATGTTCACACTGTTACTAAACATAAAGGGTTTCTCAAGGAACCAATTTTACCACTTTTGTTTGGGTGTTATATGGATGTTCAGAATAGAAATCAAGAGTACAAAAATAGATTTTCTTGATTTATGAGACATTCCTATTTTCAATTCACCATCAGTATGTGCAGACACGATGCAGTCAAGAAATGAAGCATCTGGTTCTCCCACGTTTCATTTATGAACTTTAGCACCAGATGTAAATCATTCATAAAATCCCAAAGTGTTGGAAGAGTCTCTTCCTTCATTTTAACAAACATATATTCCAAGTACTGTACCTAACACTTCACACCATTTGTTACAAATGATGGGATCTGAATTTTAATGACTTCCAGAAATAAATTTCAAGAAAGAAGGAAAGAAGAAAAACAGGTGAGTGTGGCATTCCTTGTTTCTGACCATGAATTCACTTTGAAACCAAAGGATGTCACTTTAAGTTATTATAAACAAACTCTACATGTTATTACCTGCATACAGAATGTTTTTAAGAGAACAAATCTATTACCTTATCTCAATTCTTCTCCCAAATCCTTTCCATTAGTGTCACGTTCATGTCAGCAAATGCTGATTCAACTTCAAATCTGAATTGCTTTCCTATTCTCATCCACCAATCGCCCTTCCTCTCCTCCTTCAATCCTCCTTTCAGTCCCATTTGCTCAGAGAGCCCCTCTTGCCTTTCTCTCAACATATGTAATCCCTTCCTCCTCCCTTCCCACTCCTTTGTTTCACTATGTGCATTGAATTTCATAGGATAACTCACACTTTGGGAATTAAGCACCTGCCAAAATAATTATGGGATCAAGGCCTATTCTTTATGTCAAGGAAACCTGTCTTCTTTGCCTACAGGAATCCTTTCAACAATATGCATTAGACAATGCTTTCAACAACAAATCAGTCTTTTCTGGCCCTTTTTAATACTGCATTTCTTACATATTAATTTAGCTACAGAGTTATCAGGCGAGCGTTCCATGCTCTGAGGTTGCCCTACAATGTAGCGAGGTGAGGAAGTGCTAAGGAGGTGCCCAGCAGATACACAAGAAGGCTCCTTTACAAAGGACATCTTGCTGGAGAAACCTCTACATGAGGGAACGAAGGAGGCAAGAGGATTCACAGGACCACAGATCTCCCTCAGTTCTGCATTCCTCCCAAAACCCATTCCACCGTGGTGCTTTGCTGCCGTTCAGGGCAGCTCTCTTTGCTGTCCTCTCTCTCACTGTATAGTTGCTAAACTGCTAAACTTCTACATGAATGGGTGCAATTAGCCTCAGTATAGACAGCAGCAGTAGGAAAATAGGGTAACATCCAGATAGTTCCAGGTGTAACAACCCCCTATATAAACTTTCTTTAAAAGAATTTTCCTTTTACTTCAACAACGTCTGGCATTTGTTTGACTTTTAATTAACACCTAGAGAACTAGTCACTACTGTAGCTGAGCACCTAGATAACACCACATTTACCTCCAAGAATGGACTTGAGACAAGGAAGAGCTTTCCCACCAGTGGCCAGGCTGTAGGCAGTCTACATGAATTGATGAGGCTGTGGAGCAGCCTCCAGATACCCCCCAAACTGATGTGCAACACGTTCTGTAAGGACATGCTGGGAACGAAGCAAGTTGCTTTAGTCAGGCTGGGAACACAGCAGGGGCAAATCCAGGGGCTGTAAATCTCATGCAGAGATCACAGCTGCAACCATAGCCCACAGTTTACAGCACAAGCTGTAGATCAGTTGCTTGGGTGCCTTAAGCCCTTGGGCAGAGAAGGATTCTTTCCAGTCTCTTGCAGCCTTGTTCTCCAGCACAAACACCAATTGTTCATCCCCTGCCTAGGGTCAGTTCCCCTTAAAACTTGAGCGGAAAAAAAAAAAAAAAACCAACAAGAAAAAAAAATCTTCTCTTTCAGGCAAAACTCAGCAGCAACTTTTGAAGCAGAGCAGATGTTCAAGAGTGTGGGGAGAAAAAGCTGCACTGAACAATTTAAGGCACCAACTGAATGATACTGTATCAAATCAAAACTTCAGGGGAGATTTAGGTAGACGCAGTATGAATGCTGAAGCTGAAATCCATCCTGAATATGGGGAGTTAATGTCTCCATTCCTGAGAAATGTGATACAGGGACTTAATTGCTGAGCATCTCAGCCTCCTACGTCACCCCGAAGATCCCGTTTCCAGGAGCATAGCTGACACCCCGCTGGGACACTGGTTATGGGAGGCAGAGACAAACCACCAGCACCATCCCTCTGTGGCCAGGGCATCCCCTGGCAGGTGTTAAAGGTGAGCTGTCCCAAGGCTTCATCTCACAGCCTCTGGCCCAGTCACCAACCAAAACCAGTGTCTGACCTGGCAGGGTGGGGGGCTGCATGTGACTGCAAATGCTGCTGCACTGCTATCAGACATGATCCAGCCAGGAGGAAAGGATGGAAAACCATCATTTTTTTAAAAAAAATGTTGGTTTTTTTTTTAAATAATTTTAAAACAATTTAAGGTTGTCCACTATAAGAGAAATTTTGGTACAGACTTCCAATATTCCTTCAATCGAAATTTTTAAGAATTATAAAATTTTAAATTATAATAGAAAAATATCAAGACATCTTTTTTCCTTTAAAAAAAAAAAAAAAAAGAGGGTCATTTTCTGTGGATAATTTTCTAGGCTTCCTGCCTTGCTTCCTTACAACCTAAAATTCATCTAATTCAATACTGTATGTGCACTGCAGCCTTCAACCACTATTGACATGTATAAGTATAAAAAGGTGACCAGTTTTACTCTAAGAGGTTTCCCTGTTAAAGATGATCATTCCAAACCTCGTATCTACGTCTTCTTTGCAAAAATTCCAAAGTTTTAACTATACATATATTTATAAGGATACCATCTTTGCCAGACTTCTTTTAATTCAGGAATTTTTTGGTAATACTCATCCATGTTCTGTAAGCCCTATTCATTGGAATGGGTGTCTTTTTCCATAAGTAATTCTTGATGACTTCAATAGACCAGTTATGATGCAAAATTCTTAATTTCTATGAGAGTATCTGACTATGTCTTCTGTATTCTGAATGTCACTATTGGCAAACAGTGAATAATGCACAAATATAAGATCAATAAATTTTTCATTTTTTTTAACTTTTTATTTGACCGAAACTTTAACTTATTTTCAAAACAGGCATAACTATTACACCTTTGCCACTTTTTCTCTTTCTCATTTTCTCCATTGGGGCAATCCAGCCAAAGGAAAAAATTATATTAGGAACAACATCAGTTCAGATAAGTCATGCCCGCTATATGAGAAATACCACCAATTTTATTTTATTCCCCACCTTCATGCCATGTCAGAGGCTGCAGCTTGGGCCTTTCAGAACTCTACAAGCACAACTTACAGTCTCATCTTAGTCCCACAGTGCTTGGGTGGTCTGTCTCAAACTAACCAAGGTAGGAATACCACCTCCTTGATCTATAATGTGCTCATCCATTTCACTTGTCTGCTCAGACATCCCAGGCCAATGATTTATTTGCAGAGGTGAAGCTAGAAAAACCTCCCCCTTTCCAAATACATGTACACATACTTTTATAAACTGGCTGATATATTCAGTAACTTCCCAGTGGGGAGTGGGGTTTCCCCCTCCCTCTCCTATGTGTTCTATACGGTTTCCATTATTATTTGATAAATGTGTTATGACACACTATTTACCTCGGTCAGCAGCTCTGGGGAGCTTTGTGCAGCTTTGCTCCCCACCTCTGCCACCCACTAGATATTTCACAAATAAATCACATTGCCAGATTAAGACAATACAGTTTGGTGCTGGAAAGGGAGAAAACAGGTAGGGCAAAATTTGCTGTAGGAGGCTTTGGTTTCATTTCTCTCTTTCACTTCTGAGCCATGAGGAGCTGGTCCTCAGCCTGTAACACTGGTGCTACCTCAGTCAACTCCTTTTTTCTTTCAGGGGCAGGAAGACATTCTTTGTTCAATGTGCTAATTCTCCATGCTTGAGGTTCCCAGAGAAATATTCAGAGCTCAGTTTTCGATACAGGAAGGAGCAAGTCTGTCTCTTGTAATGCACATGTTCACAGGTATTGAAATAATCTTTTCCAAGGGCAGGAAGTGAGCCAGGATTTACTGTGTGAAAGAAGGTTTGCAGTCCTCTTCTGCTGAAAATAAAAAATATATATTTAAGGTGAATGATCACAGACACTTTTGTGTGGACTTGCTCAGTAGCACATTACAGCCTAAACTTGTGGGGCGGAGGATGTTACCCTCCAAAGTAGTTAACAAATTACATTACTGCAGCAACTACATATACTCTCCAAATAAGGCTTGTCAGGGAAAACTGAGCATCATTGCAACTTCTTTTTAGATGAATGTATTGGTTTGGCACAGCCTGGTTTTGGGTAGCAGGGGGGCCACAAAGACGGCTCCTGTGAGGAAGCTGCTGGAAGCTTCCCACCGTGTCTGGCAGAGCCAGTGGCTGATGGCTCTGAAGATGGACATGCTGCTGGCCAAAACCGGGCCAATGAGAGAGGTTGGTGACGCCTCTGTGATGACATATTTAAGAAGAAAATCAAAACAAAGTCATAAGATTTTGGATGCTAGTCAGAGAAGAGGAGGAGGTGAGAACATGTGAGGGAAACAACATGGAGACACCAAGGTCAATGAAGAAGGAGGGGCAGGAGGTGCTCCAGTGCCAGAGCCAAGATGCCTCTGCAGGCCGTGGTGCAGCCCATGGTGCAGCAGCTGTGCCCCTGGAGCCCGTGGATCCACGGGGGATGCAGAGATCCACCCACAGCCCGTGGGGGAGGTGCCCGTGCCGGAGCGGGGGGATGCCTGGAGGGGGCTGTGATCCAGTGGGAGACCCGCTGGAGAGAGAGGGCCCTGCTTCCAGGCTGGAGCAGCCTGTCCAGGCTGGAGCAGCCTGTCCTTGGGGGACTGCACCCCGAGGAAAGAGAGGGCCCCGGCGCAGCAGTTCGCGAGGGCCGTGTGCCCGTGGGAGGGGCTCACGCTGCAGCAGGGGCGGTGCGGCTGCTGCTCCTGAGAGCGGACCCACGCCAGGGAAGTTCAGGAGAACTGTCTCCCATGGGAGGGACCCCACGGCCTCACAGGGGAAGGACTCCTCTCCTGGAGCAGCGGAAGGAAATCTCGGTGATGGAGTGACCAAACCCCCAGGCCCTGTCTCCCTGCGCTGTCGGTGGGAAGGAGGGAGGGGCTGGGGAAAAGGTGTTCTAAGGGCTTATTTTACTTCCCATTATCCTCCTCTGATTCTGTTAGCTATAAATTCACTTCCCAACTTCCGCTGAGCCTGTTTCACCCTTGAAGTGTTTCTCCCGGCCCTTATCTCACTCATGAAGTGTTCGTTAATTTTTTTTCCTTTTCCCGTCTCTGCCCGGCTGTGGCAGGGGAGGGTGAGAGAGCTGCTCTCGTGGGTGCCTGGCGCTGGGCCAGGGTCAAACCACGACAATGAATTTGATACCAGGACACCAAGAGTAGGGTCTGCAGATGCAGTGAGTGGTTTGGGAAGCATTTTGAAATCAATGATGCAGATGTGTGAGCACATAATGTGTGTGTCCGAATGGGGCAATATCAAACTTGATTAAGCCTGTTTGCTGGAAAACTACTGAAAAGCAGATCTTTGCTAGAGTCACAGGTTGACCTTCCAACATCAAACAGACCCAAAATCTCAAACGAAATTTCGTCCAGGAGAAAAAGCAGCCAGCTGTAGAAACTGAAACTGTTTCAGGGAACACCACTGCTCCAAACTCTGCCTTGCTAATCCCACCAACGCAGAGCACTATCTGTAGAAAAGGCAAGACCCCAGTCACAGTATTGTTGATTCCACATTCAAAAGTATGAATTAATAGTCTCTTTAAATACAAGACTGACTGAGAATCACAGAAGTTTTGTATTTTTTCTTCTGTGTTTTACAGTTGCAATAATTTTTTAAAATAAGTAAATTATGATAGAAGCATACTAGTATAAGAAAAAGGGTGCTAGTGTTTCCTCTCTAATGACGTCAGGGTGCCTTACAAGGTGCTTCAGTTAAGTCAGTGGAAACGCACCGTTGAACTATGCTCAAAGTGATGCATGGCATGGACACCAGTGCTGCCTTCTCAGCATCTTCACCCACAGATAGCCAGAGTCCTTGCAATCCTTCTTTGAGCTCACTTACAAAAGCAACATGGGGATGTCTTCCCTTCAGGGCTATGTGGCTCAATGCTCATGATTCTTCTCTCTTCTCCTGTGCTTCTATAGGAACTTCAAGGTTTTTTACCCAATATTTCCTCTTGCATTCTTATGAGGAGGTGAGAGCTATGCTTTCTCATCAAGGCTTCCAGGCTAGGTATCACCCTTCAGTTAAGATAAGTCAGTCTGCAGAGAAGTAGAACAGTCACAGACCTTCTGTCCTAGTAGTTCTAAGTATCAGACCTCTGTGTAGGGATGCAGAAGCTGCTACTGGTTCCTATTCTGTACATCCTACAATAGAAACCAGTTACAGAACAGTGCCTGCAAACTGAATTTGCAGATGCAACAAAGCCTTTCCCAGCTCCCACATACATTTGCAATATAACTTCTATCCCTTATGTCCTCTGTGATGGTAGAGTGAAAAATAAATGTGCTCACACTTATAAGCAGTAATCTCAATAATATGAAATGAGGGTATTTCCCTATGAACACTGAAGTAGTAAAATCCCAGTAAAAGCATCCCCTCACATTCCTCTATTAAGGAAGAAATTTGGCAAATTTTTGTCACAGGTAATATTTAAAGATCTGAGCTGTGTAATGAATGGAATGCTATATTCTGACAGATAACAGTAATACATGTTATTAAGCAAAAAAACATGGTATGCTGATGTAAGTGGACGTGGCACACTCTACAGATGATAATTCCTGTCTGTGTCTGCTACAATATGAAAAGGAAAGCAAACCACAGGAAAAATCCTACCAGATAATTTAGAGATAAGAATTAGTTACTGGGAAAAAAATTTGGAATATCAGTTTGATGAAATGCCAATATTGGAGTTTCAGCATAACAGCTTATATTTCCATAATTATTGAGTCCAGATTGTCATGGTGTGTATGTGTTGCTGTGTCTTTGTTTCTTCTTAAGCCTGTTGAAGACATGAGCAAATTTACAATGATAAAAAGAAAATCAAATCCACATCAACATGATAAAATAATGGAATATCCAGATTTTTGCTTTCTGTTCATGAGTCTGCTAAAATACAAAAATAATTAAAGTAAAGCAAGTGAAGTATACATGTTGCTTTCCTAATAAGCAGGTAAAAATCACCAGCCTAAAAAATAACCCAGATATTATGGACAGTTATCAAATTTCAAAGATTAATCAATGGGAGAAAAAAAAGGAAACAATTGTATGCTGTAATAGTTTTTGTAGTCCTTCTTCCCTTTTTACAAATATTTAAAAAATGAAAAAGTTTTTCATAGCAATCAGATTATTTCATCAGAAGACAAATGAAACCCCAATGTCATACAAATGTTTATCCTATATCCCTTCATTTTCCCTGTCAGAACAGTGCCCCAGCAAGGAAAAGATAATTCTTGCTATAGTTAGCCTGGCATCAAGAGAAGGCTGTTTGACTAGCCAGTTAATTTTGGCTTGCTGAGGGATAATTAGCATAAACTATTTTTTCTAGCCACTTATTCATTTTCATTAAACTTACAGGAATTTAAATAGGGACTTCAACTCCTCAATCAAGTTTGTCAAAACTGGGCCTTGTTTTCGATTGACTTTGGGTGCAGCAGACAAACAGTACAGTTGCACAAACCTTCATTCCTAGCAGAGCTGAAGCAGAAGCTTAAGTGCCTCTAGGAAGGAGCATAACCTGAGCACTCAGAATAAGGTTATAAATTAAACTAGAGCAATTGGTTGAACCTAGACAGAACTGAAAGGTTTTCACCAAGAAAAGTGAATCCTCGTTTGCAGTAGCTTTATATTGCAATTCCTTATTTCCACACTTCTTTCTGTCACTGTGTATCATCACCACATCTAGTTTAACACCACATAAAGTCTCCACTGCCATCTCATTCTTCCACTTACTCTCTCAAGTCCATAAGGATGACCCAGGCATATAACAGCCCCAGATCCTTCTGTGACTGCAGGGCAAGGGGCAGGCTGTGCTGTGCTGAGCTGAGAGCCCCATGATGGCTGCTAGGCCAGCCAGTGCAGGTGGGATAGTGGCCAGCACAGCATGGCACATGGAGCAGGTGATGGCTGCACCAGAATTACAGCCCTTTTCTCAGGAGGGTGCAAAAGACATGTCCCAGCTTGGTACAAACATCAACTTTTAGGAAGCGACTTAAGAACTTTGCATTTCTGATGGCCAACAGCTTACACAGTTAGTGGGGGCAGAAGTTGATAGGCAGGTAAAAATCATGATAGCACATGTGTCTCTTCCTTAAAATACAGATGAAAAAGATGAGGAGACTCATGTTCACCTGATTGCAAATGATTTCCTGCCACTAGGCTGTGTTTCTGTGACCCCAGTCATTTAATATGTTCGCTTTTCCCTATGTTGTCTAATAGTGGTTTGGCAGCCACCCTCCCTGTGACAATGACTCAGTGTGCTGCTTTTCCTGTCTTATTCTATGAAACACATCATTTGATGTGACTAGCACAGCTCATCTCGATGAGTCACAGAGCCAGGAAATACAAAGAAAATGCAGTTTTCTGACGGATGCAATTCAAACAAATGTTAGAAAAAATATAGTTTTAAAAAAATTCTTCATCTTAAAATTGTATATACTATACTATACGGTATAGTTCATGTCTACCTACCTACATGGTACAAAGTCGTTTTTCTGTGTTAACATTCATTACAACATGTCAGATTAATCTGGGAGATGGGTGGGGAGAATACATGGAAGGACATTCTGTCTGTCCATGGTACACAATTAACATCCATTTTCTGACATTCTTAGAGAATCTTCATAAAGCTTAGCCTCCCTTTCTATTTCCTAATGTGTAGTCTGTAACTTCTGCCTTTATTTCAGTTCATGCTTTAAGAAACTTGTATTCTAATTTGATAGGTTCAATTAAAAAAACACTTTTTTTTTTTGCCTCTGCTTAGAAAAAAAGAAACAAGCAAACAACAACAACAAAAAAACCCAAAACAATAAAAAACCCACCCCAGACTCTGAATCCACTTTTTCCTTTTTCCAGCCTAGACCTATAACCACAAAAATATTCTTCCCCTACATGTGGTTATAGATGTTTTTCCTATTTAGGTAGGTAGGAAAAACTGTATGGATTTTCACATTTCTTCTTCTAGGATTCTTTATAATTGGGAAAGAAAATGGCCAGAGAAAAGGACTTGCCACAACCTTCCTCCTTTCTCTGACCTTAAGCAACTGCCTACTCCTCCTAGCAAGAGTAGAGTGGGGAGTGGAGAAGAACCAGGACAATAATACAGCTCTTCTACACTGCTTCTTAGCATTGTTTTACTGGGGTGAAGAAAATTCCCTCTGCTACAGCCACTGCTTCATCAAGGATGTGGAGAGGTTATAGATACTTTTATTACTGTTGTGTTCTTTAGAACACAGGAAAATTTTCTCATCATCTCCCTTGACAAAAGCAGCAGCTCAAAGATCAGGAACACAATAACAGCTCTTCCCGTGTCTCCCCTCCAGTCCCCCCAGAACTTTGCATTGCCACACACATCAGGAGATGTGTCATATTTCTGCTCCTTCCTCCTCTCAGGAGCTAATGGTGAAATAGAGAATGTTTGATGGCAACACCTCAAAAAATTCATGGCTTGCTTCAGAAAGGGCATAGGAGCTCTGTCTAACAAAGCAGAGATCGTTTGGACTGGACATCAGCAAGAACCAAATGGACCTGGCTGGAAAATCTTGGCAAAAAGCTACAGCTACAAACAGCCAGAGCACCAGTGAGCAATGGAGCAATGTAGAGCATGGTCACTACAGCCTTTTTCTTTCTAAAGGTAGAGAGATAATCAAACTGAGCACCATCACCTCCTCCACAATTATTGACCAAGTACACGCACGATAGAATACTCTTCTGAATAAAAATAATGTACTTATTTGAAAATAAAGATGATTTTTTTTAGGGAAATGGCAGAGAACAAAGTGCACAAGGCCAAACTTTCTAATAAATGAGATTTATTATGGGAAAAAAAAGTCCAATAATTGCATTTTCAGGGGAAAGGTCATTATTACTTAGAAAGAGGTTAATAGAACAATATTAATGGCTTTTTACAGGGCAAAAGAGATAGATGCAGCATTAATATGAATGAAAACAAGAATGCTCCCTGTTACCAAAGTTTAGACTGAAAATTCAGAAGGTCAAACTCGTCCTTCGTATTCCCCAAAATAAAGAATTAGACAGTATAAAATGTTATCAAGCCTTTTCATTCAATGAGTTTAACAGAAAGTAAAGAAAGAAAATGATGAAAAGTTTTAGCCTGAAGCTAACAATTAGAAGCATTGCTCAAGTTCTGTGTTTCTGGGAGACTCTAAGGGAAGACTGTTGAAGATAAAAGTCAACATGAGTCCATCATTGAACTTTTACTAAAGCAATTGCAGATATTCTGTCTATTTGGCCAATATTTTAGATTAGACTAATTTTCTAAAGTAATGGAAAATTGCCAGAGATAAAAAATAATTTGCAGTATACATTAATAATAGTATTACATTACATCCATAATGCTGTCCATGCAAAAGTCTTAAAATACTTTATAAACACTTAATTAAACCTCCCAACACTGTGAGAAATAGATTATTTTTCTCAACCATTTCTCAGCTGGAGAATCTAAGGCATGGACAACTTAAAACAAAATATTTACCTCAAGTTATGTAATGACTAGAAATGGTTACAATCAATCATGTAGGAATGAAGAAAGTATGTGCAACAAATACTGCCAGAATCAAATAATTTTTCTATCAAAACAAAAAATGTCCTGCATACTTTAACAAGTTTGAGCACCCAGAAATCTCTTAAATGCATCTAATAATTTTTTCCTCATTAATATCTTTACATACACCCACAAATACATATTGTCTACCAATAAATAAATAGGCAAACAAATAAATGAACTGTGTTTATTTGAAATACATGTTGCAAAAATATTTCACATCCTCATTGACAAAACTAGCTAAATGATAAAAAAACTAAACCCCAGGAATCTCCAGCCTTGACCACTAATACTGATTTTCCCTTTTAGGTGGCATTGAGCAAGGAAGAAAAGAGAAATCCAAAGGTGATTATAAAGATGGTTATTATCATCTGTCATACACGTGTGTAAACTACTAGCATGTTTTAGCTACAAGGCTAAGCAGGATCTGTCTAACTGGTAATTCCAGCCTGAATACGCTCAGCAGTACCACACCAGGACTCACAATTATGTAAGTTTGCTATTAAAATGCAAGTTGGAATCTACTGCTAAATCTCCATAGTGACGAATACACTGAAAAGCTGTCCTACTTTGGAAGATTAAATTGACTTTATTTTTGGTTATTGTATCTAAACACTGTAACTTGCTTATTGTACTCTCACTAATTCAGTTTTACTTTACCAAGCGCCTCAGACAAGGGAATTTGCTTGAAGTCACAGTCATGCTGTGAAACATATATATTTAGGACATCATTTCAGAATACTGTAATTATAAGTAGTTGAAGTCAAAACTCATAATTGTGCATGATGATGGAAAACTGAGGAATCTTTTCTTGAATGGTCTGGCTGTAAAGTTCCACCTATCCCACCAGTCTGAGCAAGTTTCAAAGCAGATGTCTGTGTATTATTTGGGATGTAATTTTGTCACGGACTTAAATAAAGAAAATTATTCAAGGGCTACAATACTTATTAAATCCTGATGCAAAACTATTAGTACTGCATTGTACAGTCATTTGAGGAAGACATTGCTTAATATAATGGGTGAAATTAATGTAAGATGTTAACTCTTCAGTCCTTACTCTTATACTATTCTTTATATACTGTCAGGTAAAAGGATGGATAGTAGCATCTTAAAGGCTTCCTCTTCTGTGCTCTATTCCTCTGAGTGAAAAGATGATGTCTAGCCTTCCTCACATTGAATTCATTGGTTTGGTCTATAAGAAAGGGCTTTTGGAAGAAAACCTTTAATACAAGTCAAGGTAAATTAAATTGAGATAGTGCAAAAAGTATAATGTGAACAGAGTATCGTGGCAACATGTAAGGGCTTAATTTCCCCAATTCTAGGGCAAGACTGGGTGAAATCTAATGAATCACAGCAGCACAGCAGCACAGCACCACATGGAAATCAGCATCTTACCTAGAGGGAAGTCACAGCTGATGACTTTGCAAAACAAACCCCAAGATCCCTTAGTATTAATGAGGTACCCACTCACCACAGCTTTTACAAGGCACAACCAAACACTGCAAAGTAAGAACATTCATGAGTTTTGGCTATCACAGTGCATGCAGTCTGCAGAGAGTCACACGGGTAGTTCAGCTCCCTTAGCTGCTGCCAACAAAAGCAGCCAAGTGAGAAGGACACACAGATCTGGGTTCCCTCCCCAGCTCTGCCACCCCGTCAAGAAATCACTTCCCTCTAATTCCTCTGGTTTCTGCCTGGAAAAATGGCTTTCTGCAGGAAGTTTTAAAGAGAAATGGGAGCTTTAAAAAGAGATTTCAGAAACACCTAAGTGCAATTCAGAGCCTGATGATGAAAGTATTATGTTTTCTGGGGATTTTTTCTCCTTGCCATCTTCATAGGTGGATAAATAAGTCAGGTTTTTTCAAATACAGATATTTCTTAAACATTTTACTGTTCCTGCCCCTAAAACTGACTTCTGCACAGTCAGTATTGAAATCTACTTATGTTTCAAACTCTGTGGTATTATGTGATTTTGTTGGACACAGAGATGGATACAAAGGAACAATAGGTGTTGCAAATATTTTAAAAATAAGCTGTTTCAAGTATTTTAATCTGAAAAACTACTTACTCAATTTAATCACAATCTTCATAAAGTACTCAAGTTGTCAGTAAGTCTTAACCCTAAAAATGTGAATGCATAGGGATTTTTATGGGCCTGTTGGTGGGGGGTTATAACATTTTGATTTTTTAAATTTATGAGTTGTTGGAGAGGGGAAAATGTCTTATAACGGGACTGTAGCTGAATGCTTAATTAGGAACAGCTAATCACCTCTTCAAGTAAGCTGGAGAGTTACATAACTAAGTGTTACCATTCCTACAGATAAAGACAGTTTAACTTGGCTTCCTATGGAAATGAGCTTTATGTAACCATTTTGTCTGTCTCTCCATCTTTCTTTTCACTCTCCTTTACTTTCCCTTCAATAAAAGGCTGTACCATCAGCCAGTTTGAACTTGAGGGCTAAAAAACTCCAAAATAATATTCCTACTGGTTTTATGGACACAGCGGTGAGATAAGAGAGAAAGACCTTAATCACAGCCCTAGTTTTCTCTAAAAGAAGCAGAGAAAGTTATAGACAAAGTTAAAACTTGATGTGAGATTACTATTTGTAATGCCTGAGCTGCCAAACAGGTTGGCTGCTTTAGATTTTATGTGCTCAATTTCCTTGTAAAGAGAAATAAATGAGCAATTTTCTGGCCTAACAGAGACCAGCAGGTGTTTGTGTCCTTCTGGGTCAGTGCAGGTCACTCTGCCCTTACTCCAGGCTCAAAACACAGTCCTTTAGGAAACATGGCCACAATAAAATAAATTTGAATGGTATAAGTGATCTTCCATTTATTTGATTACTCATACACTCTATATTGTTTTGTCTTTTCTGTTAGCTGAATGCAATGACAAGAGCTGATGTATGATGAACTATCCAGAGGTGTTCATAATCATCTGCTTCAATGTACACTGCAGCAGAGTCAGGTCTACATTGAGAGTAATTTTGAAAATCAGATCCCAGAATGATAATGATTTATATATTCCTAGTGTAACATCTGGACAAGACAACCTTCCTCATATGGTAAAGCCAAACTACTCTGATATTTATAAATTCTCTGGTTCAATCCTAGTGATGTTGTCTTTGATTTGAAAATCCAAAGGGGAGAAAATCGTTTAAAACAACCATTCATTTTAGCTGTGAAGTATTCTTTTCATTTTATGTTTCTCACAGACAGGCAAGAGGCAGGCTTTCAACAAAAGGTAAGTCCAAACAAAAATTCCTGAATTTTCAGAAACATTTGAAACTTGCTAGATTTTGAAAAACTTTGAAGCCAAGACAAATCCTGTGGTTCATTCTTATCTTCACTGGTCTAAAGCAAAAGCCCAGATTCTCATGTTTTGGGAGACCTCACATGAAGATTTAAATATTGTGGTCCACGTTCATAAACAAAGAACCTAAAAGGAGCTACATGTTAATCTAGTCAGAATTTGAATCTAGTCTCAGCATTGTATTATTTCAGTAACTTAATATATCGTTAGACCTGAGGATGAATTTTCTCTCATCTTTTTAACCTGGTCAGTCTGACCAGCCAGGGATGAAACTGATATGAAGGGTGAAATGCTCATGGCACCGTCCCGTAGGCGAACTACCATGAACCTACTGACATGCCTGAGCCAGGGATGCAAAATATTTGTTGCCCATAGGAGTGCTTTTCTCAATTCTGTTTCATTAACTCTGTGTACTGTTTTAGTCTGCTGGTCTATACTTGTGATTTTTCTGTCTCCTTTCGGAGTCAGTGTTCACAACAGACCCATTTTAATATTATTTCAGATAGGATTAAACAGAGAACAGTTTCATGGTGTTCAAAAAACTGAGCACAGAGACCACCACAATTATTTCTTTTGTGAGAGATGTGAGGGAAAAGGTATTAAAGCTTGTGAGATGGCTGAGCCATATATTTGCTGTAGGTACTAAAAATGTTATTTTGGTATGAGGTGAAAAAAACCACCATTTTTTTACCAAAGGCAAAATCATTAGAAGTCTTACAGAAATACCGATATGTCTATCGTACCATTATGGTAAGATTGCACCAATCATAATAAGGTATATACTCAGAGCATAGCATTCAAGAATCAGTATAGAAGATAAATGTAGGATAAACAATATAAATTATCTGTCATTGAAGTATGCTCAAGCAATGAAATATTTAGAAAAAATTACAAAGATTAATAAAATGCCTCATACATTTGCATGTAAAAAAAGAGTAGTAATGTTCCTCACATTAGCACAAAATTAATACTTTCATCAAGTTCTTTATCCTGATAAAGATTTTTTCTTATGGCTATAGAAACATACTGAAGTATTTAAATCACCTGTCAAATGTAAACCTACTTGAGTACTGACACTTTAAAAATATAATGTGAAATCAGATATCATTTATACTTGCTAGGATTTTTCATGTTGACTTATAACATATGAATGGGGAGGCTAGATGCAGAGAGAGTAGATTTTCAATTTTTACCTTTTTTTCTCACTAATTTCCAGAATGTAATTCTGCCCCCAGCTGGTTAAGACACAGCTGACATAGGAGATTGAAAGTGAGAGAATATTGAACCTATGAACTCTGCTTCTTCTCAGATGATGACTACAATTTGCATGCAAAGTATCAGCAGCTTTAGTGCTCAGCACAGGTGCTAATAGATTCTAAGTTCTTTATGTAAGTATATACTGTGCCCTCTTCATTATAGCACTAGTAGCTCAAAGGTGAAACTGTTTTCAGGAAACAGAGTTCATTGATTACTCCTACAGAACATTACAATTAATGACATCGGTCTGTGGTAATTGCTACACCTGTATCAGATCATCTGAAAAGTAGAAATTTAATACATGCTCAAGTCACCAATAGATTCCAGAAAGTTGCATACATCTGCTGCCTGGAATGGATTTTTACATGCTTATGTGTCTCCCTATTGCTCTTTTTCATCAGATCTTTAGTCTGTCTTTTTGCAAACAGAACACATGTACTGAAAAATTTACAACTTTCACTTATTTTTCATGTATAACTGCAACTCATCCTTATCTCCCAGGAAGGAAGAAAAACAAAGGAAAAAGCAAAGTACAGCAATAGAAAAGCAGGGCGATAAGTTGTTATTATTATTACCTTTTGAAACAAAAGCTTTCATTCACCCTTCAACCTCTTTCCACTATCTTCTATCATATTTCAGGACATCTCTTCTTATGCAGCTGGAGAATAGATTACAAATACCTTCAAATTCATCTGGCTTACTTTCCATTCCATATATCACCTTTTCATATGCAGCAGTTTCTGTCACATCAGCAATCCACTCCCTCAGTAGCAGTTCTTATGCATCCTTTCAGGTCCTCAGTATCAGTTTTCAATACCATGAGAGTAAAGGGGACAATGCCAGGAAGTTTAGCCCCTGTATTTAGACTCTGTATATTCAAATAAATAAAATGGGTGAGAAAGTGTAAGTGGAAATATTCACTGGAAATAGTTTTCATAGAACAAGAAAAAAGAAAAAATCTTAAAGGGAAAAGAACAATTTTTTAAAAAAGTAAAACAGATTTTAGCATCTATGCAAATGTTAGCATAAGTAAAAAGTATGGACAAAATAAAATGGTCCCACTGAGTGAGTAGGGCCCCACTGGCTGACAGAGTCTGGTAACTGCTGCTTTCCAGAGTTTTCTGCTGCCACCATACCCTGGTGTCCCAAGTGGGCTCAGAGGAGAGGGCAGCCACAAGAACCCATGGTCACCTGAGCCCTGCAGAAACTGAGGAAGTGGAACAGTATATAGTGAAATTTAGCAGAACACTACAGGATATGACTGGTAAATGAAGTTACTGAGTTTACACGGCAGAGAAGTGGAATTACGGGAGGAAACAGAGCTGCTGAGGGAGCACATGATTGAAGCAATAGGATGTGAATACTCAATCCATTAGCCTTGACAGAAAATCTCTGGTGTAGGTTTGGGAAGAGGCAGAAGGAGGAGGAGTTCTGTTGGGAGGTGAGCAGGGGACAGATCCAAGAGGAACAAATGGCTGTCAATGAAGAATTCTGCAAATTCACAAAATTACTCCTTGACCAAGCACAGACCAGACACTGAAGATGCCAGAAGAGAAAATTGAACGTATGCCTGAAGTAGGAAAGAGCCAGTCACACACATCACGAAATTACTGGATATCATAAATTTATCAGAATGAAGAAGTCTGTCTCTAAGGATATAAGTAGGGAAGCACAGCTGACACAGCATGGTGGGAAGGAGATGAGTATCATGCCTGACAGAAGAGAAAGGTGAAATCCTGGTCAATATTTGCTGACTGAGAGGATACAACTATCTCATACCCAGCATATAAAACTTTTCAAAACTTCCTACAGTCAATTTTAAAAGTTTAATTTCTCTTTCAAATTTACCTGATAGTTCTAGTACTGATTTTTAGTTTGCTCCAGATAAATTTGCAAGTGAGCTTTTCTCTTACATTCCATAGCAGCTGGAGTTTCTTTGTTTTCCTCTACCTATTGCTTGTCACATAGCAGCATTTATGAAAAGTGTCCAATGAAATAAGCACTAGAAAAACTATCTTCTCTCCATTGTCCTTTTTAAAAGGTCTCTTCATTGTGCCTTTCATTAGAGATGATCAAGAGATGAAGGTAGGGGAGGGGCTGAGCACAACCTAAAGACATTCAGAACAAAATTCATTTGACAAATCGCCAGACTTTGAGCTAGTGTGTCTGCAGAGGAAAAAAAAAAAAAAACAACCAAAATGTAAAAGCAGGTAACTTGCAGTCTGACAGCAAGGATTCATAAAAAAAAGAGAAGTGTTCTCCATTATGTGTTACGTTGTTTTTATTTTTCATGGGGCCAATTTCTCTACTGATTCATCAGAATGCAACAGCCCTGACCTACACTAATAGAAAATTTAGGCCATAATGTGACCTTAAATTATATTCCTAAATATTTGCAAAGTATGTAAACGGCAAAGGCCACTAAAAGAAGTGAGAGTTGCCTGAGTAATCTGACACATTTCCAGTCTGAGGACTTTTGTATGCCTTTGAGCTATTTAATGTAAAGCCTACCTCCATATTATAATCCTAACAGCTCTGATTCTACAGCTCTCTTTTTCAGTGTTTCCTTGACACACCACCACACCCCCCCCACACCACCCCCAAATTCTTTTAAAATCCTGGAATAATTTGTGGTCAAAACTAAATCTAAATTAAGTCCATCTGGGGGAAGTGGAAAAACCTGAATTCCATCTTGTTGTCTTGAACATCCTATGGTTGCATAATAACAAAATGCCTTTGTTCTCACAACTAAAGTATGCATCAAGAATCAAAGAAGCAAGAAAAAAAGGGAATGTTCCAAGCTATTACTGTAACAATCCAATTACAATGCCTATCAAACTTAACTTCACAGGTTATAGCTCCTAATTGCCTGACAAAAATTGACACTTCAGTCGCAACAGCATAATATAATCAGAGTCCAAATTAAATTTGATCGTGGGCAGAAAACGATGCTATCATTCGGCGGCATGGAAACAGGAGATCAACTAGCATGATATCAAGGATCAGAAATGAAAATTATTCATTAATGGCAATGGTTTTCTGATAATGGAAATGACACAGTTCAGACGGCTTCGTAAAAACACTATTAATTAAAAAGATGATAGACCTAACAAGGCATAGAAACCAGTGGAACCTTTCTCTGTGCTTGTTAAGGTGAAGGATGACAATGTTTAAGAACAGAAGTTTATGCACTTTTGTGAAAAGTATTCCGCTGATTCTGTAGCAAGTTTACTGGTTCTTGCTTAGTGAAGCATCTTTCTCTAGGGTGCTGTGTAAGAGGGACATAAAAAGTGTCTGAGGCCATAATATGGCATTGTAATAAGCATGAATACTACCAGCTATAAAAGAGAAGGGTCCAGTTCATAAAAAAATGCACATGGGATTTTTGCATACTCCCAAGAAAATAGTGCAGGGGAAAATATTTTATTTCCCTGTGCAAGGAGATCTGTTCCCAATTCACTTTGGAGAAATACAGAGGTGCTTTATGCTGGAAAGAGAGCAAGCTGAAAATCCACCCTCAAAAGTTTCCTTGAGCAAGAAAAGACAAGGCCAGTGCCTCAGACTGCTGAAGTTCAGACAATGCTCTGTTCCTTACACAGAGCTCCAGATATTAACACAATAAAAACCTCCAATACTAATGCAATGCCACAGGCATCGTGTTTGAAATAATGCTCTCAAAGGGGTGATCGCTGTACCATTGAAACCACTGGGTGCTTCTGCCATGGCTGGAACAAATGAAACTGCAGTTGTCCTGGTTTGAGGAAGAAAAGGTCTATTGGCTGCTAACGATCTCCATGATCTACTCCCTTGTGCTCCCGTTCAGGCTCTACACCCTGCGGGATGGGTCACTGCCCAACACACATGACTGAAACTGCTCTTGAGGTCCCTCAACTCCTTCTTCTTCAGTAGCTGAGTGAAGCAAAGAGGCATCCCCTGCTGCAATTCCTTGCTCCACAGGCAGCTGCTTTGGAAATGCACAAGCAGAGGCCTCTGAAACTTCTTGCTGTGGGAGACCAAAGATTCAAAAGCCTGAAAAATAAAGGACTTTCAGAAAGAACAGAAGGGAAGAAGAGGCAAAGACAGGTGTACCCTTGGAAAAATATGACTCAAAGCAGATCCTCCTAACCCTAGAATGCAACTGCAGTACATTTCAGCAAATCAGAGACTCAGTAACTAATCTCATGTTCTTAGATTTTCTAACGGAGGGTCACTTAAATTTACATGTCCCCTCCATCTGCCTCTGAACTATCTTCACCTGATAATCAACACCCTCAAAGATCACCTCACTTGCAAAACAAAACAAAACAAAACAAACAAAAAACCATAAAATACTTAATGCTAATCTATTTGGAGCAGCTCCAAAAATAAAAAACATGCAAATAATGGATGTACTTTTAACTTGCCCTAATTATTTAATAGTGCTTTTGCAGAATGCACAACACTTGCCTGAATTGTCAATATTGGTTTTAAAAAGAGTCTTTTGAAAAACCTTTGAAAAACCCCACCTTTGTTTTTAAAACATTAAAGGGGGAGATATTATGTAAACAATATATGATCATTGCACTGTACCTGTAAGAGCTCTAGGACAGGTCATCAGGTTTCAGTGCATTTTATTGAAATACTCTTTAGCTCTTTGCACACAATTATTTAAGGCAGATGCAAAGAATGCCGTAATTCAACATGTAGACAGCTCAGGTGTCTGAGTATATATATAGTAATACATATGAATGGAGGAAACAGATACCCTATAACATCAGCTAGCAAGACATTAAACAATATTGCAGCTACCATATGATTATCTCTTGGGTTTCAATAACTTGACATCATGAGAGGGTGTTTACAGATAAACTGAGAAATTTTAAAACACAATGTATCAATATTTTCTTGTTTTTTTTTCATTGTGTAGCAAAGTTCAGAACCAGGAAGAATGAAAAACAAGGAAAGAAAATAGAGACCCAAGTTTGTCTTGTTTGGGGGTTTTTTAGTAAATAATTTAATTACATAGCTTGTGATGTATTCTGAGCAATGATGTAAACTCCCTTCTGACAAGAGTGGCACTGCTCAGCAGCAAAAGTGGGTATACTTATCCCCACAGCAGGGACTTTAACACAGAGGCAGCCAAAACCCAAATCCATTGTGACCATTAATCCTGCAGGGTAAAGTTATAGACTGAGTCATCTAATGGATAAGTTCCCTCTCTAAATTTCAGAAAATTAAATCCCATACATGCCCTTTAAGCGTTCCAGGGTCAGCTCCACACCCCCTAACTCTCAGGCTTGATGGGAATTTTCTGACAAAAATGATTGCAGGAAACGTCATTTGATGTGCTTTGACTATTTTTGGGGCATGGTCTGTTCAAAGGTGGTATTTCAGATAAAAAAAGAGAACTAGAACATCTAGACTAACAAGCAGGTCAGTAGTCAGGGTGCTTTGCAAACTAACAAAAGAGATCCATGCCCTTATCTCTGCACGGTCTCATTCAGGGCTCACTGGTGATTCCAGATTACCAAATCACCTTTTACTTCACCGCCTGTCTGTTCGTCACATCCCCCTTTGCTGTGAAAATTTCGAGTGGTCTTGAGTTCATGCTACTGACAGCTTAACATCTCACATGCAGTAAAAGCCATTTCCACCTTATCTTTGCTAACAGTGTAAAATCAAAACAATTATCATTCTTCAGTTCAACCCTGGCCAGAGGAGAACCACTGTAAAAAGAGATTCACCACTCTGCATCCCACTGCTGTTGACCTTGAGGACTTAACAGCAGGAAAACACCTTGCTTAGGTAGGGCTGCTATGGCTGAGAGCCCTCCCACAGCCTCATTGCAGACTGCAACTCCTGATAGGTACAACCTGAAATTCTTTGGTTTTCCAGGAGCACTCACTGTGACAGGGAATACACAGCATTAAGAAGAAAATAAATAATGAAATTAAGCCTAACAGAGTTGCTGGCCCATTTTCAGGTCCCCCATTCTAAAACTTGCAAATATCACCATTAGGCACATGTCCAAGTCTATTTCCCTGGTGAATTCAGGCTTATGCACCACTCGAGAGGAGTCTGTTAATGACTACAAAGATCCACAGCTGTTTACAGTTTAGACTCAGTGGTGGACCAGGCAATAAGCTTGATCCAACAATGAAGTTGTTGGACTCTCACAGCAAGGGGAGACATTGTGTCAACTGTTTGCTTGCTCATAGCACAAGTGAGTACCAGGACAGCTTAGCAGGGCTCCATGGAGCAGGGAAGGCAGTAGGTATGGATTGGAGAGAAGATGTGCAGGGCCCTGAAAATGAAAGAAGTGTATACAGAAATGAAGCTTAAATAGCTTACAGAAGCATAGATGAAGTAACAAATAAATAGGGCAGGGAAGTTCCTTACCACACATCCATAAAGGGACACAATCTATTCAGAAAAATATTTCAAAATCAGATTTATATTCACTTGTAGAAGTCTGCTGTGACATTATTTGCTGTAAATCCTTTTTTTCTTTTCTTTTTCTTTTTTTGTTAGTTGCTTGTCATGGGACAGGTTTCTTGCAGAAACTTTGGGGGGGGGGGGGTTCGTGAATGAATAAATGAGAGAAACAGCTTTTCAAGTAGGGCCTGGTTTTCAGGAAAATGATAGTAAGAGACAGACAGGTTACCAAAAACCTGCAGAAGAGTGGGGGAGGGTATAAGGGAGGCTTATATTAAGCTTCAAATTTTCAGACATGGAAATGAATGCAATATTAAAAAAAAATATGTAAGAAGGTGTTTGAGGTAAAAAGAAAAAGGGGGAAGCAGATAGAAAAAGTAAAAGTTATTTTATAAGAGGATACAATCTTTCAACAACATATCAAATAAGCATCTCTTCAAGCCATGCTCTGACTACAAGTCCAAACTGTCTGCTGATTAGGAATGGATGTAACAATCCACTTTAAAACAAAATAGAAAGTATTCTTCAAGGAAGAATTCCTAGACACCAAGACCAGCAGACCCAAAAGAAGGCTTCAAATATTAAAAATTGACAGAATTAGAAAATTTGCCAAAGAGGCACCCTTGTCAATGCTAGATTTTAAAGCATGACTTGACAATGTGAACTGGTCCAAGTTCATTTCACTTAGAAGTAGTGCTTTTCTCATTAAAGCAGTGTTTTCTGTCCTTTCAGTTAAGATGGTTCCCAGAACTTCCACAACTGGTGCCAAGGGGTTGTTACAAGATTACTGAAAGCCTTAAGGACATGTCTGTGTGGGTGGGCAGCTGATCAAGTTATTTATTGATTGACCAGTTAGTATTAAGTACAAAAATTCAAAGGGGAAGGATGAAAATGTTTCTCGTAAGGTGAAACCCTCCATATTTACCGAATAGATTATCCACAACAGGAAATACTTGATGGTTTGATTGCAAAGTCAGGCAGGTCCTCGGCCTCACTGACTTCACTGGAGTGCTGACAATTTACCAGCGGAAGATCTGTGCCCCCAAGATAGTTTCTTAATGCAATGGCAAGCTCTTAAATTTATAAAAAGCAGGACATAGGAAATACAAACATGAAATATCTTTTATTCAGTCACTTTTCTCACATACAGGATTTTCTAATATACACAGCTCCAAAAAGCAGGAAGAGAAAGCAGTAGAAATGTGTAAACTCACATTCTGTTTCAAACCAAACTCTCATTTTTGACTCATATGTGAAGTGCACCTACAGTATAAAAAGGGGAGTAGAATAGCTACTGAAAATCAACTTCCTTTAAGGGCACAGCTGTGCTGCAACTTTCCTTGACTTTCTGCCTGCCTGACACTTTAGGCACTCAAGACTTGCAGCACAATTTTAGACTCAGAGCCCTGCCCACCCTTAGCTTTGAAAATATCCTTTTCATGTAAGGAGGTTAAAACTGAATGCCCAATCTCCAGAGTGTGCCTGTGAACTGCCCTCCAAAAATGTACCACTCTACTCTGTGCAACTGATGCTAAAAAGAGCTGTCACCAGAGAAGATAAAGGGATTTCTGTGATCACACAGCTTTTCCAAATTCAAGCTCACATCAGAGAGTGAAGGAATGTCTTTGCGTGGCACCTGCTTACATATTTTCTGGAGTGACTGCAATCTAAATATTGGCAGCTGATAAGAACAAGAATACTAAACTGTTCCATATAACACTGTTCACCAGGACTGTACATTGTTATTCAGCAACAGGAGGTCAGAAAACAGAAGGCAAAAATCTGTACCATAAATGTATCATATTGGTGATTCCAGGCCTCACGGACCAAAATATCACATGACTAAACAGTTTCTGTCTGTTCATGCACCCTCATTTTACATTTAATTTCTTCAACGGTTCAGAAAAGTCTTTCAGTATCAAGTAAGTCAGATCAAAGTAAACGTATAATATGCATGAACAAGTCCACTTTGTATAATATTAACAATGTAATTTCTGTCAGAAAAATGAAATTAAGAATGTAAAAAAAATTTAAAAAGTGATTAAAAGCAACAAGGCAGAAAGCAAAGCAAAGGATGTCTGATGTCTGTACTTGGGGGGGAGGGAAGGGTTACTGTAACACACAAGGATTTTTGTCATCCACTCAGCCCTCTCTATAGCCTATTTCTACAATAACATCTTGGATTGCAGATACTATTCTCTATTGATACCTAAGGGATGAAGCCTTTATATGATACCTATTGCAAAATATTTTTATTTCTCATCCATTTAAGACGTCCATTTATACTCCCTTAAGAAATGGAAACTGCTTTTTTTGTAGGCTCTTATCTCAGGTTTGGTTAAAGTCTGAATCATAGCACTTACACCCTTTCCTCCTACTTATTTTCACCTGTACATACAATAGTAGAAGAAGCTACTGCAGTGACTGCATGCCACTGTGTCAGGTTGTGGGATATATGATCTAAAAAAAAACCTGCTAAAAAAGTAAATGTGTCATGATTCATCAATTAGGTAGTGAAAGACTGTTGGGTTTTTTTTTATTTTATTAGAAAATAAATAGGTACTTCCCCATGGATAAGATTTTATGATACCATGCATAGGAGTTTGCTGCTATCTGCAGGTAAAATTCTCTATTACTGAGTAAAAAGCTGAAAAGGAAGGCAAGCGTTTAGCTCCTGGTTTTAATTGCAGCTTCACGCAATTTCATGTGAAAATCCCGGATCTAGGCAAGATGAATGAAAGTACAAATCCCTCACATGGGTCTGAGAGGAATGTTTTCTCTCTAATATGATAAGCTGTAGGCACAGCACTCAGGATGTTTTGCTGCCAAGATCTGGTGGTAACCAAGGGCGGGGTCAAGCTTTCACACAGCCATCCAAAGCAACACTGGCACCCTCAAATTATTCTTAGGATCTAAGAGTATTCTTAGGATCTAAGAGTATTCTTCTGATGCTCAGTAGCCCTTAGATGTCCTCTGGGCTGTGACAGGCTGCCAAGTGGAAGAGACACAGAGCTGGTTCCACAAATGCCAAAGTTTTCAGAGAGTCTGTAGACTATATCAGGAAAGGCAGTTCAAAAGGGTCGTAGACAAATTGTAATTTGTCCCAGTCCACATGGCAGGCCTAGAAAGCCAGATGTCACACAGACTGTCCTTTCACAATCCTCCCCTCCATCCTTCCACTACATGGCATGGTAGTGTTCCCTTTGTTTTCTTTTTTTAATTATTATTTCATTTTCATTTTTAGTCCTCAATTTGTTCTACAAGCATGCAATGAATAGAAATACATTCAACCCTCTGAAGGAGTGTTTAAAAGCCATAAGCAGACTAAAAATTCTGCATGTGATTTACATAGCTCACTATGTGGGAATACTAACCTCAAAGTGTAAAATATGTTGCAAATAATTTCTGGATTTATAGGTATAGTGCTACAGAACTTTAGCTGTTACAAAAATTGTCCTAGGAATTTTAGCTTAATTTCTTGGGAATACTACAAACACTTTGTCTATCTTGAGCCTGAATGTATTGTTTGAGATTTGTTCCAAATACTGCAAGACAGCCTTGACTATCTGTGGACAGAAATGTGAACATGATAGAAGTCCTTAAACAACACTTAATCAAGCAAGATCATATTAGAGGAGTCATTACAGGAAATATTGACTACAGGAAATGACATGCCCCACATTATCTCATCAAGGCTTAGATAGTCATCTTGTAGTTTTGCACTGCAGTGCTATAATACAGCTCTCTAGCTTGCTATCAAATGCACATCTTCAAGGCTCTGATCAAAAATTAAAGAGTCACTGGTGTTAAACTTTTCCTACCCACCATTTTTTTAATGTGGCTGTGGCCTCAATTTATGAAAAGCTGACAAAACTTTGGGGTTGTTTTCAAAAAAGAGTTTCAATGTGAGCTGATTTCAGCTCGTGGGTAAGAGATGGGCACCAGAATCACTTAGCACAAAGAGAATACATAACACAAGAGAAAGAAAAACACAAAATATCCATCACCAAAGTTTCTCCTTTTAACCTTTAAGTGTAGTCAAAACCTAATGACTTGCTAATTATCAGGAGTTTAATGATGCCTCTAAGCAGAGGTTGTACTACAGAGCACAGTGTCCATGAACCTCTAGGATCTGGGGTTACCTCGTGACTTCAGCCTGCAGTGAATTCTCCTCTTCTCCAATTCTGCTTCTAAGAAGGCTTTCAACCCACCACCCCCCTCCCCATTGTTGCTACCAACAGTGAAGGAAACAATTTTGAACTCTGGCGTAGGCTGGTCTCCAGATGGCTGCCAGCTTTTTAAGCACTGAGTTGACTAACCTTGCTCAAAGCAGGTCTATAGAACACAGTGCTTCAAATATCAGTGTCTGCTGGGATTGCATCTATATATGTGGAGTCCCACGGTTCCCATCACTAGCGTAGCTGAATGAGTGAATCAGGAGCAAGAAGGATAAAATTGAGGAAAATGTATGAGACCTCTCCCTCTCTGATGTTGAATCAGCCCATTAAACAGCAGGGAGTAGCTGAGCATAGATTTTCCTTGAGCTTGCTGACCACTAAAAGCAAATTAATATAACCCAGGCTGAGCCTGAGGCTGGGAAAGACCAAGAGGTTGACTTCCACGTGGAGATGAAAAGGAATGTCCTTAATTCAGCTCAGGTAAAAGAAGTGGCTCAGGAAGGAGCAAAGTTAGTTCTCATTAGAGCCATTTTTTGAGAACAGAAATCATGGGCAATAACTATAACTCAATTACTTGATTATGATATATATAATGTTCTTATGGATTTACAACAATAAAATCATAAGCCAAACCATCCTGGAATGGAGTCACCCACTTTCTGAGAATAAAATTTATGGGGACAGTTTGATGCTGTTTCCCTGGAGTCTGTCAGTCTGACCTCAGCCACAAATAAAGCCTTTTCAAATGCAAGGAAATAGTTCTGGGATATGTAATATCTGATGTAAGGAGAAAAAGCACTGTCTTCATTGCTAGCCACAGGAAAGCCTATTTTCTTTGGTTCTTGGCCCATATGAGAGTTAGTGCATGAAATATAAATTGCTGCTCAACATTTAAGCTTGGCAGAGCCAATTAATACTGTCTTCTAAACATGGGCTTGGAGGTTATTTCAATTAGATCCTCTGTACAAAAGCAGGCACTGCACACAGGATTTCTTGGTATTTCTGAAAGGCTGTCCTTAGTGGGTAGTTTAAGTTCTGCAGTGCATTCATCTCTCCCTTTGATTACAACAACCTCCTTTCTCCCTTTACTTGTGTCACCCTCCTGTAGGCCATCTGAGCACTGCTACCAAAGACATGGCCTGCACGCTCTCTCACTTCAGCTCACTGTTCGGATCAGCTCCCTTGGTCAGTTCCCAATGATCCCTCTTACTTCATATTTTATTCTGTTCCTCCAGGCCTATCTCTTCCATCATTGGCCAAAATAACATATTCTGTTTCTGTTCTGAGAGCGTACAGAGTTTCTGAAGGATAACTGATTAATGTTCCAGCAAGGAGAGGGAAATTTTGTACACCAAAAAGTGGAATAAAACAGGAGTTATTCAGGAGGCCACAGGACTGAAACTATTTTCTCCATAGTTCTGTAAGGCTCCTAAAGTCATGATGCTTCAACTAGCTCCTCATGACAACATGGAAAACAAGGACCTAGTACTCTGCCAACACTAGAAAATCTTGAACTCAGAGTAAAGCACGCCTTATTTTTAACTTCCTCTAAAGGTTCATCACTTCTGCGAAGTCCACAGAAGACATCCTCATTCTGATTTCCCTTACATTTACTATTTAATTAGATTTCCACTGAGGAAAATAAATCATGTTCATGTCAGGATGCAACCCTGACTTTCAGCTCCTTGTTTTCCTGCTGACTTCCACTATAACCTTGGACACATCGCCTCACCCTTTGCTCCGTGCCTCCAGTTTTGCTATAGGAATAACTGTGTTTCCCAGTCCCTGAGGAACTGTGTGAGGAGGAATACATTCGTGATGATGTGGCATTAAGGCTCTGAAAAGGCAGTAGGGAGCTACCAAAACCTGGCCTTGCAAACCCAATACCCATAGATAGAACACTTCACATAAATCACTGATAATGTGTGAGGTATCATTGTGTAGTGAAGGGAATATCTTTGAGACACATCAGCTCTGTCCCATGCAACATGATGAATTTCTCTGTAATGCTTAGCTGGATGTTGGAAAATCTGATCCCCTGTTCAGAGTCCTCAAATCAAGCCTAGATAGACAAATAGTCTGGGGGAAAAAAATTGTCCTATTTACAGCCCGGTATATATGAAATTATAATCTTTGATGCATCTGGCATGCATGGGACACTAAGTTCTGAACTTCATCAGTATGTGTTACCAAGCATCTCCTGGTGAGATGGATCTAGATTTCTTGAAGGCACCTTCAGACAGTCCACTAGACAATTTTGAGTCTGAAGTTGGAATGATCAGACTTTGGCTGTTCAGGTTGAGCTACACAGGGGTTTGTCGGTCTCAGATTTTAGTATTTATTTTTGATTGTTTGTCTCTTGACTTGCTTTTCATTGTAAGAGTATCTTCATTTTTTTGAAAACACAGATAGTTCTAGGAAGCTGTTTTTCTAGCACTGCCTTCATCTTCCTTTGCAAGATGAACTCACCATCAAATTAGGGACTGCTGTACAATCTTTTTTATGGTACTTCTGCAAACCCATTTTGTAGAGTTGTGAGCATGCAAGTTTCAAAAGAAGACAAATTCTTACTCTTTGTCTTGATTTTTCTTTTTTTACCTCACAAGTCTATTTCTCTCTTAAACCACATGAGAACAAGTGTGACCACTGAAGATGGGAGCTTGGCGAGATATAGATATTGTGCCTTAAACAAAGATAATACTAATGAATTCACATTCAACCTTTTCAGCCCAGTGATAGAAAAAGATTTTCAGTCACTTTAGCCTGAGCTACATTTGCACTCAGGGTCACCTAAAGAAAAGGACAACACATTCATCTTTATCCTCCTTGAGTTGTGGAACCACTCAGATAATCTATAGTGAGTTGCAAAGTGAAATTAAATACCTTAAAATACCATCTATCTGATCCCCAATTAAAACATAATCTTTTTAAAGCTGTCAATAGCTGCTGACCAGAATCAATAAGGAGAAGATTATGACTGGCACTTCTCCAGTGATCTTCAGGCAGAGAGAAAATACACTGCTGTTGTCAGGTCAGCAGGAAAAGAGGAAAACTGGACCTCAAGCAGAACTACATCACAGACAAGTGGAATTTGAGATCCTATGCAATGATCCTGCTGGGAAGTTTTGGGGTTTACTGGGGGAAGGATAAGGTTTGGTTTTTGGGGTTTTTTAACTAAGAAGAGAAAGAATATGATACGTGATAAGGTTTTAAAGAAGTGATGCTGGAGTCTTAAAATTATGAATCTTTAGAAAAGTATTTGTAAAAGAAGTTTTATTTTGATCCTCTATATATGTACACTAAAGTTTCTGAATCAGATTCAGCCAGTGTCTTAAGAATTTGAGGGAGGCATACTGCTTTTTATTTGCATTTAAGGAATATAAGCTTACATTTATCTAAGTAGATCCTGGATATTCCTCATCACTGCTACAGGAGTTAAAGTTTTAACTATCTAAATCTAGTGTTTGACATCAGTGACGCGAATGATCCCTACTACAGCATGCAAGCTTAGGGTAAGAGGCCTAAACTACTTCTTTTCCTCCTGACCTACATTAGGATTGCTTTTATTTCTAGGCCAGAATGAAAAGTTCAGCTGAAAAAAACTGTTTCCTGGTGTGTAGAGGGCTTAGTAGCCTTTCTACCCACAAGCTGTTGCTTTCCTCCAGCCTTCCACAGTACAGATTGTGGCACAAATGCTCCAACCTGCCTGTGAAGTTATAGCAGTCAGAGCCATACACTTATTGTACTGACAAAAAAATCACCAGAGCATTACCTCTTTCAACGCAATCCGTAACTGGTGCTAAGTTGTCCAACAGTCCTTACAACTACATGCTGAAGAGTGGCTCAAACGTGAATTTCCCTTCTCCTGCTGCAATAGCCATGAAATAAGCTCTAGATCCAGAAAGAAAGGCTACTGCAATTGTTCAAACTCACCTAGACCTTTGGAATGGTGATCCCAAGCTCTTGCCCTGACACAGCGTCTGTGAAACACTAACTCCTTTCATCTCTATGCATTATTTCTCATCTAAAGAAAAGTGGGTGACAAATCTTCCATGCCTCTGCTGACCTGGGGAGAAGTACAAGAATCATTCTAAATGTGGACTTGATAAGCACCTAAAATCAACAGAAGCAAAGCTGGGGTCTGAAACTGTTTAAGTCAGAAAACACATAAGGGATTGTAGCACAGACATAATATGCTGAAACAGCATTTTAGGTACTGTTTGCATTTAAGTGGGTTGAGGAACGACATATCTGACTTTTCTCACTGTTATCCGTCATTTAAATATAAGCTTTAAAATGACTAGTTTTATTATAGACCTTTGTATATTTTACAAATAATTTGGGTAAGAAAAGCCCTTTGCAAGTAAAACAGCTCATTTTAAAGTTACTTTCTCAAAAAACCTAGAGCTGCTGTATTTTCCTGATCACAGGAAAGCTAATACAGAAGAGGTCATGGCATATAAAAATACAACTGCAAACATGACAGCACAAAATTTCTGGAATTGATTTTACAGGGGTGATTTGAACCCCTGCAGATTTGCACATTCCCCTTCAGATTTCTTCAATATTGGTCACTTCTGTAACCTATTGGATGGTATTATGGCAGCACTGTTTTGTTCAGAGCACAACTCTTCTGTCTCATTAGAATAGCAGAGACATAGCTGCTTCAAAATGACTGCACTGCATTGACATTTTGAAGCACCTCTACTAGTTCATTAGCAGTACAGAAAATGCTGTTGAAATCACACAAAACTGCATCTGGACAAGATCAGTTTCAAAACTAACTCATTCTACTCATAAATCACAAGAAAATAATCTAGTTATTGCAAAGTTAGTGTTGTCAGCACTCAACTAGCAGAACATCTAACACCGTGATTGCTACCACACTTCACCGAAAACCTACAAAAGAAGGAAAAAAAAGCTGCTAAATATTTTTCAATACTGTGTTTAATAATTTTAGGCTTGTCTGTGTTTTTTAATGCTTTCTTTGCCAAACTTTGCATTCAAAAGTAAGGATCCATCCTCTGACAATGAGGTCCCTTATTTGGAGGCAAGAGCTTCCAAAATCTTTTGTCCTTATAAGACCGGTAGGTAATGAGAAATCATCACTGAAATCAAAATGGAGCTAGACCAAAGTGACTAGAAAGAGGCTTTGCATGCAGAATGTTTCTTAAAAGAGGAAAAAGAAATCTTTCTCATTTTTACTGATCAAGGAAAACAATGAAAAGAAGCAAAACAATAATATTCCAAAATGGTTCAAAATTTGTCTCATGACTTACAGAAAAGTGACATCCATATGAGTAGGACACAAAAGATCCAAAACAGGCCTAGTTCCATGGTAAGTAGAGTGGTCTAGTGAAGAGAAAAATCAGGCCCAGGAAAAGCAAGGAAGTTACTTCCAGATTGTTTTCAGAGTCTAAATTTAGCCAGCCAGGTTTGAAAGCATTGGCATGTGCATAATGAAAACTCTTGTCCTGTGTTTGAACATGGGGTGTCTCACTGTGTGTTTCAAACAGTATTTTAAGGGTTCCTCAATACATTATTAATTGCAACAAACAACCACAAAGAAATAAAATAAATGAAAGTAAAAAATAAGCCAGCTGTAAACATCTGCAACCTCTTGTTCTCCTTAATCATTTAATTCCATACACCTATATTGAAATTTCACACTATGCCTTAGCAGGGCATTGTCACAGCAAAACACTAGAATGCTGATATTGTGCTAGGTCAAGAGTTAAGTAAGTTCATTCCACCCCTGCTATTTTGTGTTTTAAAGCAGTCCTTAGTCTAGGCAGACTCTCTCTGTTATTATTACTTCTTGAATGATAAGAGCTGGGATTGACCTTCAAAAGAGATTTAAATGGCCTTATCCGAAAAACAGTCTGTGAACATCTATAAACTAATGTGCTGCCTTTACACTTCCTTTCTCAGAGAGGAGGTGTAAAGGCAGCACATCAAAGTCAGCAAGGAACTTACAATAATGGATTTCAAAGTCAAAAATCTAATGCAAATCTAAGTATTTGCTTATAGACTCTTTGAAGTCTTGACAGATCAAGTTTAGAAGTATTTTCTTAGATGGTATCTACATAATCTAATAGAGATGATTTCAGGAACTGAGTAGATGTTTCCAGTAGATGTTTTGATTAGGGAACACCATTTTTCAATAACATTAATAAAGAATACATTTTTGTTTAATTTCATTTAAGTTTATGGCACAATACTGAGAGGTTATAAATTATATTCTGCATCTGTGGAAACGTTTTTATCTTAGGAGAAGAAACTGACAGATGCACAGGATAAGGGAGTTCCATCTCTGCTACGCTTATATAATATAATTGACTTTGTTAAAGGACATTTAGGTGTTGTTTGATTTACATCCTATGTCAGTTTAATGCATCAACCACGTAAGGTTCCACCTGTTTAAATATTTCATTTTAAAAGGTGCAGTAAGCTCATAACTTCACCAACATCCACTCTTCCCTGACTAAAATGGATTCTACAGTTTAATCTATTGCACTAGAAGTAAATGAAGACTTCACTCTTCCCCTTGAGAGAGGAGCTGAGGCTGTCATTACTTATTACCATAAAAGTTGAAGGAGGTGCTAGAAAAAGTGTGACAGTAATTATTTTTAAAAACAAAATGTGTAAAATTAAACTTGAAACATAAAAATAATTTTTTTTAAAGTAATGCTTGTGTTTCTTATTGAAACCATTCTTTATTGTTACTTCTGATGTCAGAATTTTTCTTTTAAGTAAAAAAATAAAAAAGAGGAAAGTGTTTGGGTTTTTTCCAGGTTCAGTTTGATTTATGTTTATTTGTTGACATATTATCAGAATAATACTTTTCAAATTAGATATACTTACAGCTGCTGGAATTATTTAAAGTGTGTTTTTAGACCTAGCCTGTACCAGAGAAGTTTTTCTGGTCCTAATATGCCAGAAAAAGAGCTGCTAGTGTGTGGACAGTTCAATATCCAGATGGAAAGATTTGTTGCTTGTATATTTTTATTTTGTGAGAGCTTTTGCTAGCAAGATTAAAAATAAATAAATAACAATCTTAGCCAGCCTAACATTACAAGAAATCATTTGCATTAGCTGAACTTGTTTATATGTTTTCTCTCTAAGATTTTAGAGGATTTCTGACACCCACCCCACCCCAAAACACATGAGGATATCTACTATAAATTACAAATCAGCCCTAAGTAATACTGGGCATTTTAAAACAAAATTTGCAGCCTTAACTCTCAAATATTTTTAGAAAGAGCCAATATGTCACTCCACCTTTCTGAACATGGGCAAATTGAGGGTCTGAGACTGTATGCGGTATATAAAATAATATAGAGACTCCACAGAAAAGAAAGAGAAAATCTGGAGATCCCACTCTGTCTCTTGGTAGAATTTTCTTCAGTCTACAGATGGGTAAAACTACACAAGACACAGGACTCTGCAAATTCATCTGCTCAGTCTCATGAATGCAAGCTATCAGACAATACAGTGATGCTGTCTTTCTTTTTTTCTTTTACATGGAATTTTTCTTACATACTCAGGACAAATAAGGCAGGGAAACAGGATTGCAGTCTTTTGCATGTCACACAGTTATAGTTACTTAAAATCAGCAAAGGTTTGAAAGTGTAAAGTGCCAAATACTATAAGATGTGGTCTTGAACAGAAATATCTGCTATAAACTATATATACCCACGGAGCCTGACTGCTTCCCATAACAAAACATACAGAGCAAGACTGTTAAACTGAAGAGATGTTAAAATCTGATTTTTTTTTTCAGACAGGTCATTATTCAGTCTAAGGTATTAAACTACTTAAACAAGCTGACAAGCTACTTTTCCTCCCTAAATTGCAAAATTATCTTGACTAAACTCCAACCACAAGGAGAGAATATACTTTGTTCATTACACTGCCTGCTCCTTTGAGAGCAGAATATTCCAAACCAGAATATATACAAATATACTTTCCCTCTTTCTTCTCTAGCAGATGTTTATAAGACAGCAACAGATTGAAACAGAGATTTTTACCTTTCACTCTCTGGATGACCTGAATAAACTATTTCACATCTCCCTTCTCTAATTTTCTGTCTTACAAATAGAAATGATGACACCGCATTCTGCAACTCTGTGACTCACAGATATTTGTCCATGTAAGTTGGTATTATTTAATTTTCTTTCTTGGTATCTTTTTTTTTTTGTTTTTTTTTTTTTTTTTTTTTTTTTTTTTTGTTTTTTTTTTTTTTTGTTTTTTCCATTGGCACTTATTTCCAACTGTTTGATGACTTCTGTGCCAGGTTACATGAATGCCACCCTACACAGAGTACACTAGCAAGACAGTGCTCCTTTCCCAGGAGCTCACAGATATGCAAAGGTTCACAGCCACCCCTATCTCTCCCTGGCGATCAAGGGAATCTGCAGGGTTAGGCCAGTGCCTTGAGTGGAGTCACATTCACCCTTACTGTGGGGCTGAGGGATTTAAAACACCACGTCATGTTTGGTACCGTTGCCCTAGAGTACTTGTTTCTCTTTAATGAATTCATCCTTTTGAGCTATTTTGGGGGAAAAGAACCTTTCTTCTTGATGCTTGTGTTTGTTTTACTTTTGAGGTGTGATCAAAGTAAGTCCTGGCCGTGTAATCATTTAATGCATTTTGGCTGCAGTTTCAGCCTTCTTTGAAATTTATCCCTTTTCTCTTGCCTGTGACAGCCAAACTTTACCTCCAGGTAGTAAAGGAGGCTTACAAACTCTTTTATATATCACATCTGCTTTCAGCCCATTAATCACCCAGATTGTAGACAGTTTCTTCCTTCTCCTGTAGAGTGTGATTTTGTCTAGACTAGGAATTAAAGAGTGAATTTTAGCATGGTCCAGCTAACATGTTTAAATGTGGACCAGGCTGTGTATCCTTTAACTCATGTTCAGCCAGGCAAGTTAAATACTTAGGAAGACATTATGCTTCAACATGACAAGTTTAACGCATGCCAAAATATGATCTCCCTTGTTTAAATTACAGGTAAAATCTTGGCCCTTACAAAGTCAACGTAAGTTTACTAGTGATTTCAAGTTACCCAGAATTTCCCACATAACTTTAAGAATACTTCTTTAAGAAGTATTGTGTAAAGAATTTACTTTAAGAATCCGAATGTATTAATTAATGTATGAATTAATGTATAATTACTTGAATAAGAGCAACTACTTACTACAGCTGTGATATAGGAGCTGAGAGTTACACTGTGATTCCGTATCTTTAGGGACCCAGCTCCTCTGCCGTTGTGGCCCAGCTGCACAGTGATACTGAACCACAGCTTCCCTCCATGGAAGTTCAATTTAACCAGCCCATCAAATATAATTTTATAAATAGCAGTCAATTTACCTTTTCAGGAGGTCTACCAGTTTTATTGTCCTTACATTCCTGGCTGCCAGTTTCCTGCTTTCTCCAAAGAATTCCATTCAGCTGGGATAGAAGTCTTCCTCTCCATCATAAGTAGTCCTGCTGTCGAGGTTTCTCCACAGCCTCCATGTTCCATTTCCATGTTCCAACCCAACACTCAACTGTCATGAGTACTGAAACAGTGATTTGTAATGCTGTGCTCTCACTCAGGATGCTGAAACCTCTAGCAGAAGAAAGCTGATTTGGGGAGGGAAGGTTCTTTGTGTTTTTCAAATCAATTAGTTCTTGGGCACACAAAGCAGAAGTACCACTTAGTTTATTCACCAGAGATTTGACAGAGACATAGAAAAATTTAGCAGTAAATGAAGGACCAAGGAAATAGGAAGAAAACTTTGATGGAGGAGAATGGCAGGTTTTTGTATACGGTGGCTTTTTCACCAGGAGCACACAAAGCCCTTGATCAGATTCACATGCAGACAGGGACAGTGAATTAGCATGGAGATGTTCCTGGAGCCTGAACTTTCAAAAGTGAGTTACAGATGATGGAGAACTGCCTCCTGCCAGCCTTCACCTCATAATAGAGAAAAGTCCAGCATTGCCTCTATTCTCTGATTTTGGAAGAAAGCATTTTGTTTTAAAGTATCCATTTGATTAATAAGTTTTGTATAAATGATTAATAAGCCATCAAGGTCTTTAATATCATTTTACCTTGGGTTTTGTTTACTCTCTATTTGCCTTCTAAAAAATGTTTATGCAACATTATGAGGCAATGCATATTTATCAAAGACTGCAGGTTAATGGAGGATGATCAGGAAAGCAGAGAGAAAACATGATTTGCCTATTAAGTTGAATTAGGAGAATTTGGAGGCAAAATGCATGGTAACTGTTATTCAATGTCTGCCAAAACTTAAATCATCATCTTATATCAATGCAATGCCTCCCCTCCCAGAGTACACTGCAAGCTATGATAGAATCATTTCACACTACCTTCAAAACTCACCTACCTCTTGAGAAGTATCTTGTATCTATGCAGCAGTCTCACACAATATTTTTGGCTATTAAAATGAGCTCAAACACAGAGTGAAACATCAGACTGAACAATGTAAGGCAGAGTACTGCTAGCCAGCTGGAACATTGTGTACATGTATTTTTTTTTTTTTAATTACATGGTTCTTAATGCCCCACAAATGGACAAGCTGCAAACAGAGGGGACATAACGAAAGTCAGTACAGAAAAGCCACACTGCAAGCTTACAAACGCACTCCCCTGCCGGGCACTTTACAATTTCAAATTTGTCTCACAGGTCCTGTGGCAAAACTAGGTACAGATGCACCAGCAGCAACCAGGAATAGGTTATATGGATGGTATTCCTTTCCAAGTGGGGGCTACAGTCTCTCTTTTTAGGTGTGTGTTTTTTTTTTTTTTTTTAATTTATCACATATAATGAATTTCACAGAAGGTAATATCTGCTCTTCGGATAACAGGTCTGCACTGAAAAAAGTAACAATAAAACTATGTTAATGTGACCTTGAAGCTACAAAGCTTTAGTCTGAGGCATACCAGACTCTCAAGCAGTGTCCATCCTTTTATAAATTCAGCTTGATGATAAGTTAATGAAATAATAGTCTTTCCACATAAGACTGATCCACTACATCAACACAGACAACAAGCATACTTTCTGATTACCTTTCATTGCTGTAACAATATATCTCAGAAGGAACTTTCCTATAGTTTACATATGCCTGTCAAATCATCATAGTCTAACAGCTCCAGGAATCCTAAGATCAATCTCCAAGATTGTGCTAAAACTCTATAGTGACTTGACCCTGAACTTTGGCACAAGCCTGCCCTTTCCTGCTCTGTTCCTTCTCACCCACCCGGAACACATGCATCAAATTAACAAGGAATGGAACATTTCATTAGTTTTGCTCACTTCTGTGGCTTAGCAAATTTTATGTATGCTGCTGGACTGGGAGGATCAAGTTTTACCATATTCTGCAGTCTCAGTCTATATGAAAGCATAATTGTTCTATTCATTCTCATGGAAGTAAGACTGACCATAAGCACCATAAGCACTCAGAAGATTTCAAGGGAGTGTTTGTTTACAGGACAAATGGGTCCCTAAAGTTTTGCTCTTAAAGCATATAGCCTTTGGGCATGTTTCAGCATCATGATTGGTGCTCATAACAGGAACTTTCAGCTAGTGTGCTCCCATATGAAGTGCAGAATCCAGTTTGAGATTAAAGGAAACCAGGTACAGTTCATGAAAAGAAAGTCTGACATGCTCAGTACACAGTTTACCTTCACATTAATACAAGTAGGAAGTAAGCAGTTTGTGTGTTAGGTTATGGTCTGGAACTTACAGGGCAATTGCAACAAAGGCAATGGCTTTATTGTAGACAAAAAAAACTGATAGGAGTCATGACCTCAGCTACAGTCCTTTGTTTACAGACTGAAAATGAAGACTGCAGACAGAGATGAGAGATTTCAATGTCATCTGGAATTGTTTTGGATTTATTATGGAGTAAAACAACTCAGAAACCCATTCCACTGAACCTATTTGTGAAACAAGTTTGCGGACAACAGAAGACGATAACTAAATATATTCAGACTGAATTGAAGTTTTTTTTTGTAGGACAAAGATCAGTGTATCATCAAATCAATTTATTTTTTCTTACCAAAAAATGTATCATATTTGGTTAAAATTGTATCATTTTATTCTCTGCCCATTTCCACTGAGAGGGTGCTCAGAATTCTTTTTTCCAGAAATACAACAGCCAAAAGCTCAAGCATGTTAAGAAACCACACAACTGGAACACACTAAAAACAAAAATACACCTTTTTTATTGGGTTTGACCTACCTTAAGTTTTAAATCAAACTAAAGCAATCAAATTTTTAAAGTCTGATCACCTGAGAAATAAGGATATTAAATATGATTAAATGTGATTGCATTTGAGTGTAAGGACTGTTCTTCCATTACTGCTTTGATTAAAAAAGTCAATCTGAGCTGTGAGGTAGAAAAGTTAAATGCAGCAAGAGAAAAAGAAAAGGGCTTGAAGTTTGTTTCCTTTCTTTTTCAAAATATATTACTTCTTGTGTGAGAAAATAGCATGATTTTAAGTATGTGCTTTTGCAAAACCAAAAGCACATTGGCAAAATTTCTGTAACATAATATTCCTTCATGCTTTTTAATTATAGAAAATATGAAGATAAAAAAAGAAAGAATAAAAAGTTGTTCTTATGGGACTTCTGAGAACAAAAATAGGAGACACATTTTGAAATGAAAAGTGGACTGGAAACCTTAGTTCTTAAGCTGGAATTTAATTGGTGCAATATTGGACTTTAAAGAGTAATAAAGTTTGTGTCCTCAGGTTATGAGAAGAAAATTACCCATAACAATTTTTTGGATTATAATATCTTAGCTGCCTCACAAGTCTATCTTCTTCTGATATTATCATCATTACTCCTCTGATAATTTTCTGTGTTTCATACTCTTACCTCCAAGCATTTGGATGGTGCTGAGAACCCCAGTGAACTTTTCAGATATGAGGCGGAGATCAGCCACTGATCAAAATTAACTTGAACTGCAGAGTCTTCAGAGCTGTTTTCAGAAAGGCAAAATGTGTCGCTCCTCAGAGATGAGATAAATAGCAAAACCAGCACAGATCACTCTCACCTCTTAATTGAAAAGTTGGCTGCTGATCAGGAGCTGGCAGTGACCAGCTCAAGCCATCAGGATGCCAATATATGTTTTGACCTTATTTCTCCACCTCAGAACAGATCAATCACAAATTAATGTTATATTAGTGAAAGCAAGGACTTTTATTGAAGAGAGAAATCTATAAAAAAATCATCCAATGAAATAGTGAAAAACAATCTAGAGAGAAAACTAACCTAGACTGGCAGTGGAACTGTGTTTACTCAGTACAAGTAAGATAATCTAGAGTCTTAATTGCATCTAAATGCAGTAACACAAAAAATCTTTGAAATATGACAACTGGTATATGAAAGGTTCATTTTCTTGGCTTTTTTTGTTTTTGTTTTTGTTTTTTTTTTTAATGCAGCAGAAGTTGCAATCACTTTTCTGGCTGAAATATATATTCTAGTTTGCCACAAAGTATTATCTAAACAGGAACTCTTTATATTGTCAGTGTTCCAAACCATTGAATGCAAGAAAAAAAATCTCAAAAGGATTCTGGTTTTATAATAAAATGGCACATTAGGATGAGTCTGAGTAGGAAACTTCTTTTTTTAAACATGTTTGAATAGGTAAAATTGTGGGAACCACACAACTGAAACATTAGCCTCTGCATTTCTCATCCCTTATTCTTCTCTCATTTTAAAAGTGTTAAATGCAAATACTGAACACAGTAGTGTAACATCACAAAGTGACTCCTGGATGTGGCCCTCAAGTGGGTGCACACACCTGAATTCTCACCATTGGTGTATCAATCCTTCCCAATGCACATGGAGTGCCTGTCTGCACCTGTACATGAGGGAATCAACCCTGAAAAGGGGACTGACACCAAGAAAATATATTGGTGTGGTCTAAAGACTAATTTTCAAGCATGGAGCAAGTACCTCAAAAGTGCTTATGCAGTTAAGAATTGGATTTACATACCTGAAAAGCTTTAGGGCCAGACTTCCAAGCTGTGGATTTGTGGATCAGGTAAACTACTCATGGGACAAGTGAGTCTCTCCAAGCTTGACAGTTGTGTTTTACCTTGGTAAGAAATACAAGGAAGCTAAAGATAACCCCTCTCTACTCATTCACACACATGTGCACATACTTGCGGTTCCTACCTTAAACTGAAAAGATACCTAGGCGGGGAAGACAGACAAAAAGAGACATACAAAACTGTAATTTACAGCTGGCATACTGAGGGCACTGATGAGCCTGATAAGCTCTGGTGATTTATGGCAAGTATCAAAGAGATTATTTTTCCCACCTGCCTACCATCCTTACCATACAAAATATCGGTTCGTTAGCTACTGCCTCTGTTTTAAGGACACACACAGACTGGGAACTATGGTACTTGCAAAATAGGCACAATGACCCTTCAGCTTTCTTCTCTATGACATTGGCAACTTCAGTCCCCCCAACAAGTACCACCAGAGCTCATGAGTCGTAGCATCAAGACACAGAAAGAATTTGCTGAAGAAACACCTGCTGAGCTCATCAGTGCAGAAGTACAGCAAGACAATATCTTGCAGAACTAAAAATATAAGATTAGTTTTCTAATTCTAAGTCCAGGACCCATTAAAAATGCATATTTTCTGTTACAAGAATGAGAATGATGTATGATGACACCTCCAGAGATACAGATATGAAAGAGGCATGAAATTTATACAAGTTTCATTCTTAGAATTAAGACTAAACCTTTCCAAAATGAAGGAGGGAAAAAAACCCCAACAATCAACCACCCCCCAAGAAAAAAAAAAAAACAAGAAACAACATAAAAACAAGGCACTCCAGGACACTGAAACAGATGGAGCGTGCCAGCATTTGCTTCAGCAAGGAAAAAAAAAGTTTATAATGGAGGCGCTGAAACAAGTTTAATTATAGAAACATGAATGGCATCCCTATAATAAAGTAAACCAACAAGTCAAATGAACGTCCTTGCCCTTTATTACAGAGCTGTGGTCATTTCTTCTCTGATATGAAAGCTATGGAAGCTTGCCTCCCTACTACTGGTTCTTCTTACACTATCCTGAGGTTTAGAAAAAATGCAGAGCTCAGAGGCACAACACTCTTGTAAAATTGAAGAGCATTTATTTCTCATTTTTAAGCCTTGGTTTGCCAGGACAGCCTCACAAAATAAACAGTCTTGTTTTCATAAGGGCCTTGGTACAGCAGGAATTATATTCATTCTAAATTTCAGTGCCATTATGCTAACAGTTCACATGAAGCAAAAAGTGCTTCCTCAGATATCAGTATGAAAACGTGAAAGACACCCTGGCTTAATGCTACTTTAAGAGATCAGAATTCATCTTTCAACGTGTATCACTCTCTCAGTAGCATAACAGAGTAAAATTATATTATTGTTCTGTGCCCAGGGAAATAAAAAAGGCATCTCTTTTTTAGGATATAGAGTAAATTCTGATTGCATCTTATGATTTAGTTAGAGCATGATGCAAAATCTGATTAAATCAATGGGATCCTTTGCATTGATTTCAAAGGGTTTTCAGACCTGCACTGTGGTAGGAAGACATTTGTGAATTGTTTGCTCTTTTTTATCAAAACATTAAATCACAAGAATCTTTCAGATTTTACAAACCTCTACTTGGTTGCAAGGAATTTACATTGTTGTAAATCTCTCCACAATTTACTCAATAAACTGGATAGATGTGATCCAAGTCAGAAAGTATGTATGCTCATATTTATAACTCAAACCAAATACCCTTTTACTCTATTATCTGTTTTGCCACTTCTTTAATATAACAAAAATATTTCTGTTTCAGGTGAAACATTTGAGAAACACCTCTTCCAAATAACATGCCAAGCTTCCAAACCCAACGTCCATCACGAAGCACGGTCACTAAACGTTCATTTGTGCAGTAACTGGAAAGTGCCATTTAGGATCAGAGCTCCTTTGGTCCTCTAAGGGCAAAAAGTCTTACCTTCAGATGCTCACAGCCTCAGAAAACGGTGACTCACAAATAATTAAAGCAAGGCAGAGGTTTTGGGCTAAAATGAGAGGAGTTGGCTAGTGGCAAACAGAAAGACAAGTTGCTCCAGAGGAGTCCAAGCAGCTCATAGAACAGCCCTGGCTCCTAGAACAGCCCTGGCTCCATGCAGTGGCAGCACCCCTATGCCAATAATGTTTCTGAGGGGACAGATGTGGTCCCTATCTCATTTCTGGTAACATCCTACCTAAAGCTTTGCCCTTTAGTTCACCTTGAACATTCCTCCATGGGCCAAAAATAATATGACCCTTAGCAGAACTATTTCTTCCTGATTAAGGCTGTAACACAAATGGACCAAAGCCAGGAAATTTAAAATTAAGCTGACACTTTGTCCTTTAATTCTAGCTGCTAAAGAAAAGAAGAAGAAAAAAGAAAATCAGCTTCACAGAACAAGTTCTCCAGCCTTAAGTTTTAATGAAGTTTTGGTGTCCTGTTTTTTATGGGTTATGTCCCAAGCCTATCATTATTCAGTTTTTTTTTTTAATATTATATTTTTTGCATTTAACTTCCTCACTTTTTAAAGTAAAAAGAAGAGAGGAAGAAGTCTTTAATGGAAAGTTCTCCAATGCATATTAATTATCTAAGAGACCAGAATGACTGCTTTGGTTAAATATGTACTTACAAATCTTTTCATATGTACATTATTTACTAATAGACTAGAACTGTTCTAAAGGCATCCATTTCTGTCTGAGAAGGTGTAGTGGTTTGGTCCAAAATACTCAGAAGGTAAATATATCTTTAAAGCTTTTAATTAAGTGACATTATTTGAGAAAGAGCAACTCTTCTGATAGAAGCCCCCAGTGTGTAGTTCTGATTTCCCTGTTCAAAGAACTCACCCAGAGACACTGGGAATTGGTCCCTTTAGGTAAAATTTACACTGCTCAAGAGTCACAAAAAATGTTGCACAAAAGGCATCGCTACTTCACAAATATTTAGGAGAGAATCTCCTTTTCTCATCTGCCACAAAAGATCTGTGCCTTCAGGTTTATGACTCTCATTCAGCACTGCAACTCCTACTGGTTTCAGTTCTTAGATCAGCTGGCAACTTATAATATATACACTTCATACTCCTCAAGTTCTGCTCTGAATAGTGCCTGACCAGGACAGAAAAAAAAATCTGACTCCAGTCACTTGTATTGTGAGTGGAGAATGTTTGCAATCCAGAACTCAAATTGATCATTTGGTTTATGTCATTCCTCCATCTTGTAATCTTCCAGTTTTTGGGTTTCAAACTTTGCATTAAAAACTTGTGGATTTGTTGGTGATGTTCAAAAGTATAGGCATTGCTTCTCACTTCTTGTTTTGTTTAATCCATGTGCCTTCCATGAAAGCATATAAAACCAGGGGAGAAAACCATGGCATTAAGCATTAAAAAATAATAATAATCCTTTTAGTCTAGAGAAAAAGTTTTGAATTTTCACTCAAAAGTTTGCTAGTGAGTCAAATTCTACATAAACCTCTTCTGGATTTATTTCCACATTCAAACTGCAAACTACTAGAGGCTTTTGCATAACTTCAGATTTTGTTGTGAAGAGCTTACGCAGCTCTAATCTGCACATGAAACTCAGACTGACATCAACAGCTGGTTTATGCAGGGATCAAGGGCACAATATGCAGTCAAGATCCCCTCTGCAGATAACCCAAAAGCAGAGCTTTGACCTTATAGCTCAGCAGAGAAAGCTAGATGCCAGTTGAGATACTGGTGATCTAAAAATATTCACATTCAAACCTCAAACAAATGTTTGAAACATAGAATAAAACAAAAATTCTTGCTTGGAGTTTATATCCATTTTACTTCTTTGTGCTATCATGAAATTTTATATTTTTTATGGAGACCTGTTTAAGAGACATCATTTGTGAATTTAAAACAAACTCTCAACCTGCTTTCCATCTTCATGCTAGTGATTTCAGCCAGCAAATAATTGTGGCTACTCATTCTGTGTCTGCAGTTTTGGGAACAAGTGGGATACCTTTGTCCATGACTGCCCTGAAGCAACAGCAACATATCCGAAACAGCAGGCTCCGAAAGGCATTCTGAAGCATAACTTCACCTTACAGTGTCCACTTCCAGAAAGGGTGATTCTCTGGTTTAAGGCCCGAACACTGGAGAGAAGAAGAAGGTCTTTTAGACTAATATGCTTTGTTCAGTCTCATTTTCTTTTGTTGGAAACTGAGATAATACTTGTATGAACTTCTAAAGTTGTGCTGTTGAAATACTGTGTTTGCCTGACAGAACATGCAGCCCATTTCCCAGAAATACAGTGTCTTGTCTGCCCTTAGAAAATAGGGACCAACTGATGAGTTAATTTTAAACTGTCAGCCCCAGCCAAAATCCAAGATTCAATCGCACCTTTCCTTTGGTGAAGGCAGGAATGAGGGCCCAGGCTTAGTGATTGCTCACAGATAGTCTCTACAATAAACTGAAAGTTACATAGAAGAGGGGACCAAGGTGGGCCCGGACTGGGAAAAACTGTTATCTGCAAATTAACTTCACTGCAGGTTCTCTCTCAAACTAACCAGGCCCTGATGATGTACAAAGCAGAAGTGCTTCAGGGTTTTATTCACCAAAAACTTCAGGAGATAACTTTGTTAACACTTTTATTTTAGGGAAAATATAGTTTGCAATAAGGGAACAGTCCAAACAGATTTAAAATAATCAGTGTCCTGTGCTTTTAAAGAAAGAACAAAAAACCTGCTATGAATTTTGCATTAATTATGAATTAGGCCTTCTTGTGAAGGATTTTCACTACAAACTGGTCACTGTGGTGTCAGATTAGACTATACAGCATGATGGCTTTGAGTACAACCCATTGCACCCTTTCTATTATTTTTAGAAATATTCTTCCTGAGTCAAAATCATATTTATGAAAAGTCAAAAGGCTTTTTAGTGAGTGAGAAAGAAGTTCTCTGCTTCAGAAAAGAAAAAAATATATGAAATTATTATTAACATTAGTTTCCATTTAGTATTTTGCACTGTAATGGTTTCTTGACCAAAATAATTACATGTGGCAATGTGAACCAAAGGCTTAATATCTATTATACAACTTACATGCAAATTAGAATCTGAATCTTTGTTTGGTTTAATGCAAATGACTGCATAGGATATGGAAGGTTATTTAGAATTGACCACAAGTATTGCCATGTCTATATGCAAGAAGCAGATTTCAGGTTGTTTAACAAGGCTGAATAATGTTTGTTGTATTTTTTTCAGTTGGGTTTCTAGGATGTTTTTATTTTATTCTCAGCTGTTAAATAGTAACATTCCCCTAATTATTTCTGTCATAGTTACAAACTTCCTATCAGCATTTTACTGGAATTTTTAGAATGGAAGATTTCAGTGTATTAAAATATTGTCACAGGATGATGATCCTCTGTTAACAGATAAATTTACAGAATAGAATCATAGAATGGTTTGGAAGGGATCTGAAAGATCATCTAGTTCCAATCCCACTGCTGTGGCCAGGGAACTTTCCACTGGACCAGGTTACTCAGAGCCCCATCCCTGGCCTTCAACACTTCCAGGGATGAGAAGTTCATAACCTCTGTGGACAACCTATTCCAACTGCCTCGCCACCCTCAAAGTAAAGAATTTCATCTCAATATTGAATCTAAACCTACCCTCCTTTACATTAAGGCCATTCACCCTTGTCCTATTTTCAGTACATGCCCTTGTAAAAAGTGTCTTTCCAGCCCTCTAGCAGCCCCCTTTAGGTACTGGAAGGTGCTGCAAGGTCTCATCAGGACCTTCTCTGTTACAGCGGGGATACTGCAACACATATATCAATCGAGGCCCGTGGAAAAGAAATATATATGGACAGATTCTTGATAGATGTTTCAGAGATGTTTATTTCCCCAGCCGCATGGCCGGAGCTCTGCCGAGGAAATGAGGCAATCACGGGGACCCGAGGGTCCTTGCCCGTGCAGGGGAACACAAAACAACCACTGGGGAATGAGGCTGACCAGGGGCAGGGAAATCCCATGTGTCTGTGCCCTCAGGGCCCCTCTCCCAGGACCCCACGGCGAGGGGGGGGGGAGGGCCACAACATTTCACCCGTTTATTTTTAACAAAAAGAGATTCAGAACTTAACACTGAAAACAACTGGATAAACATGAGATAACAAGGACAGTTTCAAAACAAAACAAGCCACCCTCCTGAGTCTTTAAATGTCCAGACAGATTCTCTGGAACATCTTAAGGCTTACAGAAGTGCGACAGGACTCTCTGGGCATGCTTTGTGGGGAAACTGAGGTAGGAGAGGTTTTCTTCCATTTGTACATGTTGGAACTCTAAACAACAATAGTTAATTTCTTCCCTTCCCCTCTTCATCCCCCACTCAGCATTGGAAAGGGATTTTTGGGGAAACAATTGGCAAAGGCATGGTTTTGTGAGGGAAACCATGGGTGAAAAGATGGATTGGGAATACACTAGGGGTAATAGGATATAGGGTAAAAGGGAAAGGTGGGATTAGGAAAGGGAGACTGTAGGGGGGGCTTATAATGGAGATATTGTCTAACATGACTACGATTTTTAGCATATATACTGCCTTTTACAGGAACACCATCAGGCCCAGTGACCTCTGCTGCTTGTAACCCTTTTCTACCTTGCACAATTTTGAACTCTCCTACTTCTCTATCTTCTAAGCTTGGGATGTATTTTTCAGGGTTATTCTTTTTAATAGCAGTTCTATGAACAAATATGTCTTCTTGGTTGTCACATCTTGTTATAAAACCATAATTTTGTTTAACATTATACCATTTTACTATTCCTAAAACCTTAGCTACGGTGATTTTTTCCTTTTTCCGAGTGGCTGCTGTTTTCTGTCTCACTGAGTTTTTGCCTTCTCTTTCGTTTTCGCTCACGTTGGAACTGCCAGGGTTGTCAGTGCTTCCGGGGCCGCCGGGGCTGCTCGTGCCTACGCGCTCTTCCCGGGGTCACATTCGGGGCCGCACGGGCGGGGCCGCGCCGCTCAGCTCCCTGCACGCCGCCGCCTCTGCTCTCAGCTGTGCTGCCGCTGCCTGGGGCTGCACCCACGTCTCAGCCGGGCCCCCGAGCGACGACCCCCCCGCGCCCTGCTCCAGCGCGCGTTTTGGCTGGGCGCGGCTCCGCTCCACCACCGCCAGCCGCCGCCCGCACGCCACTCCTCTCACGGGGCTCGCTCCACCACGTGCTGCGCGGGGCTGGGCGGGCTCCCGGCGAGCCTCACTCTGCCGCCGACACTGCAGCTCACGTCGCTCCGCCCGCATGCAGGAACTACCTTGCTGCTGCTCAGAGGGGGCTCGGTCCACATGGCCTGGGTTGCACGGTCCCTAAAGCAGTTTTAACTTTGCAAGGACACAGCTGACATTGTTCAAGAGTCTCGGTAATTAAATAATATTCATGAAAATATTCTTCCATTGGCAAATATTTTGACTCAGAAATTAACTGTGCCCAAATGGCCTTCCAAAAGTCTTTGGTAAGAATCAAATCCCAAGAAACATAGAAAAAGTTCTTAAACAACCATGCCAGGAAGTGTTTCAGTTCCTTTAGAGCTTGAATTAAGCTAGAATTTACAAATCGTTGTTCAAGAATCTTTTCAAGTTTAAGATAAATGTCCATATGTGGCTGAGAGAGCCAAGAGTTTTTCCATGGTTCCTCCATAGTTTAGAGATGGAATAGCCAAACAAAAACAAGAAGAGAAATCCAGAGTCTACTCACAAATCAGTCACTGTCCTTAGGGATCGGGGATTGCTCTGCCTGCATTACCACCATTTGTTGCACTGTGGATACTGCAACACGTGGATCAGACAAAGAGGCCTGTGGAAAAGAAATATATATGGACCAGTTCTTGATAGATGTTTCAGAGATGTTTATTTCCCCAGCCGCATGGCTGAGGATCTGCTGAGCAACTGCAGCAATCACAGGGCCCGAGGGTCCTTGCCCGTGCAGGGGAACACAAAACAACCAGTGGGGAATGAGGCTGACCAGGGGCTCGGGAAACCCCGTGCCTCCCCCCCGGGCCCCTCTCCCAGGACCACATGGCAGGGGAAAGGGACCCTGAAACTTCTCCTCTCCAGGCTGAACAACCCCCACTCTCAGCCCGTTTTCACAGCAGAACTGCTCCAGCCCTCTGATCAACTCAGTGGCTTTCCTCTGGACTCATGGCAACAGGTCCACGTTTTTCTTGTGTTGAGAGCCCCAGACCTGGATGTAGCATTCCAAGTGGGGTAAGATGGATGCTGGTAATAAAATGAAGGCAGTCTGTTGGATTCATTGGAGTGGTGTTTCTCTCTGTAAGTCCTACTTCATACCAATCAGTCTTGGCCTGATCGCTTTGCTTACTTGCTTTGCAGAGAATAAGCCCAGGACTCAGCTCAGTAAGCCACTTTCCCTAACCACTTTTTCAGGTCAGAAAATCATTCATTTCACAGCAAACTTATTCTGCCCTCTCTCCCTCCCTCAATACATACACAAGCACAGAGCATGTCTCTCCCTGAGTGCACGTTTTACAAGCTTAGCAAAAAGCCCTACACAAACTGTCCAAAGCATGCAATTCCTAAAGGGTCATAATTCAGTCAACTGAAAACTGACTTTTTCACCTGCAGAAGTGCACCTCACCAGTTACAGTCTTTTTCTGTAGCTTTCCACCACTACCCTTGCTTAGAAGGCTATTCATAAAGAAAAGAGTCACGAGGCCTTCATGTGAATACACAGAAAAGTATTTCTCTCCCCACTTTTCTGAAAGAAACTCAAATTTCACCTCTGCCCCTAACCAACTTTTTTCTTTTAAACCATTTCAGTATAGGAAAATTTTGGCCCAAGTGGTGCCATTTTCAGAAACCTATGTATGACTGAAAAGAAGCAGGGACTAAGCACAGAATATCAGCATTGGTATTTTGTTAGCTGTGACTTGACCTAACTTGACAGATTTATATTTTAATGTGGATTTCCTCCCACCAGGGAGATTGTTATGCCCCATAAATCCAATATTCACAGAACTCCAGTATTAGGTAGGACTGAGGGATGTAAAATACTAGTGACAAACAGTTTGCCTGGGGTATCAAAAAGAGAAACTGAAGTCTCTAGCTTTGGAAAGGATCCAGCCATCCTCTCCACACAAGGAAACAACTGTCTCTCCCAGCCACAAATTCCCAGCACCATCTGAGGCTAAAAAGCACATTTAAAATTGACAGGGTTAAGAAATCTGGAAGCAACAGGTAGGGGTTGTTATCCACGCTTCTGTGGTTAGCAAGCTATTGCACCTCTGCATTAGCTTGAGACTGCCAGAATTGAATGCACTTGGGTTCTCCACTTCCTTGAAGATTCGAGCTTCAGTTTCCTTCTCAAGAGCAAGGTATAAAGAGATTACTAGCAACATCATCTCATACCTTCTCCTATCCAACCTTGTAAATCTGAGGCTGCCCTTAGTTTAAAAGCACTGATGTTAAAATACCAACAGTGCTTCTCTCCTTGTGTCTTTCCCACTCTTCACTCTTCTTTGCAGATTTCAAGGTGATGACAAAAGAGAGAACAGTCTTAGCATTTGTTAATACCCACTTGACCCACAAAAGAAATTCACTAGCATTCGCAGCTTCTAATTTAAAAACCATTAGACCGTTCCGCTTGGCGGACCAGATCTAAATATTCTTAAAGGGGTGGTTTAATTTAATCATTACCTTAACAAGCCCCCTTTTAAAATGATGATCCGCCAAATTCAGGGGATTTGTTTTGGAATCTGATCCAATAACTGGCTTTGTACAAAGAGAAGCATAGCCGCATCTGATTTGGTTCAGAACGGGGTGATAATCATGAAAATTACTTTGCATATTTAATCACTGTGAAAACATGAGTACAAACTACTTTCTAGAGATTACCTTAAAAAAAAAAAAGCTTCAGGCTTTGCAGCAAGCATGCCAAGTACTTTGATTTACAGAGAATTATTTGGATTTTATAGAAAGCTCAGTGTTTCAAAGACTTCAAGCTAGTCAGCCACTGGCAAAGAAAAATTACTAAATAGTAGAAGGAAAAGTTTTTCTTGGAAAAAAATTATGTTAACACCAATTGTGGAGGTTTATGTTTGTGGGATTTTTTTAAGTTTGTGTCACTTAACAACCTAGGTTTCAAGCAAATACCTTACTCAAAACCTCTCTGATCTTGTCAAGAGGGCAGAGACACAGTCTCTCCAGGTTTTACCTGGCATGTTTCCTCACGGCCAGAGGTGAGTCAGAAGCCAGCAAGTCAGGGCTGTGGTCAGGACTTTCACAAAGTTTAAGTTAGGAGAGTTTGCATCAGGACTGCTCTCTGGTATGTACACAGGGCTTATGGTGGGGAAAAAAGGTCTGGCAAGGCACAGAAGTGTCATCATCATCTAGCTTCAGATTTTTATCTGGATGTCATTAGTTGAGGTTCAGCTACACATAGAGAATTTAGAGACAAATGCCTAGAGAAATTAATTTTTCTCACCTAGATCAGACAGATAAATAAAAGTACACTGAGCAGTAGTTAGCAAAAAATACATATACATATACATGACTTGCAAATATTTCCCCAAGCTGAAGCAACTGGATGCCAGATGAGTATTCCATGGTATGTAAAACTAAATTTGCTGCTGAGATAAACAGGTATAGCTCCACTAAATCTGTCTGAGTTGCCTCTGCTTAACACTTGAAGTGAATTAGGCCCTACTTTTACTGTCAGTTGCTTTTAAATCCTTACACTGTGATACAGTAATGTTTGTAAATAACCCAGCATCTGAGAGCTACAGTGTAGGCAGAATATCTGAGGGATAATTGTCACAGGCATCTTAGATAATGAAGCCTGCTCTAACAAATATTTGTAGAAATCATCTTAGAGGTGTCTGCCTGTCTGTAGCTACCATGTGTGTACAAAATTCATGAAAAAGCATGCCTAAATTTTCTGTGGAAACTGGTGTAATATGTACATATACATATGAAATATATGTCATACAGTCTGCTCTATTATAGACACCCATTTTTATATGTTATACACACAAATATATACACGTGAATATATATATATACACACACCTGTACCTTTTTGCATACTTTTCTTATATAGTACATATTCCTCTAAGCATTATATGTTCCACAGCTTCAGCAGACTAGAGGTTAATGAACAGGCTTTTTCTCACATATGCACAGAACAGATAATTTTCTTTACTGTTCACGATAAGTTGAAGGAGCATTTGAGTGACAGACCAATTTGTCAATCAACTACAAAGTGTTGAAGAAGCTTCCTCTGCATAATTTTACACGCAGAGATCAAATGTGACCTCTGATTGTACAGTGGGTATGGACAGTCAAGGTTACGAAGTCCAAAGGAGTCATGCAAATCAGTTACCTTTTCTGAGTGCCTTGACTTTCTAAGGTTATCTGTGCACTAAAATAATCACAGGATTTTAAGAGAAAGATGAAAAATGCTTCTTTATTATTTTATGTGTGTGTATGCATGTGTGAGGAAGGCGTATGTATGAATTTATTGTGGAGCTTGACTGTATGTGTTTTTACTTTATAGCCTGAATTATTTTTTAAGGTCTCAACACAGAGCCCCTGGATCTGACATCTCACGCAGTTTCTCTTGAAAGCTATATTTTAATAGCAGCTCCGTTCATTTAATGTTAGCCACTTCAGATGATTTCTTTGCTAAAACCTGAATTATGAAAATCACTTGTCAATTACCCTGGGTAGCTGTGTAAAAGAATTATTGCACATTCACAGTGAAAAGAAAACTTTATTTTCACCACTTTCCAGTAAAAGCTAATTCAGAATAACTCCATTTAACAGTTATTTTATGCTGAAATACTGAATACCTCAGGGAGTCTTTTAGGGATTTTAAAGTCTCTTTATTTATAAATGATTCATGCTGCATTTTCAGAAAAACCTACAATTAGTGTGGGAAGCACAGAGACTCCTTTGGGAAAGGTAAAAAAACTCAACAAAATATACATGCATTATATACAGTCTTTTTATCTATTGTTGTTTTGCAGTGGACTATAAAAAGAAAAGAACTGGAAAAAATGGCTAGGAGATATTTTGTCTAACCTTTTAAATATATGCCTCAGTGGACAGTATGTTGTGAAGTAGTTACCCTTATGATTTGTACAGCCCACAAAATTCTTTTAATGCAGATTTCATTTTGGCTTGCACTTTCCAACCCCAGTTATAAATGAGCAAGCTAGCTAAGAGGAGAAGCTTTCTGTGGTAAAACAGGAGGACAAACCATCTCTTCCACCTGCCCCTTGTGAGAGTGATGGTCACTAATGTTTCCATATTTGCTGCCTGGGGTGGTGCTATAAGTTCAAGGTCTTTGTAATGCTCACACCAGCAAGCATCAAAGATCACACAGGCTCATTTGGCTTCATGGGGAATCCTTCTGCTCACAAGCCGGAAGACAGATACATATTGCTCTAGTTGCCAGCACTGCAGGAGTTTATGCAACCCCTCTCCTTGTCACATGGGTGGGAGGAATGAGCAGGCGAAGAGAGTGAGTGGCTCAAGACCCTCAGCACACACCCCTAAGGCTCCCATGGCTTTACTCTTGATGTGGCTGCCCTTGTTGGAGCCCTGGATTAGCCTGGAGTCCTGCTTTATGCGCTGGTGTTACGTTAGAGACACACAGGATGGCACCAGGTTAAGGGTCATGCTCCAGCATGTCTACATGCCTTAATGAAATTACACTCAGGAGCACGTCTGGAAGGGGCAGAGTGGCACTAGGGTTGAAGGCTGGATATTTTACTATATATATATATATCCTTATCTTCTTTCAGACAAAACTCAATAAAACCCCATCCTTAAGTATTCATTCAATCAGAGCTTCTCTGTGTTGATGAAATGTTCATGACTTCCCCTCAGTGTAAACTCTGTGAGATAGCTGCACTCCCATGAACTACAAGGAGTGGTGAACAAGCAAAATCAAACAGATGCTATTGGCTTCAAAGAGACAAGATCTGCTTAAATATATTTTTCTCCACCTCCATGCTGAGTTTGCAGTGGTGCTGTTACAAATGACTAAATATCAAATGCAAACAAAATTTCTCAGGGGTCAGAAAGGTCATCCACAGGGTTTTTTTATAATTACACCAGCATTTACAGTGTTGAACTTGCAGGGAGCTGAAAAGGTAACCATCTGGACCTGCTCACTGACCAGTCCTGGTACCCAGAAAACCTCCCATGAGACATACAGAAGAGATGGCAAGAAGAACACCATCAGATACTCTATCTCATTGACCAAATGTGCAAATGACATGGGGAAGAGGTGGTGGGTTGTTATTATTTAGCTAAAAATGGGAAATCTCAGACTGACTGACTTAAACCTAGAGATACACAGAATCTGCATCACACTCTTACTGGCTTGAATATATTTGATGTTTCTCAAATTGCCATGATAAACATTGTTCTAAAATAAAGAGAAACTCATAGTTTGCAGCTAGGCAGTATTTTAATTTTCTTTTTAGTAAAGCTCAGTGAATAATATAAATGAAGTAGCAGACTGCACATGTACCAGGACTTGCTTTGGCACTGCCCCAATTGTTTGGATATCAACAGGTGGAATGCAAAAAACCCAACTTGAATAAATTGGAATACCAGCAAGAAGAACATTACTACATAGCAGATAAATCAGAATACCATTACTGAGATATTGTCTGTGTGTCAGACTACTAGAAATGAAAACAGGACCCCTAAGTACTATGACTTTTTAACATGTTGGGCTATATTTTTTGATTCTCTACATAATACTGCAAGACAGTGCTATAAAACTCAAAAGATGAAGCTTGTTCAGTATCACTTTCAATGCAGTATCAATTGAGAAACTCCCCACAGACTCTTGCACACTGGGTTTTCTATCACATCTACCAAACAGAAAATACACAGGCCTCTTCTTTCCACTATTGAAACAAAAAAATAGCTAAGTACATCTAGCATACTTCAAGCAATAGATCTGATTATACCTTCATAATTAAGAGTAAATTATCTGCAAGACTCTCCACAGCTGGATGACCTGAGTTGTATTAGCATGAAAAGAAGGAAAGGGAAAACAGGAAAAGAAGGAAAGGGAAAATGAAGGAACAGGTTTTGTTTTAAAACAATCTACAAAATTAATACATTCCGGGTAAGTTTTCCCTGCTCTAAGATACCAAATGATAGTTTGCAATTTCCTCAATGTTGTGGACCTAAAAACCAGTATGATTTCTATAGGACACAAGGTATGTTCATTGTTCCATTTATATTGCTACAGAACTTATCCTAAGCAAACAGCAGAGGTGCATCAAGGTTTGTTTGATTTTCAAGCCGTGGATGCTTCTTAAGATTTTTGACTTCATTCTGAAAAGGAAGAAGAGACCCTCTAAGTTCTGAGAGGTGGATCATTAAAGTGAGGCAAGACTGCGTGTTGGTGCCAGCTGCACATCCTGGTAAAGGATGAAGAATCAAAGATCATAGGCTTATTTTTCAGAACAAAATATGACATTCATAAATAGGAGCAATGCACTTTCGTATTTCCAAAGCAAAACAAAAATTATTTGTAAGTGAGTTAGCCATTATCTGCCATCACAACACCACATGAGATCCTGTGGTCCTTTGGATGGCCACAGTTTTAGGTATCTCATTGCCCAGGTCTCTTGTATTTGTGTAGATCCCACAAATTGCTTTGCTTTTATACAATGCTAGTGGACTATTGACATGACAGGAAAAGCTCAGAATAATGCTATAAAATAGTAAGATCACAATAATACTATGTCAAGGGATGTAGAAGTAATGTTGAGTTAAAACTAAACTTCTTATACTTCCTCTTGGAGAAGTGCCATCATGACTTCCACAACTACAAAAACTTTTATTGCATTGTTTCATTCATTTTTCTTTCTTATTTTTAAAGTGAAATGCAGGATGTGTTTTGGTCCATTAATGTAACATGAGATAGCAATGTAAAAAATTAAGAAATAACTCTATGTAAAAAATCCTCAGAAATATATAACATGGGAGGAATAATTTTGCTTGTTTCTTCTCTATAAATAGGATGTGATGATTATGCCACAAAAATTGGCATTATACTTGAGCATGTGGAATCCCTGATATTATATATATATATCATATATATATAATCATATATATGATAATATTATTATTATCACTAATAATAATAATAATTTTTAGTTTCACAATGGTGTCTAAGAAGGAAAAGATTTATTTTTGAAGTGTCTCCACCCTATTTTTTTGCCAAACATTGGAAATAATGCTTCAGCAATAAAAGTGCAAACCTTAGACTGACAGCAAGTTATCCCTCTTTTAAGATGTTAACTGGTATCAAAATGCAACAGTGTATGGTTCAGCTTCTGAAACAATGGCATTCACAATAAACCACTCAATAATTTCATTGACTAAGATGTGGCTTAAGTTAGATGCCAAGTAAAATTCAAGAAGCAACCTGGGATTAGCTGTTGGATACTCTGAACAAGATGGCAAAGGCTCAGGATGCAGTTAGGCAATGCCAGTGAAAAGCGCATCAGTTGTTTCCTTGTCAGTGTTTCCAGCACCTCAGGAACCTTTATTTAAAACAAATAAACAAACAAACCAACAAGCCCTCAAAAATCAGTTTCCTAGTTGAAAAGGAGGCCTTTCAAGGAAGCTCAGTTCAGTGGCCTTCAAGTTCACTATAAAGCTTCTGTATATTTCAGGCCATGGGATTAATGACAAATCCAGCAAAGCATACAACTAACTTTAAGCCTGTATGTAATCTCAGTTAAGTCAATTAGTCTGCCTGCATGCTCAAAGGTAAGCAGATCCTGAAGTACTTTTCTGGTCTGGTATGATTATCCCTAGTGATGTGTAGACATGGTAACTGCTAACCCATACATTGAGGAAACCTGCCTTCTGCCTCAGCTCAGAAACACATCTTTCTGCTGTATCTACTACATATATCATCAATTCTACTGTAAGCCATTGGAGTCTTGAGGAAAGATTAAAGAAGGAATAAATAAGTGATGCTCCTTTCTCATTCTGTACAATATATAATAGAGGTGTTAGTTGTACAGCTCAATTGTATAACAGGTGACTAACATTCTCCTTCAGTGTCTGTCTTTAAATGGCAAAACAAAACAAATTTTCACTTGTGATTGTTAATTCATTTCTGGGCAGAGCTATTGTTGGGTTCACCCATGTTACATTAACACAGTTCCTGTACATAGTACAAGCATACTAAGGTTTAACTCAGAAGAAGCTCAATCTAGGTGCATTACTGGTGAAGCTATGAGTTCCTTACATCCAGCTTGAAAGTGCTGGCATGCCTAGAGATAGTAAAATAAGTCATGAATGTCACAACCAATCCATTTCAAAATCTCCAGGAAGATTTATGAGGGCAGATTATGGACTCCTAAAAGCAGGCTCTCAAAGCTCTTCTGCTTAGTTTCTTTGTCCTCTGCAGCTGCTTCTAAATTACCAGACATCCCAGCAAGGCTGTTCAAGCTTGAGTGTGTCTTGACCTAGAACACCCAGAGCTTCTTGAAGGATGAACCCAGTCTGAGGTGGAAATACCCTTTCTGTGCAGTATACTGCAGGTTATGAAAAACCTTGCCTGAAAATTGTGCAAGAGCTCCAGAGCAAATCATGTAAATCTGTCATGTAAATATGTATTTATGGGGGTTTTAGAGTTTGGATAACTGCCACACAGACAGCTCCCTATCTCCGAATATATATTTAAGGACTTAAAAAATATGAAGTTTTGAACTGATCTGTTGCCATATATCTCATCACTGCTCCAGTGGCTGTGCAAGCATAGAATGCCATTCCTGCATTTTTCTGTTCCATGTGCCCATGTGTAGCCAATCCTTACAAACAATGCAGAATTGTAAACAGAGCAAGGCTCCTTCTTCAAATGGAACAACAGCATTTGCTCAGGAGAAAGGGCTACTGCATCTCCTAGAAAATGCCAGGTTTGGACTGGCAGAGTTTGCCTGTTAGAGAAAATAAGGCATTTTCTGGTAGTGTTGCACTTCAGGGGAACCAGGGGACATCATGGCTTGACACACCAGTATTTGTCTCTTGCACTGTGTTAACTTGAAGTTAAAATTATCTTGCTGCCAGCCCAACAGGGAAACAAATGCACTTGTAGGGTTTCACCTACATCTGCTAGTATAAACAGCAAAAGGGAAAGATACCTTATTGCTTCACAGCTTCCCTTCCACCTTTTCCATTGTAAAAGGCAACTGGAGTCACATGGATTTTCTCACCTCTAGATATTAAGTGGAATTTGGACTTCTTGTCGAGATTTTCTCTTACCCTGTGGAATCCTCTTTGCGTTGTGTTAGAGAGCTTACAACATGATTATAGGTAAAACCATATGCTTTTTTCCAAGGGAAAGGTTAGATCAGCAGTACTATACCCTAGCAACACGGTCCATCACAGAGCAGGATGATATATATTCAGGTCTGGTTCCTGATTTAAACTTGTTTTCAAACACAGACCCAGTTATTAGAGCTAAGTTCATCCTGAGATATCTGTTTTCATGGACTGTGTGCTGGTATCTCAGAATTATCTGCTTTTTGCAGGTATCCCAACCTGCTAATTAATAACATGAATTCATAGTACGAGGTCTCTGGCTGAAATCACAGGTACAAATAGATAAGAAAAGAGTGTATATATCTTTAATTTTAAACTTTACTTTTTTAAATAAACTGCATGCAGTGGTTCTATGTCATGTGTTGTGATGTGATATAAGGAATGACATGATGTAACCATTAACATGCAAAATGATCCATTCTGACTAAGCACATAATGATTTTCTTATTATTTTTCTTAAGTCATACATTCTACCTTACTCTTAAGTGGTTAATTATATTCAGGAACCAGCTGCAGGAAGCAAAACTGTCCATTCACTATCAGTAGCAACACAATATAGAGATATGCAGAAACATAAATATTATGCTGAAGTGATGCTAAGGCTGCCTCTAAACTAACGCCCCAGTTCTGTGTTGGGAACTATATAGGCATGCTCTACAGAACAGAAAACCTGATGTTAAAAGGTTTTAAACATGATCATGGCATGAAATGTGCCTGCATTTTTCTATGTACACATCTTTGACACCAGCTGGAACTGTGCAGTAACTAGAAAAAGCTCTTGAGGAAGAATATTAGGAAGACTGCATGAAGTACAGAAAGTTAAGGCTGTGAATCTTTATAAGTCTGTCATGGTCTAACATACTAAAGTGCTCATTATCAATATAATGCATCAGCTCTCTAGTCTGATGGTTGTAAAGGTCAGTTATCCTGCATAGCAGTCCACAAAATGAGCATTCTCCAATTAATTGTAAAAGCTGGTACTATAATTCTACCTTCCACACTTCATCATGACTAACAGGTGACATGAGTAAATGACAGACTGTACAGACACCTCTTAGTCATATTAATAGTCAGGCACAGTAGCAAGGGTTGAGGACAGAGTGTCAGGTTTAACTTCCCCTCATTACCATTCAGAAAACTATCATTTAATATTAAGTTAATTGTAACACAAGGATATGAGTCATGCCCTTGTGTTACAATTACCTTTAATATTAAATAATAGTTTTTGTAATGGTAATTTCCTTTGGGGATGTTTCATTCTACATTAGGCAGTTCTGACTGATGTCTGTCTTTGCAGATATCTCTATCAGCCACTAAAAGCTCTTCTATGAGTACATATCCATAATCTACAGGAATTTGAGACCATGAGTATTGTTCCATTGAAGTCATTGTCCTTTATACTAGATGTTTCTTATCTATTAACTGTTTGACTATTTGACTGTTCCATAACTGTGATTTTCCTTTTGAAATCTACACAGAACTGCACTCCTCTTGCTCTGCTCTGGTAGGACTTCATCCATATCCCCAGCTGCCTTGTTACATGGTATATTCATGAGGTGGGCAGTCTAGAGGATGCATAGGGTCTGACTTGTTATAGCCATGGTGTTTTAGCTATCTGAGAGTGTAGTGGATTCTAGGAGCTGGACAAAAGTAGTGAGAAGAGTTTGAATTAGACTTTTAATGAAGAACAGTGTGAGCTCAGAAATTACAGCAGCTGTAGTAAACCTAACTGCCCCATGAGCAGAGTTCCTCTGTTAATGTTACAACCATACAAAGCTGTGCATTTTATAAAAAGTTGTTTTCAGAAAGGTATCATTTAAAAGAGAAAAGGACAGACACTAAAAGCTACAAGATCCTAGATCGATTGTGAGTGGAAAAGTACTGTCAGTACAGTCTCAGGATCCTCTCTGAGGCTTTAAGAACACTATGGAAATCCTTTCATTTAAATAAATCCTTCTGCACTCAAGAATCATAGCATGAAAGCATAAGGCTCTCCAGAAACAGTCTGGTTGTCCAGCTCTAAAGAAGGTATGAAGGACAATAAGTTCTGCTGATGCACAGGAATTCTTTTGCCAGTGGCAGGGAACAACACAAGTATAAAAGTAATATCCCGGGGGAAAGTTTTTACTCTACTGCCCATGGCAATTTTGCAAGGTCAGCATAGGGAAAGCACCAGGATAAGGTTTGAGTCCAGCTGTTTCCACAAAACACCCCAAACTGACAATAAGTGGACAAACAGGTCCCCCTACTGCTATCATTCTTGGTCCTCACAACACTATCAAATGAACTCTGCATAAAGGGGCAATGTTGAACTCCCTAGTACACACCAGCCAGCTCAGAGAGTTCTGTGGTGGGACTAAAATCTAAGCCTAAGTGACTATAAAATTTTTGAAAACTTCCTAAGTTGCAGATTTCCTTTTCTGATTAGGATCTGGGACTGAATGTCAAGCTTTCTCTGCTTTCACCAGTGGAAGATACATACATACAGCAGGTATAAATTCCAGTGAAATTGAGTCTCATAAAGGAAATTCTATTTGAAATTACCATAACTTTGGTGTAGAAGTACTTTAAAGAGCTCTGAATTTTATCTTCAATATTCTTTGCCCTTGTCAGCAACAGCTCAGCCAACAATCACTAATCTTTTCTCTCTTTCAAAAGTTTGAAGCACAGCAAAAGGCTAAGTGAGACCACATTCTCAATGTGGTTATCACTTACAAATCTTCCACACCAAGCAATCTTTATACAGCCTCTGTACATTTGAATAACACAGGTTATGAAATATTGGTGCTCCAGATCATTAGTCAGGTAATTACAATTTTTGTTTGCTTGGCTTTAATTAGAATTACTTTTGGAAAGCATCCATTACAAGAAGAGGTCCGCACTGAACAACTGATATACAACAATCCTCGATTAGCAAATTAAAGAACATCCACTTTTACCCCTAGCTTAAGAAAAAACCAACTCCCTAACTGCTCAACACAACTTAGAGATTTCAAGTCACTGGTGAGTGAAAGGAAGGCAGTTTCACTCTCATTTAATCAAGTGCATCTAGATCAGGAGACAAGAAGGAAAAGAAACTCAGTTCTGTGACTCATACCTAGCCATTATCCACCCTAGATATGCCACAAAGACACTCAACAGTGTCATAGTAGGAACATATATTTGCATATTTAAGGACAAATGCTTTGTGCAATTCTGCACAGCTTCACTGAATTTAACAGTTTTGTATACACTTAGACCAGGCCCTGACTTTTTTCAGATGCAAACCATTGCATTTAGACAAATTTGCTTTGCTCAAGTGCCATCCTGCATGTATTTGTGGCAGAGAAACTGTACGACAGCAAACACATTCATCTTTAATCTGATGAATGCTTCACCACATGCTAGGGTGTGTGTTTCAAAGTATATTGTCTGAGAGATCTGTTCTCAGAAATCATGGTGTGGGGGTTTTCAAAGAGACAGATGTAGAAACGCTTACATGTTCTGACTCAAATCTGATTGGCCCAAGTACATGAAAATATACAAATCCAAAACTGAGCCTAGCACAGACTTAATGATGCAAATTTCCATACATTGGTTTTATAATCCTCACCAATTTCCAGGAAACAAAGTAACACAGCAAAATTAGGGGGAAGAAAGGATTTCTCAGTTTATTAGGTACATGATCCAAATCCTGTGAAATTCAGAGGGAGCCTTTGCATTAAGAATAATGGACTTTGGAGTAGGCTCTGTGAAAAGGAGTAATTTCTGGCTGTAGAAGCAAAAATGCCCCCAGCCACAGAGCCAAAGACATGTACTTTGTATGCAAAAATAGAATTCCTTGGTGAGAACTCTATACATTATGCTTATAGGTAAAAGTTAAATAAAGCATCCCTCTGCTACTGTTGTTTTTCTTATTAAGCAGAAAGGAATGAATGCAATATGCAATTCAAAAATAAATTTGGAGAGAAGGAAAAGGGTGGGGGTAGGTGAATAAATATATGTAAAATCACAACATGATACTAATGTTCAATTACAAAAACTTTACAGAAGTCTATTTATTTATTTATTTATTCTAATTCTAAATCCCTACCACTACACAACAATGTCACATTTTAATGTAATATCATGTCCAATGCATATTCATGAAATAAAAATCTTGGCAGTGGCACAAGAAAAGTGGGATGAAGTGTGTTTGGCGGAGTGCGTCACGTTTCCAGACCAGCGGATTTTTTGATTAAAGTCCCTTATCCGTTTTATCATGCATATCCACTCTCTGATTAAAGTGATCTGGAGCTGACACTCACAATGTCAGTATGCACTGAGACCCTTCACACAAAACATGGTTGGAATTTATATGCTTTAAAAAAAGGGGGGAGGGGGGAATGAGAAATAGACCAACCAAAGCTGCTGCATTAAATTAAGTATATATGTATATATCTATCTACTGAAGAAACACACTTGGACTTGCTTGTTTTAATCTTACATATTTCTTTTCAACATTGCCAGGCTACAAATACTGCATGTTTTGCTTCCATTTCAAAAAGTATCTGTCGTGCAAGTTCTTCATCTCTGTTACACTCAGCTTTTGATCAAGATGCTTCCACGCTGAGGTGAAAAACATAGCTGAGGTCTCCTACAGTCACAAATAAATAACAAATTGCTCCAAATCTACACATGCCTTCTCCCTTCTTTATTTTCTCCTAAAAAAACCTTTAATTAATGTACCATATCTCAACCACAGGTTATCTGTTAAGAAAACAGATTCTGCCACAGCAGAAGTACATGGGTGTTGCAAGGGGAGGTTTACCACAGATCCACAGACCTTTTCTCCAGGTCCCATGCCCAGAAGCCTCCATGTATGTGTAGGTTATCTGAAAACGTATTTTCAAGCCTCACGACATTGAGAGGATGCAGAATACCTGAGGTAAGTGTCATATTCATGAAAATATGGTAGCCATTTTTCTGGTTTTCTGTGACTTGACTTTAAATTTTCCTTGACTTTAAAGAGCTTGTGGTCAGGCTCTTCACCTTGATTGCAAAAGGTGCTTAAATATAAGCTCAACTTTAAGCATAAGAAAAATGAAATTTAAGTACTTCAAGTGTTTGTCTTACCTGCAAATAAAGGGTTTTTAACAGCTCATTTAACAGTGGTGTTGTAAATGTTCATTCTCACTAGCAATACAACAGTATTTTACATTTCTAAATGCTGGTCTCCAGTCACTAAATACTCTTGAAAAGGTATCCTTGGTTTCAGAGATCCACAGATCTCCCAGGGCCTGCAGTGTTCTTCAAAACCTGCCTTTAAACTTAAGAATTCTGGATCTTTTGGTAAATTTTAGCTGGGTAGGAAGATTTCAGTAGCTTATGTTTATTCAATTTATCCAAAATATCTTTCCATATTTAATAAATAGCTTACATAAAGTCCAAATGTATCTCAGCTCCTAGGGATTACCTTTTTAATTTTACAAAAATTTTAGGAAATTTTAACTGGGAAATTTTTTTTTACTGAGGAAAACAACTGGACCAGTAGCACATGTAGGGACAAGTGTCTTCTCACATCCTGCTGAGTTGTGTGTCTTAATGTCAAAGTTCAATCAACGTGTTTTTCCAATGCAGGGCTTTTTCTGAGCTGTTAATGCCAGTCATGCTGAACTGTTGTTATACTGCAGTTTTGACAGACATTGAGTTGGAATTAATGAAGGACCGTCAAATTAATTTCACGTGTGAATTAAACCTCTCCTTTCTACATAAACTTTAGTATAAGAAACAGAGTGAGAGCCTAAGGTAACACATTAATTTCTTTTTTTTAGTAAGGCAGATGTTTGAATATATACAGACTTCCTGCATATAACACCACCCTAAACATTCCACCAAAAGAGCAGAGGTTTCCTGTACTTCTTTCATCACAGTTCTGCAAGGAGAACAGTCAGAATTTGAGAATAAAAAAGAAAATAAGTAGAGATTTTTAGGACAAGCATTCTGGAAAAACTTTACCAGGCATAAAGTGTGTTTTCATCAGCATGAACATAAACTGCTGGGCAGTTTCACAGAAAAGCACCCAGTAGAGTTTCCACATTTGCAATAATTTCTAGCCCTTTTCATCATTTCCATGTTTACTCACTACTGCTAGTGGCACAAGAGCCATCTCAAAAAGGGAGGATAAGTAAAACTGCCACATACACAGCTGAGGCTCCAGCTACACTGAGAGGCAGTTGCAAAATCCTTCACTGACTTTTTATTGTCTCGGAATCAAGCATGGGCTGGAAATGAAGAGCTGCATCTGCATATGGTGCCCAACTGAGCACCATTTGTCCTGTGTGGACACAAGGGATTTGGAAGGCTGAAACCAAAGCTATAGCTGCAGTATGGAGAATTTGTATAGATTACACAAAACCTGGCATATATGAAATGCACATGTTTTCAAGTAGCTGTTTACAAACGAATTATTACCCCCAAACAAAATTTGTAGACATGTCCAGACATCCAACTGCATCTGAAGATCTGGGATTCTGTTCACAGGCCCCAACATAAAAAGGCAAATAAAAGATTATTTAATAAAAAAGAAAGAGTAATACAACTACTTTGCATGGATTAACCATTCAAAATTGTTATTATTACCAATGTTATTATTAATCTATATGCTCTTTAATTTGCACCCAAAATGGCTGCCTTTCAGCCACTTCTGATCCAAGACTGAGCAGAAGCAATGCTGTAGTAAGATCTTACATCACTTAATGTCTCATATTACAATTTCCTTACATTTAGCAGCTATACAACAATAGTTAGTAGTATATGAGACATTATGAATAAGAGATAACTTACTACATTTTAACTGCCAAAGTAAATGAATGAAGCACAGTGTCTGTTCCAGTATCCTTACTTTTAAAGATTGCATTCTCTTACTAGAGGGAGAAATGAAAACAAATGTTTGTGAAAGATGCAACAGCAGGAGTACTGGGAAGAAACAAGAAAAACTATAAATGCATCCACAGGTCTAATTACACAAGTGAGAAGAGCAACAAAATAGTAAGTTCAAATTTGAATCTGATGGGGGAGAAAAGGAAAAATTCAGATATTTTGGCACAGGCTAAGTTGTGCAAGATGATAAAAGTTTGCAAACCAGTTTACTGTGCCCAGAGAGGGGAAACTGTGGCCAGAAGGACCTCCCTGCTTCTGTATTTGGGCAAGTGGATATTCTCTGACATAGGTGCTCTTCTGAGACCTGTGCATTAAAAGAGAGACAACCACAAGCCCACATCCGAGGACTCCTTAGGTTATTCTTAAGGCAGAACAATAGTTCAGACCATTTAATAAAATGGGTTTAAGTATGAACAGTAGAATCTTCCATTTTGTTTCTAGGTGAAATTCAGAGAGTGATACTTTCCCTTGGCTGAAGTTACCTCTCTGCACTCTTCAGAAGTAGAAGGCCACTTTTACTTACGTGACCTGAAGGCAGGAGCTGGAGATAGGCCTCTTAAATTCACATCAAAATGCATATCCTGCAGCTGTTAACCACTTAACAGCACAGATAGTCCCCTCCCAAATTAATTTGTTCATGTTGCTCCTATTTATTTCAGTCATTATGTAGACAGGAAGGCAAGGGTGCAGGCTGGAGAGGAGACCCTGGCCGGTGATACCTGCTACAGCACAGATGGGAAGGAGGCAATAAGAAAGGCAGCAGCAATGACAGTAGGACTTCAACATTTGCTGCCACTCAGAACCCCAGAGCACTCCCTTGCCAGGAGCTGCTGGCCTCAGTGGGTTTCCAAAGCTGCTCATCCACACCTCAAGCCAGATGTGCTGCACCACCCCACATGCAGGTGTGAAGCAGCTTCTTTGTAATACCTAGGGTCATGTCTTCTCTGCAGAAGCATTGATCTGAGTGGAAAAACACAAGCTTTAGAAGAAACTTTTAACCTCTATCACTCCTTTAGACCTTGAGGATTGATTTAGTGGATCTCAGAGTGTATTTTTTTGCTTCTATGAAGGACTGAGTGTGAATGCAACTGGGAATGGCATGTGCCAATGTGTTTGTGGTAGAGCAGAGGGGATTGATTCTGCTTTAACCACGGTCCATCTCTCTCTCCAACTCTCAGGTTTTTACTGCAGTTTCTGTTCTGGGTGTCTGCTCCACACATTAAGAATTACAAGAGAAATCCAGAACATTGCCCATGAGCAGGGCTCCTTAGCCCCAGTAAAAACTGTATGCTATGCACTAGACAGTCTGCATAATAGATACATGTTATGAATACAAATAAAATACACTGTTTCCAATTAATGGGATTTAGGGCTGGGGCCTTTTAACTTAACTCCCATGGTTTCCTTTTGAAACTTCTGCATATATTTTCTATTTTTGAGGGGGGGTTATAAATCCTGTTTTAATGTTTTGCTGTTTATGCAAATTTCCAAATATAAAGGCATATGGTGGCAAAGTGGCACTAACTATCTGCTTTTCAGCACACATTCCTCTGCTATTACAAGAAAAGAAGGCCTGATGGAAAAGGAAGGAAAAAAAAAAAAAGAAAGAAAGCGGTGTACAAACAGACACTCGGTATAAGCATAGCATTGATTCACATTTCTTAGCTTTATTCTTGACCTCTGATTCACTAATTGCTCTAGTGGCTCCCGTAGGGCAACTGTGGATGCTCCTTCATGTCATAAGGTAGAGTGGGTGCTCAAGTTTGTAATTATAGTTTTAAACTAGCAGAGAAAAGGAGAATAATAAAGGAGAACTTTTTTGAGTCAGAGGTTCCCCCTCACACTGGCAGCCTCACTGCATGGGTTTCATGTATCCAGTTTGCATTTTGCCTGATAACATAGAAGGCACATCATGCTATTCTAAAACAGCAGGATTATTTTCTCCATCCTAATTGATGAACAGCTGTGCTGTAATAGACTACAAAGCACAGCATCACTGATCTCTCCTCAGGCCACCCTAGGAACTGAACACTCCACAGGGAACCAGAAAAGAATGAATGCTAAAAAAAAAAAAAAAAAAAAAAAAAAAAAAGAGACAGAGAAGAAAAGGAAAAAAATAAGAAACACCAAACATTTCAATACATTGTCCTTTGGATTCCGACAATTTCTTGGCATCTCATTCAGCAATAATTAACTCCAATTTTCCCCACAGTAGTTCTAGTGTATGACATGACCCTAAAACAGTCATACCTTATAAAAGCTAAATATCAACATTTTTGAAAGAGAAATATTGGAGTTCAGAATGTTTCTCACTGAACATCAGTGTTCACAACATTCAAGTCACTTCTGGGGTCATGTGTTCCCTAGAACAGTTCTTTGTCCCAGGAAGTCCACATTATCCATTCATTTTTCTGCTGGAATTCATTCTACTTTATAGAAGTTATTGCTGTTATTATCATTATGTGCCTCAGTATAGAATTGCAATGCCTTCTTGAAAGATTTTGATCCCAAAGGTCAGAAGTCTCAGGGATCACTTGAAATACTTTGTATTTTTGTATGGGTGGGGACTTCATAAATTCAGCAGTATTCCTCAACTTTCTATTTTCTTGTACTTCTAGAAATGGCTGCTCCACTTGCCTTCAGAGTGAAATAGGAGGGTCTCCTTTTTATTTTGGAGACAGTTTAGAACTAAAGAGGAAAAATCACTCTGATGTCTTTTAAAAGACAGATATGTTTCTCATCCTTTCCCTCACCAGATTCAGTGGGGTAAGGAAAGAGTCATAATCCTCATTTAAGACCTTTCCTGTCTTTACTATGTTTTCTGTGGGCATGAAAGTGTAAGAAATAGTTAAATGATATTTCTTGTTCTATCAGTAAACCAGTTCCAAAAGCACAGACTCAATTCAATCAAAATTTGTGACAAGAAAGCAATCTTCCCATTCTGCTCATTTGTTCTTCTTATTTTGTGTTATTGGAAGTGATTTGCTGAATCTTTCCTATAGGTAAACCCTGTGCTTATGTGTTCTTTTGTCTAGATAAGTGTTATCCTGTAAAATGAACACAATAAGACTTCTGTTTACCTTAATGCTAGTTAAAAAAAAAAAAAATCTCATAGATATAAGAAATCAATAACCATCCACAACAATTTACCAAGGATTCAGTCTGGGTAGAAAAATTCAAATTGTATTGATTTTTTTACAGGGGAAAAAATCCACTTGACAATAAGCTTCAACTAAAAGAAAATGCCATGTGTACACAACTAGAAGAGGCTCAGAAAGCCAGCTATTTAAAATCTGAGCCGCTAATTAAGACAGGTAAGGCAGGTTTGAATACAAAATCGGGCCCTGAACACTGGCACATTACTTAGTTTCCACACCTTAGTTGTCCATTAATAGTAGGAAGGGAATAAAGCTTATTTTGTGTCATAAGAAAAACTGTGAAGAATTTTAAAAGGTATGTTCCAAACAGAAATAACATTTAGTGCAGAATGCCACCACACATAAGCTCTTCTGGTCCAAAAAAGTGTGTAATAAGTATGCTTACCAGGATAAGTGGGATGCCATGCTCATTTTGGGTATAACTTCAGGTGTTGATTTTAACCCACCAAGGCCTTTAAAGACTATTCTAAAAGCCACCCTTCTTCTCAATTTTCTAACTGCTAAATTCTGCAAAAGGACACAAAATAAAAGCCCCAGACATAAAGTCAGCTGTCTGCCAAATGAGAACCACCGGTGAAGAGGTTGCTCACAGCATCACTTGTCTGAAGGGCCTCAGGTATCCCAGCAGGCTGAAAGATGCATTATGTGTGTATAAGATCATGAGTTATAGTGGATTTAGGAGTTTAAGGGGGTTTTATGGGGTTTTTTTTGTGTTTGTTTTAATGGCAGTTTGCAAATTTGATTGAGATTGTTAGCAGGCATGTGGTCAGCTTGTTAATTATTTTTATGTGCATTGTTAATCTAGAGTGATTTGTTCTCACTCACACTATAATGTCATAAGCACATTTTAAAAAAATAATTTTAAAACAGTAGCAGCACCATGTGTGTTTTGTGAAAGCAAAGCACAAGACATTTCCCACACTTTCTCTTTCAGTTTTCTCTTCAGCTTCATCTCTATTTATTCAGGCCATTTCCCATTCCAACTGCATAAAGAGTTCAAATAAACTCTGGACACACCTTAGTGGGTCACATCTTTCCTTTTCAAAAAACACACAAAGCAGCCTTTGAAGACCTCATAGCCCATACAAAATTTTTGTATTGCCTGATCAGATACACCATGCCTGAAGCTAAGAGGTTTGGTGAAGGATGTTACTACAAGAAACTGCTTCCTAGGTCTGGGCTTGTTATGGGAAAATTTTCACACCCATTATGTCAAGTGGTGGAAGTGGGCTGGGTTGGATTTAACAGCTAGAGAAAAGAGCACGCTTGTCCAGGAAGCATCAGCAAAAGGACTACTATAATAGGATCAAGTGACAGCAGCTGGCTGTCAAAAAGGAGAAATGACAATGCAAGAAGATCTTGGTGAAATATAGGAGTGGGCTAATCTTGACCTCCTAGCAAGACAGTTATTTAACCCTGCTGAGGGGCATCAGTGGGCTGGATCACAAGAGGAGACTGAGGTCCAGAGCAATGCTGGTCAGATTTTGCCTTTGGCTGCTCTGTCATCATACATAGAAGAAGCATTCTTGAGCACTTGCTAGAAATTGTAAGCCAAGGAAAGATTCATCCACACTCTTTATTACAGCAGTTTGATCAGATTTGTGAATGAGATAGCAAAATCAGCTTTCTTCTGTTTTGTAGGTTTCCAGTAAGGGCTTCAGGGAACTCCAACCTGGCAGCCCACAGCCAGTAAACAGAGACTGAGGCACCTGCCAGGTAACACATAGATTTGGTGATTTCCCTTAATTTCATTTTAAAATTTAATTAGATATGGTTTAGTCCTAAATACAAAGGAGCCATATTCCAAGTTAGTCAAACCTCCCACATCTTGGCTGAGTAGGGAAGAGTAACAGCACTGAAGAAAAACACTTGCTTGTAAATTTCTAGAGTCAGAAGCCAAAACAAAGATTTGAACACAGACAATTCACCTGATTTATTTTCAAAGGGATCCCTGAGGTAGGAGTCATGTCCACAGGTCTATAGAGAATACAGTCTTGTTTTATGGGTTCATGTTACTGTTCTGTGCTGGGGTCAGAATCAAAAAAAAGTGGGTTCTTCTAAAATAGCCTGTCTATAAATAATTTCTACTAAAATTCTGAATAAAGCACATACACTTCCTTAGAAAATCCCTGCTCACAAGAGAGAAAGGGAGAGATTTCTCAGAGAAGTGAGCCGACTCATGTCCTTGTAGTTATGTCCAATATTTTGACAGTGGAGTAGTAATTAACCTTGCACTCTGCTCAGTATCACTGCATTTCTGCTGTGACCACTATGAAGTGCTTTTTTGTGAAAGGAAAGAATGAATCTAAGTGGGAAAATTACTGGAATGAAAGAGGAGCTTTAATGGCAACCTTGGCATCCTGCAATTTCACACATTAAAATATATTTAAAAAAAAAAAACAACAACCTACTACAGCGCTTGTTGCATAAGGCTAAGCTTTCTACTCTTCAAACTATTAATAAGGGCTTCCCATTGAGAAGACAAATACATGCTTGATGCATTTTTAATTCTGTGCCAATACATTTGACTAAAGCTGTTTGCTGTTTCAATGACAGGATTTAACTTGCCCTTCTGTATTCAACATTTCTGATTATTAATAGCATGTAGAAAACACAGACAGAGGCTGTAAAAGTTATATTCTGGTGAATGTTTTTAAAAAGTAAAAAGATTAGCAATTAAAGGTCCAAATCCTTTTTACACAGTAAATTTAACCATTCAATGAAATAAAATGTAATCATTTAGTAGGTGCAATGGAATCTCTACCACATCAAGGAAAAGTATCATCTTGATTAGTTATTGATCTTTGATGGCAACTGAAGGCAAAAAATTGTAGCCCTCTCAAATCAGACATAAATGCTATATAGATAATCTATATATGTACAAGTCCAATAGCCTTTTCAAGATATGTGTCAAAAAGCATTCTTGTCTGTATTTTCTAAAGTGAATACATCCCATGCTGAAATGAAATCAGAAATAAGTCAGAGGCCATTGTTGAAATCTAAACTGTTTTCTTTTTGAACAGCTTTGAAGTTCCAAGCAGTTTCTCTCCTAATTTTGCCAAGAGTGTTTCTTTGAAGAAAAATGGGATGGAATTGTTATCAGTATTGAGACCGATATAGGGATCACATTGAGTTAATTTTTTACTGCAAGAAATGGAAAAAGAATTACCCTTTCCCACAGACTGATTATTATTTTGTTATTTAAGTGATAATGTAAACCTAAGGTTAAAATGAAATTATAGATACTGATGATCTCCTAGTGACCTCCATTGTGCTGTTCCATTACAGCACATAGTAATAACACACTAAGTGCACACACTTATGGTACTGTCAGGTACCAATGCAAATCAAGCAGCACAGGAGGCACATTACTTTTGTTTTAACCATTAAAGACTCTAAGAAATACAATATGACAGCCAGAAGAAAGCAGGCTTGGATTTTCTAAAGGTACCCAGGAGTGGCACTGATTTGTGTTTTCTTTGGTATCCTTTTAAAAAAGGCCTTTAGCTGTGCCAATATAATAGATTTGAATCCTGACCTTTCTCCGCACAATGAAGATACTCTGTATATCTTACCATATAACACAGGGAATCAATACTGTATTTTACTAAATGTGAGTTAATTTTACCCAGGGAAGGAAATGACTGCTCTTAATAGTAGAACACTTTTTTTTTTCCTCCTCCAAGTCAGTGAGTTTCAGGTTTGCCAAAACCTATCACTGTTTAAAAAAGGGTTTGAGAGATTTTAATAGCTAATAATAGGAGGAAACATAAAAGGACAAATCCAATTTAAGTGAAAGGGTTCCTGTGTAAGCATTACTTGTCAGTCTTTGGTCGTACTGTATAGGGACCAGCTACAGAGCAGTGGCAGCAAAGAAATATAAAGTCCAGATTTAATTCTGATACAGAGAAATACAATTTCAAAACCGGACGTCTTATCATAGGCATGTCCCATTGGAGAACTCATTTCCCTAGCAAAAGGCTGTCACTGCCATTATGTTGTACAAGGAACCAATTTACTACTACAGCTAAACAGGGTTACTGGTGCTGTTGGAACTTAAGCATTTGAAGTTATCGCTAGAAAAAAAATAGCATTTCAAATGTCAGTGAAATGGGAAGGTATAATTGAAAAGTATCAATCAGAGAAGCAAAAGGGTTTAGAAGGCTAAGACTGCAGTTTTAGTACTGCCTTTCCCCCCCCCCCCCCGCTTCCTCTTTTTATTTTTTTAAGCTTCTTTCTCTATTTCCTTTTCCCTTTCACATGTAACTTCAGATTTAGTATTGTGAAATAAAAGATTTTGGCTTGATACTTGTTCTGTGTCAAATATGAAATAAATTTTGATGATTTTCTTCTACAGTCTAAGTGACCATAGTTTAATGACACAAAACTCTCATCTCACCCTGCATCCAGAGCTGCCAATCTGGAAGATATCTAAATGAAGGAGAAAAAGCTGATCTGAATTTTAGTTGCTTTGTTTGTGTCTTTTTATTCTCCCCTCCTTCTGAAAGAAGACCCATTCACTTGAACCTCCTTTATATAATAGAATCTTTTCCCCCATCCCAGGCTGATCCTACAGAGAATTAGAGAGTGAATAAACCTTTGAGCTTTCAGGACTTGAAAGTAAAGAGAAATGGTCTGTAAAATAAATTGAATTAATTTGGTTTCAAGATATCCTAATCATGCCACTATTGCTAAATTCAGTATGTCTCCACATAGAACAGGAGGGACTTTTTCAAACTGCCTCATTTTGCTATATTTTATCCTGAATCAATGTGTGGCAATATTAGGAGCATGTTTAACTAATATCAGAATCGGAAGGCTGGATTTACACAATCTGCTGCTCATATGTAGAATATCAAGCTTTCTTTCATTATTACTTTCTTTGCTGTGCATAACGGCTCCAGGGGCTTTGAAAAAAACAGATTTTAGTCAAATAGCAATTAGTAAAACAGAGCTTGTGTATAATCATGCTAAAACTTGCTTATTTTACCCCTTAAATAGGTTGCCAAATTGCATGTAGTAATTTGTCCTTTAAGCCCAACATCACTGCCTGGGTCCCAGGGACATCAGTTACTCTGAAATACCAGCATTGCTTCTGGCATTCACACACAAAGCAAATTTATCTGTTGCTTGCTGCAACTCCATGAAAGCAAAACTGCACAAGAAATTCCAATTCAGAGCATTGGCCCTTATTTGTATTTTGAACCTGCTGAAAAGAGGTAAAAAGGTGATGTTAGAAAGTTCTGCTGTAGTACTGTAATGTATTGTGAGCATATCTATTTACAGAGGAAAATATCAGCCCTGTGTTTCACAGCAAGGAGATGAGACCTGCAAAAAGAGTCAGGCTGGAGTTCTGTGGTGATGAGTAACAGAGCCCCCATATATGGCATCCTCCTCTTTCCACAAAATAACTCCTATGTTAAGGAAAACCATGTACTGCGTATTTCTAATGCAGTTGGATTTTTCAATTTTAAAAAAATCATCAAGATGGTGTACAAAAATTAGTATTTTTTTTTAGTGGCTGAAGAGTTTAAAAAAATTCTTGGTCAAGAATGAAGCCAGGCTGTAGAAACAGAAATTTTTATCTAAAGTTGGGTTTAGGATCTGGTTGGAAAAAGCTGAGAGTTTGAGCTGAGGCTGGGAGAAAGGCACTCTGAAGATAAAGTTGCATGTCTTCTTTAGAGTTTATTTAAACTTCTCTTATTTCAGAAGTAATTTTACCTCACAGAAGATCCTTTATCCACATTAGAGTGCAGATGTATTCCTCCTCCACCACCTTTTTGATGAATTTCAATTTCAAATAACTTAACGGCTAACAGCTCACAATTGTTCTTTATATTAATAGAAATACATGGTCTCTTTTGAAGTTCAGGTAGTAATTCAGTTCTTCAAATTCTTCTGCTGTTTATAAATGATTTGAACAGGGATGTCATAGCTTTTGATGCACCATTGCAGCCCCTGTTCAGCTATGTTCTCTTATTCAACTGGAAGCAACTTTTATATGCTTAGGAATCAAATTAAATGCTGTGCTAAGTGGAACCACTGAGTTGTCAATTACATTTATTTTGGACCAAGGGTGCAAGGTATTAATTATATCATGTGTCCACCGCAGGAAATTAATGAGAATGACTGTGAGAAATCAGATTTTTTGACTTAAAAACATTTAGAGAATTTTTTTGTGTGTGTTCGAAAGTATGAGACTTTAAAGATAATGCCTTGCTCTCAAACATTCTCCAAATTTTATTTCATTAAAACACAACAAATCAGTAGCGTGGGAAAAAAATCCAACAAAACAAAAAATTCAATCCATTTCAAATAATCAAAAATTATTAGATAGAATGAAGTGCAGTTCTGCAAATCATTTGTTGATAGACTTCTGGCATAAAAACTCTCTTCCACTGCAGATGTAGTGTAGTTCATGTACCATATCATAGAGTGCCTTGAGCCTCCCACAGTAGGAACAAGGTAAGTCAAAGTGACTGAACTGAAATGAGTCACTGCAGCTAGAACTGAAGGGAAGGAGGGATTGCTTATTTCATCAACTAATACTGTGGAAACCTGCAATTTCTACTTGGGGTGAGTGCGAAAATTTCATAGCTCTGGTTATGTTTCATGAAGCTGAAGAACTATAGATTGTTCAGAGGTGTCTGCCCACAACCACCTCAGTCATGCAGGCAATGAGGGGCAGCTGTCCCATGTCACAGCATCTTACAAGCAGAGCTTACAAAAATAAGCCAGATTCTGTTTGAAACTCCAAAAATGAAATACAGCCACCAGGAGGTTATTAATAAAGAGACAAAAATAGAGGAAGACTAGACTGTTCACTGACAATTTCCAAACAAAAAAGGGACTTAATTTATGAGTAATTTTAAAGTCCATCCAAATCTGAGCTCAGAATGGTGATATTTCTTAAATACAGTGTGCAGACAGTTGGTAAGGCAAAGCCTGTGATTCTCTGATGATAATGAAGGGAGGGGGGAAGAAGGCGGGCAGAAGGAGACAGAATAGCAACAATACTTAAGGAATGTTTCTTTACCTTTAAAGAAGAGAAAATGTTTCCAGTAAAGGTATATCTCTCCATTTTATCAGCTCTCTAGCCATTTCTTGTCACCAGATGAATACAAGAGTGTCTAGTACAAAAGACAAAAAAGAAATATACATACTTTATATACAATAATTCATTAAAAAAACAGAAAAGAGATGCCTAGGTTTTTTTCCTAGGATAAAAGGAACCAACGAGTTTTTAAATCAAAACTGGAAGAGAGGGAAATTAAGAAAAAAGCCAGAGGGAAAAACCAACCCGATTAATATTGATGCAGCTATGGCAAAAGCAAACAGACAGGCAGGGACAAGATTGCATCCAACCTCCAAAACACATGTAAAGTTGGAGCTAAAATGTCATATGCGTATGCAATTTATATGCAAAAATCTTTTACATAAAGCTACTAACTGCCAAGTCTTCTTTCACAACTTTTTCAAGGCTTGCAGTAACTCTGGGATTTTATATTCTCCCTCCATCACCTTAGTGAAGGCATGACTGTCTGTGAAGAACACGGAAACTTTCTTAAGGCCATGGTATTAAATTCTTTCTTACATTGCTGGGCTGGTGGCTCAGCAGGAAGACCTATTTTTTGCTTGTGTTCAAGCAACTTCCCTGGCAGTTATTGCCTGCAACAGACTGTAGGGAAGTTGCCAACATTTAGAAGCTCTGATGATGTGAGCCAACCTTAGACTAATAATTTTTTTATCTCAATATAAGTGGAAGAATTACATAAAAATAGACAATTTTTAACAGTATGGTATTCTGTTATGAGAGAAGGCTAAATAACACGGGTGCCATATGAACATCTTTCTCCTATCTACAGCACCTAACTTTAGCACAGTCCATATGTCTATTTGTCTGATAGCTGAACTTATTGAAATAACATGAGGTTACAAAAGAGAGTTCTAAAGCTTAGTGTCCCCAAACCTTTCAAGGTGAGACATCCATGAGTTGTAAACACTTTTTTTTGCATAACCCTGAAAATCAAAACCAATTAGTGAGCGCACTGGAATTTTACGTGGGAAACCCAGACACTTTTTTAAGAGTCCAGAAATCAGGATGAATGCTGCAGCCATTTACCACCGTCCTGTGCCTCTACCTTGGAACATGCAAGAGCTTCTGCCATAATCTCTTAAGAAGCTGCAGGATGGCAGCGTGGGCTGGAGAAGCAAGCCCCCAGAAAACTCAGCCTGCACACACAAAGGAGTCAGCGGTCAGCAGTGGGGATGGTATACAGAGGAACTGGAAACAATTATTTCATTTCCAAGTTATTTTAAACTCAGTCAGAGCAGTTCCCTTCAGACAAGAAAGATAGGCAAAGCCACCAGAAGGAGACAAGCAATGGTGTTACAAACATTTTGTTTTCATTTCTCGTCTCTGTGGCTATTGTACATTGTCAGACTGTTTCGTGAGCGTTTCCAGAGCAGAGGCTCTGACATATCTGCTCCCAGCAAACAGTTTAAATGTTGGCTTTAAATTCCTTAACAGATTCCAGGCCATCATCTTTTTTAATTAAATGCAAAAAAACTATGTTAATGCAACGTTAATGTTGAGATTGTCATTGGACAGATGTCAAGAAATTCAAAGTTATGGTTCCCACAGCAACCATAATTCAGCGACCCCCCTCCCCCACTTCCACAACCACCCTCCTGAAACATATTGGTCTCAAATTGTACAACAGGCACAAGAGTGAGGGGGAGCTGTGAGAGACAGAAATTGTGTATGGGACCTCTTGGAGCTGCTGCGGATGGGGTGGACATCAGTCCTTTTCCCGGAGGAGAAAGTACTGCTAGTGGCAGCACTGGGACACAATGGCTCCTATCTACACCTCACAGTGGTTAGTTATATCCTTGTGTAGCAGGGGTAAACTGGGCACTCATTTCACCCACTTCAGCAGTATATCCACTAGCACACCTCACCCAGCACAAACCAGCTGTACTGTGCAGTTACAAAAATGACCCCTATAGTCCATGTTAGGGTATTAAGCCAAATGTTGAAAGGCGGCAGCTACTGCCACAGCACAGCCAGAAATGCAAACGTATCACTGTAGCCACCACAGCTAACACTGCGCAACAAAACCCTCCTTTATTCATCCCAGAATATAATACACTTCATCACTATGCACCAGAGTGAACACTGAAACACACAAAGCACAGAAACAATAATTTCCAGTGAGATAACATTTTTCACAGTACAGCTTTTCAGACCCTGATCTCTCAGGCTTTGTATGTAAAGGAAAACTACAAATTGCTTTGAAAAAAAAAGAGCCTGTAAACTTAAAATATAATCCAATACAGTGCTAAAAATCATGAGTTTGGAAGCAGTACTGGTTTTCTGACATTTATAATTTTTCTTATATGCCATCCCAACTAACTTCTCAAAATTCAATAAATTTAAAAAAAAATCCATTCACCCAACAATCTCATCACCTCTCTCTTGCTAATGTCTCCTCGTGCACTACAGTTCCCAGCTGCCCTTCTTCTAAATTGTCTAATTGGAGTTAACCTAATTAAGTTAGCCAAACAATTACCCTTAATATGTACTTTTAAGTTTTCTACTTAACCGTCAGACCTGTAAAAGCACTTACATTTGTGTGAAAGTATAATTGTTTTTCCCAACTTTCTAAGTCTTCTAACATCTCTCCCTCCAAAACAATTTGGAGGTATTTTGGAGGACTGTTACAGCTACATAAACTAATCTGTCATTTTGTGCATGCTTTTTTGAAGATATGGGGCCTTTGAATGATTCTACATTTAATCCTAAAGTGAGTGAGTTACATCAGTCCACCATTACAGCAGTTACTACCTCTTACATTACCAGGTCCTCACCTGAGTGGGAATGATATATTTCTAGGTAAAACACCATGAGAAAAGAATACTTGTATTACTGGTGTTTCCTGACTATATAAGCCAGTGTTGGGGCTAAGCAGAATTTGGATGCTTTACGTTATTTCACAAAACATGACGATTGACGTGGTTGGTGGTTCTTTTCTTACCAGGTTTAAGACTGATATGGATGAGAAAGTATGCTTGCAAGAAAGTGTTTACATCTGCTACCTCTGTGTCCTGAGTCCCCACTTACTAGTCTGGGTTTTAGGAAGCTTGCTAAAGGCTTGCTTCCTAGGTTTTTTTCCTAAGAAGCACGTGATGTGTGTATGGAAGAGGAAGAGAAGGTGACAGAGAGAGGGGAGAAGGCAATCATAACCCTAGGACACCCATCAAATGATTTAAGTCTATATACATTACTGCAGTTTTGCCTTTGAAAGACAAATCAAGTAATGCTGCTGACACTTCCTCCTTCCTTTCAAACACTTCTTTTATTCTCAAGCCTTTCGATAGCTTAAAAGTTACCTTATATTTTCTCCAGTGTTAGTGCAGCAGTTTCCCATTTGATTTCATATTCAGTTCATATTTGTGGAAGCAGGAGGAGCTCTTTACTTTACTTGATAAATGGTAACATCTGGCTTTGTGATGGGCCATCACCAGCATGTTTAAAGAGCTGCTGACGCTTCAGGGAAAACTTGGTAAAACATTTCATTTAGAGGCAATTCTAGTTATTTATTCTATTTTCTGCATTCCTTGTCCTGCACTTTATACTAGGGACATTTGCATGAAAACAGACCTCAGCTCCTCATCTTCACACAGCGTTTTTTTCTTCTGATGTCCTAATCACTAATCATGTTTGTGTCACAGCAATCATATCCATAGCAACCACTTATGATGTCATAGAAAATTAGAGTTTCTGGGAAGGGCAATGAATAGGGCATAATGATATTAAGAGGCCAAATTCTGTATTACACTGCAGCAGTGAAAATTTGTTACAAGTCCATAACAGAAAACGGAATTGTGCTATTGGTCTTACATAAGCACACATAGGACTTGACCTTTTCTTTTGACTACAGGAATACAATGAGCTAAACATTCCTGAAAATCACAATATTTATATAAATATATTAGCCTGTCTATATATAGAGACCTTCAGCAATTGAAAAAAATGAACAGGCAGTTTCTCAAATAACATTTTTGCACATTCTCTCAGGACACTTCTTTCCTTGAAGTCACAGCCGGTCAGAGGTGTAGACATTGTACAAACAAGGCTTCTCCAAAAGCCAAAATAAATTTTTGACTCTTATATAGATTCTTTAAGTTTTGTGCAGTTATGTGCTGGATATTTGTACTCAAATAAGTATTCCCCATTTCTTAAGCATGTGTTCAGCAGCTTAGCTATAGCTGGAAAGCACAAATAATAAGCAGGAACACAATATAAGAATGGCGATCTGGCCCAAGCTTTAGAATGGCGATTTATTTATATCCTATGTTTAAATACTAAAACATTCTTATTTCATGCATTAAGCAAAATGAGACAAAGCGCTTTATCATGTAAACTCTGTACTTTATCCATCAAAACACCCATCAAAAAAGCAGGAGCACAAATTATTTTCCTTAGGTCACTGTTAGAAAATATATATTGTAGGAATTACACTTCTGGCGATTGCACAAACATACCCACAGATGAAAGGGCAGACAAACTAAGGTTCTTAATGGTGAAAGAACTAAGCTGCGAACTTGTGAACTTTTAGGTATTTCCCAGGAAGTGCTGTAGGGATAGAAAAGCTGTTGATGTGTCCTACACTACTCTGAGCAGTGATCTCATACCTTGTCGTTGCACAGGTAACAGAGTCCATGAACACAACATTAGATGCGGTTGTTTCCTGACCTTTAGTTCCATAGCCTCATACAGTCAAGGAAAACACAACTGCAGCCATGAGAGACCGCTCTTTTCACCATTTTTGCACAAGTAAGTATTACTGCAGATGAGCTCTGCCTGAAGTTTGATACATACTGCAGCTCTTTTCATCTCTGCTCCCAACTGCACTGTCTGGAAATGCCCATTTGTGCACTTATATATGTTATTATAATGTGCAAAAACTTGGAATTGAAAAGAAGGTAAATAGTGTATCTTTATGCTATGTTACATTTTCTAGAAGTGCAATTGAGGTATCAATCATTCCATTCTGGCTGCATTGATCGGTAATTTTCATTTTGTAATTTCAAATAAAGCTTCTCTCCACAGCAGCAACGGCAGCACTTTCCAGCATATAACTTCAGGTCGTTTTAGCTTCATGAGGTAAAGATCCTCTCTCCCCATCATTCTTGCACGTCTTCTAAGTGGTAATTCCACTTTTCCAATTAGATTACTGGAACAAGCCAAGTAAACAGTCACCTTTTCCTAGAGCCACAACATCTAACTAACAAGCAAATTTAGTCCAAATAACAGCTTGGGCTGAATCCCTACATTCCCATTGTAGCTTCAGCATTTAGAATGTGGATCTTTACATACATACATATAGATATATATATAAAGTGAACCTTAGACAGTACTAACGAGAGTGATTGCTCAATTTACACTACTTTTCGAGAAAAAGGACTTGTGGAAAAAAAATTAAAATGTTAAGTACATAAGATGCATACATACAAAAGAAAAAAAGAAAATATTGTAGAAAAACCAGAAAATACTGTAAGTGGATGAAGCCAGAAGTCAGACATGTTCAAATCCTTATTTACTACATAGCCCAAGGCAGGTTACTTCTCTCTGTCCCTCAGTTTGCTCATCAGTAAAATGGGCATCATAACCACTTAATTCAACAGGCTGTTGCAATGACATACAAATTCATTGCTCTTTCAAAAGCTGTGAGTTCTCCTAATGAAGGGTTTCTTCGAGATACAAAGAATTCATAGTGGCAAATTATTAAGTAATTCATTTTCATTTAAGTAACATTTCATTTAAGTGACATTTCATTTAAGTAACTCATTTTCATTAGTTCTGACCAACACTTTTCTGTGATAGCAGGTTTGGTTTAGACATAAAAGCAGAGCATTCTTACAAAAATGACTAGAAAACTGACTGAAGGAGAAAGGGAGTGAGAGTGCCATTGTCAGGATCAGTATTCTATTTTTGTTAATTATTCCTATTGTACTTAAATACATGTACCAAAATACTTCAGGCACATCAGAAACATTCAAAACAGAGAAACGTCAGAGAAGCTTCACAAATGACAGTAAAGCTGAATTAAGAAACCAGGACAATATCACCTAAAAGCTCCATGAATTCTGCATCAGAGACCATGTTAAAAATTAAATATAATACTTATGCAACAGTTTACGTATAATTTATGCTACAAGTGCACTTTGGCATGAAACTGTGATCCAGGCCACACAATGCTATAAAGAAAACATTGCTGGAGAGCCATATTTGAGGTGGACAAAGGGAAGAAAGAGGTGAGGCACAGAGGGAGCTGGTGTGACTCATGAATGATCACACCATGGCAGGAGCCAGGCAGTTTGGTCTTCCAACCCATCTGGCTAGAAGGCCATACACACACATTTACACACTCTTTAGGAATGTGCTCTGACAATGGTTGCATGCCTTCTTATATCCTTTTTCAACACATATTCACAAAATAAATGTTCCGTTCCAAAAATACCTAGCAGAAATAAAAAGTTACGAGCTATGTATTTATGGGGGAAAAAGAACAGTCCAGAGATCATCAGCACATGTTTTGTAAGACCTGAATTAACACACAGACCATTGTGTTTTCACAGAGCTAATCCACATAAACACATGATAAATCTTGTCTTTTGGGGCCAGAGTTCAGCAGCTGATGACAAGGGAGACTACAAGCTGTCTGGAAGAGTTGCAGCCACAGTAGGGATCTTACAGCAAAGTTTTCTCACCGAGGCAGCAGAGTACAGGAAAGGAGCTCTAGTCCCAGCTCTGCCACCACCCTTCTGATGATTTTGGTCACATCATTTCATGACAATCAGCACTCCCTCCCCAGCCTTTGAGTCTGTGCAATCTACTCAGGTTACATATTCCATAGGGTCTACTGAGACTTCCCAGCATCAATCTGATACCACCATCATTTACTACCACTGCAGGAAATGAGGGGCAACACCATCCAGAGACAGACTCCCAAACACCCACATCCATGACAGCAAAAATGTACCAAAGATGTAACAGCATTGTGGTAGATTACAAGAACAGAATTTTGGTGGTGGAGGGCGTAAGGCTCCATCTCTCTTTCTCCTCAGGGACTTTCCATTACTCAGCAGCTCTGATGTGATTTTGCACAGGACCATTTTCCCTGAGGGACTTGATCCATGGGCTAGCTGCAGCCCTAACTACATTTCAATCCTCCTGCTCTTCTTTGTGTGTTAGAGGACATGTTACCCCAGAACTCCCTCCCAAAATCCAGTGGCTCCCACTGACCTTTGTCCCAACCCACTCCACTATTTTCTCAAATTATCGTATTCCTCTTTTCCCTGCTAAAGATAGTGCTGGGCAGAAGTGTGAAGAACTGCAACAGATGATACACCATGCAAGTCAGGGATGGCCCAGAGGCCAGCAAATTATGGCAGCCTGGCCTGGGTTCACTGCAAGCAGAACCAGAGGCTACAGGCAGTGGGGTCTGGAGCAGGAGTTTCACACTGTGAGCCAGCATGAAGAGTCCCTGTGCCACCAGCAGCCATGAACCCAAGCTGAAAGGTAAGATCCATCAAGTGCAAAATCCCTGCCTTCCTATAAAGAACTGCCATGTGCCATTGAAGTTTTCCTCAAAGTAATAGCATACTATTATTAATCCACTTTGAAAAGTATGATCATAGAGAAAAGTATGATAATAGACTTCTGGTAGCTTAAGCTATTATTGTTATAAGACAACAGGACTGAGGACTAACTTTACGCTGCAGCAGGAGTGTCCTCACAGTCACACTGCAGGAGAGGAGGCCAGGTTAAGTCCTTCAACTCCTTCGAAGACCAGAGGAAAGTTTTACCTGTGAGAGCAGTGCCAGCACCTCGTGCCTTGCCACTGGTGTGAGGGACAGGGCCTGAAGGGCAGAGGTCCCTTCACTTTGGGGCACAGCAGGGCAGCTGGGGGAGGCATGAATGGGATGGGTGGACATGTTTTCTCCTTTCCATGGCTAGGCAGCAGCAGCTGACAGGAATGGAGGGGCAGTGATTCAGCCTGAGCTGATCCTTTATGCCACTGCTGTCACTGAGAATTGATGTTCACACACACACACACACAGACACACATACACAGAGCCCTCAGCCCACTGCCACAGCACACCCAACAAGCTCTCCTGTCTGTGCTTGCTGTCCACTGTTTTACCTGAGGAATGTCTGCTCCAAGCCCTGTGTTCTGATTCCAGCCTTTCATCAGGCAAGAGTGGATAACTGAGGCAAGAAAACAGAAACTTGACCCATTCTATGGGATTTTCCTATTGCAAGCTGTACCTAAATGGATTTTAAATGGTTCATAACACACGAGTGAGCAAGGAAAGCACTATTTAAAGCTTTGCCCATTAAAGCTTTGCCACATCACTCCTGATCATGGAAGAGTCCAGCCAAGGGATAAAACCTCCCCACTTTTTTACTTTCTTTCAAAATTTGGCTTAATCCAAAGGTAGGAAAGTACAGTTACTAACTTGTATGAACCAGACGGAGTCTCTCCTTATTTTGTGCAAAATTTCCTTCAGTTTGGCCACAGCTAGCAGCATACAAATGACAAAATCTACTGTTTCTCTCAGCTGAAACAAGACAAACATTTATCTACTTAACACACAAAGAAACTGGAAACATGGAGAAGCTGAGTAGTTTTGCAGGCTACAGCACAATTTTACTGAAAGAACTTGACAAAACCAGTTCCTCTGCAACCAATGCTTATGACAAGACTACATACATTCATCATTTTTTTTAATCTAAGCTTTGGCATATATGAAATATTGAAATAAACTGAGCTAGGAAACAAATAAAATATGCACAGAGCCACAAATGGGCCTTCTTTTGTTTTCTTGATTTTTTCCCCCTACTTCCCACCTCTGCGGTGTCTGCCTGCAATGATTAAGTTGACAAATGAAGTTCTGACTACTAATTAAATTGAAAATAGCAGATATACTGTGACAGTGATCTCTCTCTCCCTCATACATCACCAGTAACAGTGACTCTGCATGGTTTTCCCTGCTCAGCTATCCCCAAGCCCAGTGGCACAAAGCACGGCAGCTCACTTACACCAAGCAGGGAGGGAGGGAGCCACTGAGTGTATCCTCTTGCTTATCGAGAGAGGAGAGGAGAGTTTAAATGTGTAACTACCAAAGCCTGGTGTCATCACTGTGCTGGTGTAAGCACTGAGAGACCTCTACTTTAGCTTGTCCTTTTTTTAGCCTGGCAGAGGCTGGTTTGTTCTCTAGGACACAGCTCATAGATGTGGTGACTGGGGATCAGTGTGATGCTCTGTACATCTGTATGCATACGTTTCTCATGTCAGCCTCACAAACCTCCTCCTGACATCCCATGGATTCTATGAGTTCCATATTGGGCAAAAGGCACTCCATACAAGAAGTAATGGCAGGAAATGTCTGTCATCCATTGGGATAGCAGTGAAGGGATCACTTGCCCTCCAAGAGCACAAAGGAAGGAAAGATAGATCTGGGCTGCAGTCATCCCTGCTTCTACCACCTAACCTTAATGGCCTTTTCTAACAATTGTAGCCATTCCTCAGACTATCTACTGTCCTAATGATTCTTCTCATTCTGTGATGTTTTATTTTTACTCCCTTGGTGCAGTCCCTTTCATCTCTATAACAGCAGAAATTTGAAAGCCACCCTGAATGCTTTGATTTTAAAGAAATGCTTGATATATATGAGCTGTGAAAATTCTAATCCAAATCATCTCTGAAGTTTATGACTTCATAGTAAAAGAAAAATTTGTTGAATTGTTCTCATTGCACCACCTCTCATTGCTTTTTTGGGATAGTCTATGGGCTTTCTTTCAATATGTTTGCAGGAGATGACTCTCACAGACAAAAAAATGCAAATATTTGAAGCAAAAATATCAACATGTTGATTTACCTATATAGAATATACACACATATAAAAATACAAACATATTTTATGACTGGTAATTTTATAATCCGTGTTTCTATTTGAGTTAGCTGAGGTTTTCATTTTTTCCTCATTTTGGGTTAGTTCATTTGATTTCATTATTTAAGTATTATTTTACAGAATTACCTTTCTGGTTTCTTTTTCATTCACAATAAGCTATCCATACATTTCTTTCCTCATGAGAGAAAATACTTCAACAATGTTCTCCAGGATTTCTGAAAGGAAGAAAATTGTAGCCAGCCAAACCCATTTTGATTGAAGTTAACAACATCAAGAACAGTGATAGAATAAGAAGCTCTTACTAAAAAACCCAACTACCTCTTTTAATTTTTGTCTTGTAGAATTTCCTTTTCATTTTGGAAAATGTAAGGAGTAACCAGCTGTTTTTTGTAAAATACAACTTATATTTATTTCCAGCAGGCCTCATCTAACTGAAGCCTTAAGTGAAGCTTTGGGAGTATTTAGGCATTCTTAACAAATGAAGGGCAGAGTGACACATAATCACTCTGACTGGAAGGTCTTTGGGTCAACAATTATTTTTTCATTCAGTGTTCAACGAGAGCTTCACACAACAGGAGCTGTGGTGGGCAACCAAAGCAGAATCATAATGGCTAACTTAATCCAAGCCTTTTAGGAAAATACCAAGTGAAAGCCTATTGTTTGCCCTTCTTTTCAGTCTCACAAGAATGATGGACTCCTTTCACTCCAGGGAACTTTTGCTGATGTACAGGATGGAAAGTTGATGAGACAGCTGGACCCATCCATGAAAAGTTAGAGAAGTGTCTGTGCTATAAAATGCCCCCAATCTTCCTCACAACTCTTTCTAAACAATTTAGTTTGCCTCACTCCTATGCATAGAAATATACTTTGCCCTTTATTCACCCAATTTCAAGGTTATACTCAAACATGTACTGGAAGATAAAAGCTTTAAATAATGTACATTCTCTCATTGTCCTTTTCATGGAGATCACAGGTGCATGACCTCGTCCCCCAGCACAAAAAGCTGTTGTCATGGAAACAGCTCAGGATGCCAACTTGACAACAACTGACATTCAAACCAGGAGGGACACCTTGTCTCCTGCCCTCCCCCACCAAAACAGTGAGTTACAGCAGGGGCCAAATCTGCAGTGTTTCTTCCTTGGCAGGGCTGGGATGTGTTCTGCTGTGAGGAGGAGGTGCAGCTGGCTCCAGCTCTACACTGCACTGCTGCACCCCAAAATTGCCTTGGTAAAAGAGCATCTGAGATTACAGCTAAGAAGAGTATCCTTTGCTTTCAATGCTTGCTGAGATGTGTTAAAGGGAAGAGGAGGCCACCTTTCTTAATGGCTAGAACAGAGAATCTCGTACCAGATCTCTCACAGTGCCACTAAATCTGTTCCTTTCAGAGTGCCAACAGATCACTGTCTTCCTAGAGGAAAATCTCTTCAGCATTGCATTTCCATTTCCTGCATGTAAAATGGGAATAACTGTACCTATGGCAAGCCTCAGATAAAGAGCTTTCAGTAATCAGTATTGTAATCCATTTTTTTTTTCTTATTCTATATCCAGCTGTATCGATACTGTGGTAATTATTCACCATTTAGCTCTTCTAATTGAATAATAAATAGTCCAGGAAGCAGGAGATAGACTTCTGGGCAAACATGTTGAAAAAGTGGATGCACATTCCAGAGAGAAATAAACTCAAGGGAAAGGTCTCTTATTTATGTTTTGTCCCCCAGGAGATTTAATTGGAATGAACTATACAGCTAAAACACACCCGCTCTCTTTGCCTCCTCCATACCTAAGCACTGCAGAATGTGTGAAATGTGGTACACAACTTTAAAGGAAAAAATAAACATTTTTGTGCATACATATATATCTACTCACATATATATAAAAATAAATAAATATGTATCATTGTGGCTGGGGGAAAGGAAACAAAACACATACAACAGCATTTACTTTCCTGGAGGCTTGTGCATATTCTCGTGCCTGAATGCTGTCTTGTGATCTCTACATAACCTTTGAAACACAAGTGCATATTTCACCCTTGCAGACTAGCACAACCATTTTTTTGTCATTCCAATTTCATTTCCAGTGCGGTGTGGACTGCGGGCTCAGCAGTCACTGGAGTCTGAAGTGACTCTTGGGACCTCCTCACTGTTCTATATGCAAATGGCCCTGCACCTGGGCAGCCGAGCGGGCTTGCCGACAGTTTAGTTATGCAAATCTGATTGATCGAGAGCATATTGCAGAAGAACACACGCAGGCCTGAGACACTGGCAGCTATATTTCACTGGCTAAATTCCCGAAGAAAGAAAAAAAATTAAATGCCAAGCATTTTGATGCATATTCCTATCAACCCCTGAAGTGCTCTAGCATTTATTTCGGTATGTTTTCAACACTTTGCTTAAATGTTGTTAATGCAATTTCTTGTGCTATTGCTGAATTCACAGAAGGGCTTGTTTTCTGTGGTTTTGGTTAGTTTTTTTTTTTTTAAAAAACAACCCCCAAAAAAACCCAACAACAAAGGGACAAATAAAGGCCTGAAACAACAACAAAAAATAGTTACTATGATGTCGCAACACAATAGGTCTGTCAGTTTATTTGAAATAATTCTCCAGGCAAATGGAGTAAATGCAGTGTTAAAATATAATTAGCTCTTACAGTACAGAGGAGTGCAAAGAAACTGATGTACTAGCACAAGTTGCCCAGACTTTATTCTTTCTGCAACAAAAGGTAAAACAAACAGAGGGAATGTAGATTACATACTGTCACCCAATGTCGAAAGCACTTCTTTCTATTTACTAAACACTCTGTATAAAAAGGCAGGGAAGGAAAAGAAAAAAGAAGACAGAAAATAAAAGAATCATCTGGGATCAGCTTAAAATAATAAATTCTTTATAAAATAATAAATTTTTTATTTAACAGAAAAAGAAGAAAATAAAAGAAAAAATGACAACCCACCTATGTGTGAGCATGTGGAAACCTCTAATAGAGAACATGCTTCAGGCATCAACTTAATCTTGGTTTATTGCATACAACTGATTTATCTTCATTTACAAATGAGTGGTGAGCCCTGGTTCTAATATTTGCATTTCTTGCAGTTGTGTTTATGTACTTTAATGCCTTGGGGAACCATTCATGGTGTTGAAATAACATGATTTTTATTTTCTTTTCCCCATTTTTCCAGCAGCAGATAGAGACTATTTCAATGTTTGGACACTCTTAAAGCCACTGGGAAGAGACTTTTCAATCACTCATTTCATCTTTTCCAAGTCATATTGCGATAGAGGTTTTCAACAACAAGAGGGCTAATCAGTCTAAATTCAGAATATACATTTTTATTGATTTGATGTTGGGGGTTTTGTTTGTTTGTTTGCTTCTTTGTTTGAAACAGTCTCTTCTCAGGCAAGTTTTGGGGTTGGTGGTTCCACAGCTAAGGACTTACCAGTTGCACAGATCCCAAAGCAGAGAAGAGAAACTGTCTCAAATGGTATGCCTAAAATGACTAATGAAGGAGAGTCTGGTCTCAGTTGGAGCCACAAGGCATTCCACAAAACAAATAGTTACAATAGGACACTAGACAAACACCCATTAGTCTGGTCCTACAGAATATAAATTCAAAGAAACTCTCTCAACAAGATATATTTCCATTGTGAATCAGTGCATAAAGTTCCATACTTCAGAATACTTTTACATAAACAGCAATTAAAATATGAATTATTTGGTTTAACTGGAAAAGAAAAAGTATTTGATTTTTAATCTCAGACTTAAATCTGCCTTAATCTCAAGAGGACTGTGCACAGAACAAAATTCCTTGGAAACAGAAGATTGTCCGAAAGCACTCTTAGAAATCCCCCTGAGAAATATAGTTAAATTTCTAGAGAGAAACCCAAGTTATCTAAAGGACTTGAAAAGCCAAGCAACCCTGCTGGAGCAATGTTAGAGCACATCTTATTGAATAGAAAACATTTCTCTGCACGTTAAGTTGTATTGCCTTTGGCAGAAACTCTTCAGCTGCAAATTTGTCCAAGGAATGACATACAGTACACATCAGAGGAGTAATGAAGGAAAGAGGCTTAGATGGGCACTTTGCAGCTGACGGGGAGCTGTTATTGAGCCTTGTCTGCTGCATTTATCAAAAGGGGGAAGAAAAACCCAACTGAAACAGAGGTACCATCTTTGTGTGTCCCCAACTCTTACTACCATCTCTTTTAAACAAATAATTAAATAAATAGTTAAAAAAAAATAGCCATCTGACAAGCAAAGCCCAGCCAGAGGGTCAAAAATGAAGATCCTGGGAAAGGTCAAGTTTAATCTCTACCCACGATGCCCTAGTGCATCCCTCACAACAGCTGACTAACAAAAGGGGCTCAGCACTGTGACTGACAGAATTCTTAATTGTATCCACTCATTCATGACAATTTGATTAAAATATTACGCCAAAGTCTCACCCCCTGTTTGCTTCGATCCTCCAAATCTAATTTTGAATTTTCAGAAAGGAGATTACCTCCACAAGCATGACTGGGATGCTATTAACTTCTACTTAATCTTTATTACTGATGTGAATTTAACATATGTATGGCTTCGTCTCGCTCCTGTTGTTTTCTCTCTAAAGTAACGTCTAGGCAATATACAAGTGGCGGACATTAATTTTCACTTTGATATTCTGTCATACCAAAGCACATACTTTCATATGAAAATTTAAAGATGTAGTGTCTTAATACCATGGCACAATTGGACTGCACTAAAAAAAATTAAAAATCCAAACATGCATTTGCTTCCTCCAGTCCCCACCAAAGAAAAGAACAAAGGCCTGCTGAACAGATTTCAAAGTATTATAACTTTTCACTGTTATATCACCTTCATTATAAGAGCTGTTCCAAGGACTGACAAGAACTGGTAAATTCTACTTAATTCCAATAAATGCAGTTGTGAAGAAGTCAAGGAAGCAGTCAAAATTTCTAACTAATTTGGATTATTCCCCAATTTATGAAACTAGTAACTGAATATGGCCATTGTTACCTGTGTCCCCATTTCCAAACATATTTGAATAAAAGATGCAATTTAATCTTCGTTTACTTTACTCCCACAGTCCTTTTCTCCCCACAAGTAACACAACGAATTGACACAACCAGCTGCAATTATGTTTACAGGAGTATTCACAAACCCATTGAAAATGAAACATTTCTAATAAATAAACTGGTCTGGAAAAGAATTCCACTGAAAATGTTATTTTATTTCCTTCCCTTTCCCCCAGAGGATCAGAAAAATATGTTTTGATATCTTCTTTTGCAAAATATTTTTCATCATTTCTGTCCATGTCTACTTACTGTTAAAGTAAGAAGAGAAGCAATAAACTAATCTTCCTAAATTCAGATGCAGTGACTTCCTAATTTGCCTGTCCAACTGCTGCTCCCACCAGCAGGGGAGTATTTGGACTTGATTCAAACTTAAGGGAGGATATCACCTCCAGTCATTTAACATGTATACTGCATACAAGGAGTTGTAGAACTACCCTAAGTGTCTCGAATCCCATACTACCTGGACAATGAGTCATAGACTGATATCTAGAAGTAACTTCTGGGAGAGGTTTCTCAGAATCCTTTTCCACATTTCATACACTTGACTCAAATAAAGAATTGCGGTACTGTTCAGAATTTGGTTTTTTCTCCAATCAAGGAAAATAATCTGTATCTCTGTATTGAAACCTTTTTCAGCGTTTCCCCAGAACTGAAATTATACTCACACTCAAAGTATTTAAGACTTCTACCACCTGTGTGTATGGGACTACATGTATATTCTCTCTAGCCTGTTCTTTCTGTTCCTAACACTGTCATGAGACTCAAGAACCTCTAGATAGGGGAACAGCAGCACAGTAAAGAGCTTCCATGTCTTGCAACAACTTTCAAGTTTTTCAAAGTATTCCCACTGCAGTTTCAGAAATACAAAAACTGTCTGAAGTTGCATCAGGACTGTGACAATACTAATGAACACTGAAAATACGAATCTCACTGGTCCATTCCAGAAAAATCCCTACTTTGACTGATTTCACCATAGCTTTTACAGGATGGATACATGAAGGACCATGTCACAGTAAGAAAAAGAAATGTGCAACAGAACTGCCAATCTCATCCTCAAGGAGGACACTCCTCCCCAACTCCAAATCTCACAATTTGTTTAATCCTTGGTATGACAGTACAATGTATCAACACCCAAAAGCTTCTCAATGCCATCAGGAGTACAGATGCAACAGATTGAGCACATTATGGTCAGCTTTGTTACCCAGCAGTGACTCAGGAAAGGGTGGATAAAAACTTCAAAATGTGATAGCAACCTCTGCTTCTCCCTTGCAAATGAACAGTAGAACTCCTGCACCCTCAAAGACCAAAAAGCCAGTTTCTTGTTAGAAGTGCAGGAAAGAAAAATGTATGTGTTTCATTCTCTGAGGACACAATGTTTTCAGGGAACTTTCCAGACTTGCAGACCAGAAGCTGAGCAACACAGCTGTATTGCAAGGGCAGACTTTGCAGGACAGCTTTAATAGACAGTAGCTTTGCTTTGTTTAAGGTCACGTTACCTGCTTATGCAGCGATATCACTAGACGTTCCTCTTTCTTTTGCCAGATTTTTAACAATTGCAAAATAACATCAGTTTTCCTAGCTGTCTGTCTCTCAGTTTTCAGTAAATAACTGCTGGGAAGACATTCACTGTGCAGGCAGAGCAACACAGGGATCTCCCCCATATCCCATAAGCATAGAGTCACTCAGCACACTTAACGACACTAAGAAATGCTCCAGCTGGCTTTGACTCACTCTCTCCAAGAAAATGCATCCCCAGCCACCCATCTCAGCCTTCTCCACAAGTTTTCTACTGCCCAAAAGTCAGAAAAGCAGTTCCTCTGTTGCTACGGGACTAAAGTATCTAGACCCAAACTTAGCTCCTAGGTTTGAACAAGGGTGATTGCACCAGGGCACGGTGATAAAATCACCAGACAATTTCTGACACTGTCTCAATAATTCAGGTGAGGGAGAAAAAAGACTTACTGTCACTGATGGAAGGGAAGCCTCACGACACATAGCCCCTGTGAGGCCACAGGATCTGCCTCAGGATTCCCAAGTGAAAAATCCCTCCAATAACAAAATTAAGTCCCTTGTAGTGTTTCACCCTAATTTTGACACAGGCAGTGCTATGTCTTTAAGTTAAATCTATGTGCAACACAAAAATTGCTAAGTGTGGAGGGAGAGATGGCCGCTAACAGCATGACAAACCACATTCCTCTGACTGTGGTAAATCTCCATGGAACGTGGACACTTTGCGCTTAGCTGCCCACAGTCAAGGATATCAAACTGGAAGCTACTTCCAACAACTCCAGTCTACTGAATGCCAAATGGAGTGTCCCACATCACCTAAGACATGTCTCTAGAGAGCTCTAGACAAACGGTCACAAGATCTGGTTCTTCCCCCATCTATCAAATCAGAAAGGGGATTTTTCCTTGCTGTAATCTTTGCAGTTTTCTTCCTCATCTCCTAAGGTCATGGAATATTACAGGACTTGTGGAATTACAGCAACAGAAACACGGATATACACTTAGTCGTGCTGAGCCTTGCTGCAGCCAGCAACCACATTAATACAATGCTTGCTCCAACATGCCTGAGCTCCCCACAAGGTTTCTCCACTGGGCAACTGGTGGTGAGAGGAAAAATAGTCAAAAAGCTAAAGGAAACATACATAAATAAATAAACAAATAAAAGACAGGAGACTGAAGAAATTAAGGCCTAAATAAAGAGGTAGAGCATCTTCCTATATGGTCCAAAGACAGAGAGTGGAAGCTGAATATACCAGGGTTTTAAATTTTCCAGATGATTATTTCTAAGTAGGCATAACAGTACTTTGAAAATATATTTTACCACTGTATACACAGAAAAACTTGACTCATTTTCTGAACTGCAGGGAGCAGCACCTCTTTCTGTACCTGGAGGTTGCATACTCTCATTGGAAGAACCTTAGATGTTAACTCTTTTATGGAGTTTACTGGAAACAAGGAACTAAAAACCAAACCACCTCTCTGTCCCCACACAGATCTCTAGATGTCCATTCCCAGTGCAGAGGCAGGACCTTTCTTAGGAGTATGTGTCTGTTCGAAGGATAATACCAAGCAGTCATTGCTTTTCTAAATATAACTGGGAGTTTTCAGTTTATTGCTCTGGTATCCAAAGAACTGAAACCAGACTGGGGCAAAAGAGAATAGGACACCCCACAAACACTCCAAGACCCAAAACAAACTTGGCAGCTCCTTAGGAATCCAACCACCGTTTGATAAAACCAGCCTGCTTTCTCTTCCCCGCATGCCAAATGGTTTCCTGTCATTTCCAGTAGGACTTTTTTTTTTTTTTTTGCCAGTTCACAACTGCCTTCTATTGTTAATGCTATGAATAGCCAACAACGATTTAAAGTAGTGGGCTCCTATCAGCATTGTTCTCCTGTACAGTGGCACAGAGAACAAGAATACATCTATGTTTTCCATACAGTGTAGAAAAATGTAATTCTCTGTTTAGTGTCATATCAACAGCTCGTGTCCCAATTCACTGCCATGGGCAATGAATGACAGACTGCGCTGTCCATCCTGACAACGTGACCAAGATATCTGTGGTCGAGAATGCTACATCATTTTTCCCCTTTCCAAAAAATGTTGCCAGAGAAATCTCCTATTTTTGTTCCTTTATTTGTTTCTTTATCTAAATACAAAGTACAGATAAAAATGAAATTGAGTTCATTAAACAAGCTGCAAATAATGTCTTGATAGCACAGGAAATGTTACATTCCCCGCAATTTAACATTGCAGCATGTGCTCTCAATGGAGCACGGATTTCTTTATAATACTAATAAAAATAGCTGTAGTCCCATTCTTTCAACAAAGGCTTCCCCCCACCCCAGCAATTCAGTAGAATATATCTTATTTTCTAGTATAAAAAGAGGCTTTTTTTTTCTTTATAGGTAGCAGGCACATCACAGTTAACAATATGTAGCTGAAGGGTGATTAACTCCAGGTACCATAGGTCTGGAACTGGCAATAAAGAGGTAGCTTGGAGCTGTGCACTGAAAACAGCATTTATTCAAGAGAAGAGGAGAAATGAAACAAAAGTTTGACAGTGTTAGAAAAGAAATGTAAGAAATAGGTTGATGCAGCTACGGCACAGCAATGATTTACATGCCATTAACGTACAGTGGCTGAATGTTGTGTTCAGGACAATATTTAAATAAAAGCAGCGTTAGCCTTGGCAGCCTGTGTATTAACACACTGAATTTATGTTGCCTCCAAGGTAAAGAGCATCTTCTTATTGTAACATATACAGGAATTACAATGTCAAGAGCATTTTTGGCAGTACATTCTACCTTAAGCAGGGCTTACTGGATTTGTTTAAATTTATTTTTATTTTGCCATCATTTCTTAAGTGTTTTCATTTGTTTGTAAGTTGTTGAGTATGATGATAATTTTTTCTTTCTGCTACTTCAGACTTAAAACCTTTCCAGCAGAGGAAAAATGTAAATTTACACAGGCAACAAAGGAAAGTAGAGGTTTTAGCTTAACAGATGGTTGGAGTTGATGGAGTAGGGGTATCCAGGCTGCAGACCTGTAGCACAAGAGTTTTCCTATCATGCAATGGTTACTTTTATATGAGCAGCAGACTGGTGCTGTGGAGAACACAGACAACGGCGATGTCTCCGAACAGGCCTTTTGACACTCTGCCAGCATCAGTGTCATCTCTGTCTTGATCCTCCTTTGCTTCTTACATAGCTCTCCCAAAACTATCTGAGTTGCCAGGTAATGTTGGTCATAGGGGGATCTTAGCAGCTGGCTGTTTTGTGACAAATGACACAGAATCAGCAATAGTACATGACCTTTATGGATTCTGGCTGTCTCCTAGAAGTATTTGAAATATTCACAATGAAATACAAAACCTACTTGAAATTCAAGTTGCTCCTCAGACAATTACTATGGAACCAAAAGACCTAACTGCTCTGTATTGGTAAGATATTTATATTTCTACTGCCCCCATAAAGTTCTCTACCTTGTGCATCATTACAGAAAATAACAAGAAGTCAGAGCTTTTTAAAGTATAAGGCCTGTCCTAGATGACTGTCTGAAGTACAGATGAATGACAGTGAAAAAAGCAATCCCAATGGTAGAAATATGATCTGGAGGCATAGCCTTGGAGCTGAGGTGTGAAACCCTTCAGACTCAGCCAAAATAAACCACTGCTACTGTGGGGGGGATGTGGGGAAAAGGCACATAAAATTCAGGCATTAGTTCAGAAAAGCAACTGCAGCATTTGCTACAAACTTCTGAACAAAGCACACTGAATGAACAATATAAGTAAATCATAACATCTTCTGCCTCCCAGAGCAAAAACGCTAATCATGTTAGGTCCCTCTGAACATCTGTCATCCTCCACAGTATGGAAAAGGGTGAGTTTTAGATCAACAGACTCCAACTCTGTCAGATCAACTATTAGGAACTCAGTGACATACTTCAAGGGCCTCTCCTTCCACTTCTTTCATGTGACATGTCCCCTTCCAATCTAATTGAGATTAGGCTTTCCTGCCCAAATTCCTTATGCTATTATTTAGCATCACAGGCAGAGGACATAGTTCTGGACATTCAAACATTGCTGTAGGGAAATTAGCAATCCCACTAGGTTTAAGACCTCTCCATGTGCTGTAATATGTCTAGTAGGATAACAGGGAAGAAAACAGTAAGACTGGAGTTCTGTATTTGGCACTTATAATTCAGTGGGACTGTACAGTCTCTTATATAACTTGATAAAATGCCACTACAGAAAGTGAAGAATATGGGCCTGGGGCAGATGAATTTTTTATTTAAATACATCAACAGTAACATGAAAAAGGAAAATTTAAAATTTTAATAGATAGCTTCCTCTGCAAGAGAAGAAAAAAATATCTTCCGCATCTCTGATGACTGGTAAGCAACCTGGGCTGCAATCCAGGGCCACACAATCCCTCACCTCCCCTCCTTCCAGCAATTAGGAAGATGTAAAAGACTATGCCTTTGCCTTCATTGCCAAAATAGTTGATTTTATTATAAAACAATTAACATACTTCAGCAACGTTCTCCCAAAAGCATGGGACAAGTTTCTTACTTAAAACACAATACAGGCAAAACCATAGCCATGATCAGTGGTTCCTCTTTCAAGAAAAGCTTCATTGCTTTGCTTCCAAAAGGATTTTGCAGAAGAAATAATAAATGTTCTCTATGGCATTACAAACATAATCCATGTTTATATTGATCTGTAAGCTCCAGTCCAGGCCTGAGAGCACTTCGGATGCTGTTGACATCAGCAGCTCCTGCAGCCACTGAAACATTTACTCCCTCAAATAAAGTAAGGGTTTTCATCTCAAATCAGGTTCAGTCCATCAGACAGAGGCTCCTAGATGCTTGGGAAAGGTGCAAAATCTTACACTGGAACAGCAGTCTTTTACAACTGTGAAGAGCACTGACCTCTGAGGTAAAAATTGATGTTGTTTAATTCCTCTCTAATTGTATTTTCTGTTTCTGCAACAGACGAAATGTTGTTGCCACATGCAGAATGCATATGACTTACTGTAGTTGATTGTATATTATCCACAGGCCTAGTCTTCCAAAAAAAACACACAATTGTCTATGACTCCTTAGATTTTTTCCTCGACCAGTTCCTCAAAGCTAAAAAAAACCAAACAAAAAACCACTAAATCAAAAAAATAAAACAAAAAACCAAACCAACCAAACCAAAAAACCCCAAAGAAACAAAAAACCTTGTTAGCAAAACTTTGAGAGTTCCTCACACCAACAGAAAGAATAATTTTAAATGAGCAAACTACTTAGAGTATGTAAGAGACAGTTCTGGTAACATGTCTTGGTAGTCAGAATGTAAAAAGTTTGTAGTTTAAAAGGCTGCAGAAAAGAAGCCTGTGCTACTGCCAGAGCTGAAAGATATGAGTACCGTGTTTAGTAAGGAGAGGGATAATAGAGGGCTTCAGTCAGATTATAGGTATGCATAAAGGAAAAAGACTTCTGATTGTAAAAGTAGCCTAAATCAAAAGACAAAAAATGGTATCAGATGCCAGGCAGAATGTGTATTGACACTGATAAACGCAAAAGAGAAATAAGATGCAAATTTTTAAAGCAAATAAATATTGAAGCATCTTGCTTTATGACAAGGTCTCATCACCTATAATCCTTAAAACTAGTTTAACCAGACAGTTTTGCTGAAGGATATTCTTTGACTCAGGAATCATCCAATAAAGTTCTGCAGCTCATGCTATGTATGATCAGTAGGATGTTAGACTGTACTGCTGTATTTCCCCACTGCTTTTCCTATTACATTGTCTGTCTTTCCCACGTTGTCCCTCACTTCCCTGATCCTAGTCCTGGCCACACCCTTGGGTTCTCCCTATTGGTTCCAGTACCCCAACTCCGCCCATGTACCGCCCCTGCACCCTGAGATCATTAGTCCATGTGCTCTCTCCGCCCCCCTCATCTCCAGGTAAGACCCTCCTGCTCCCTGACCGTGTGGTCTCTCTGCCTCTGGGAACAGGCTCGTCATCATGTAAATAAAGGTTCCTCTGAGGTCGCTATGCTGGGACCCTTCTGGCTCCTTTATCATCACCGTGTTGCGGAGCCCAGCGAGCCGGAGCAGGAGCGCGGGGCCGCCCGAAAGGGCTGCGGGAGAGCAGAACAGCCCCGCTGCCCTCTCTGGGAAGGTTGCAGCTCGCTAAACCAACGCAAGAACTAACCCACTGCAACATTAGACTATGTTGTCACAACAGTCCCTTCTAGACCTAAATTCTTTAAGAATTTGGAATTATCATAGCAACCATCCTCCTCTCTCCACCTGATGGTTATTCTGTGGGAGAATGACTTAACACATTTCTGAGAGGTACCAAAAGCTATTGCCTGGTCACAAAAATCTGTGAAAAGGCATGAGGTAAGGAAAAATCTGTGCAGATAAAGTGACCTCCAGAGTGAAAGTTTAAAAAAAGGATTTTCAGATAAACTGGTGCAAGAGCATATGATGTTTGTGCACAAAGTGCATGCTGATTATGATATGATTTTAAATATTCCTTCAGGTGAGGTTTTAATAACACTTAAAAGCTCCAGCTCCCTGTCAAGGTATGTCCATGTTATTAAGTTGTAAAGCAACTGTCTTGCTCATAAAACAATCCAAACTGGAAAACACATGGTGGACAAAGCCAAGGACAACAGCGGAAATCAGTGCTGAGCTTTGATGATGTGTTGAGATGTGCCTCCTAAGAACCTGCATTAGCTTTGATGGGCTGCATCTTCATGCAATTCATCTTCATCACGCTGAAACATGAACAAATAAATACCAGCCAAATAGAAGCTCTGCAAGGAGGAGGCAACACTGACAAGAGCATCACTAGGACAAATTTCCCAAGTCACTCCCAGAGCTGAACACTAGAGCTACAGCAAGTGAGAGACAAGATGACTATCTGTAAAAACCTTCTGTCGCTATGTCAAGTGAATGCAGTGCGACCATTTCATGCCTGTGTTCCAGCCAGTCTTTGGGCTTTTCTCCACCCTTCTCTGAGGCAAATTCTATGCTCTGCAATAACTTCCTGCCCTGCTCACCATACATCCTTTACATCCCTTCATCTGATCTTAACCTGATACTAATCTATCATTTCTTTTCCAGGAACTTCATCATAGTCATGGATTGATATTTTAGTACTCTGCAATTCAGTTCTTCATTCTTCTGTTGTTTCACACACTCTCCATCTCGTTACTATACTTCTCAGCCTTCTGGTTTTCCTTCTTGCACTTCAGCTCTGTATTGTAGATACAACTGATTTTGTTTTCATCATCTTTTCTTAGGACCATTATTATGTTTGCTACATGGTTTTTTTTTTACTTTTCCGGCTTGGTGTGTTCAAAAATCTTACATTATGCAGCCTTGTATTTTCCCTGGCAAACTGGCCAAGCTTATTAAGATTATACTAAATTTGTCCCAGCCAGTCAGAACAAAAGCCTGACTTTACTCCTTCTGTTATCTGAGCTAGTTCCTGGTTCACCTGTATATAAGAGCCTACATAATGAATTTCATTACAGCCCGTGAATCTGGTTATTTTCTAAAGTTTCTCTCATCTCTGTTCTAATGGGATAGCAGAATGCTTGAGACCCTTCAATATGTTTAGACTAAAAGTTTTTCTTGGAAGTCTATCTATCTCCTTCACAAATACTTACCATTTGCATCTGCTCTTGGTTACAAAGTGCTTTATTTAAAAAATTCTAAAACTAAAAAAATTTCAATGGACTTTAAGCAGTTCCCAGTTTTGAAGTGCATCACAGATTGCAGAAGCACACTGACAGACCTCAAGACAGTTTGCATTAGTCCACTCAGCCCTCCATGCTGCTATGTACAGATTACACAGGACATGTTTAAACTTCACTTGTTGTATAGCCTGAGTTGGGAAACAACAATACCCTAACTTGCCCCAAAAAACTGAATAATCACGTCAGGATTCAAAGTGAATGGAGCATGTAATGTTTCCCTCATGTTCCCATTAACTTGTTGTCTTTTGTCTGAAAATTCAGGCAAGTTTGAAGCCCCATTGTTCTGACAGCTCTGTGTGCTGCATGTGACTCCCTCATGTGATCCAAGGAGAAGTAGAAGGCAGTAGAGGTCCAAGCCTTTTCCAAGTCCTGTATTGAATGAATGAGACAACTTCTGTGTGTTTTGCTGCCTGCAGGGCAATATCCCTTACTGCAGCACTGTGTCTCAAGCTCCAGGATGCTTTCTCACACATCTTTATTCTCTCCTTCCCAGTTGCCAGGATGATACAGAGCAAGATGTTAGGTACTGTTGAGAAACTAAACGGGTTGGAGGGGCAAAAGGGGCTACACAGTGGTTATACTGCCAATGGCCAGCAGCTGTAATGAGAGAGAAAAGACAGCTGAGGTAATAAAAGCTTAGCTAAACTTTCTGCACATAGAATAGTTAACCTTTTTAAAGGTTAACAAAAAGACTCTGAAGAGGTAAAACTAGGAAGATGGATATATGTCTTCAATAACAAGTGGACTGGCATGACCCTGGCAACATCAAGCTCCCTACAGTAGCTCTTTCTCTGTCATCTTGGATATCACTTATTTTAATAACATATTTACTGATGAGAGTAAAACTAATGTAGCATGAAGAGAAGGATGGAAGAGAAGGCACCTTATTTGTCAATACATCGTCACTGTCACCCTGCTTTGGTAATAAGGTGAGATATGAACAGCAGTCTGATTTTCAAAAACACCATGCAGCAGCATGTCTCTTCATTTTCATCTGGAAGTGTGGGACATCAGAAGTGATGAAAAAAGTTTTCATTTATTGCTTTTATTCTCCCATAACTTACACATTTGTTGTCAATAACTTTATCCATTTGAGATGAATTTCAGAATCTATTAAAATAAAATATTTTTGTAGTAACATCTCTGATTCTCAAGATTCTACCTTTATAGTGATATTGTTAGGTACCTTCTTTATAGTACAGCTCATGCTAATAAGGCTGCTATTATTTTTTTAGAAAGCATAAACTCTCCAGTTGGAAAGAAGAATTTGGACAACATTGAAAACAGGTAGGATGATATGTTGCTGCATGTCTTGGGAGTAAAGAGATTTGACTCATGATTTTTGAAAATCTGAGGTCAGGAACAATTTGCAGATTGTTTTACTAAACCACAAAGTAATAATAATAATCAAAATCTTAGACAAAAGTTATTCTGTTTCTGCTACTGAAGAGAGATTTACCTCCGTTTCCCAGGGATTACCGATAAAATAGTCTTTGATAACCTGCAATTGTCAGACAAGCATGTTTTATTCCTGCACTTTAACAATAGCCCAAAACTGCCAAAAGCATTTGCATTTATCTTCAGCCAGTGAAGTAGATGGCAACACCAGAAGGAGCTTTATCTAACAATAGCTCTGGTGCCTTACAATTGTCTTAAATATTTCAACAAAGAGATACCTCAGTGTATTTCCCTAGCTACCAATGATTTGCCAAAGGTCAATAACTTTAGCTTTAAAACCCAACTGATTTCTAAAGCTTTTCTTGCAGTTGAGAGATTAATCCAGACTCTTATAAACATATTTATGAAATAAGAGCAAGGGACTTCAGCCTGGCAGTTTGGAATGTAACACCATTTTGTATCTATATTATTTTTGGGATTAGAAACCATTAATTTCTAAAATTGTGCTGTGGAGCATAAGTGGCAACAGCTGCAGCTATCTGTTTGCTGTCTTTCCACATGGGCTATTTTCTGTGCAAGATATGCATGAAGAACACAAATAAATGGGTGCTACCTCTTTAGACAGGGCCTGGCAAATTTAAAATAAAAAACTAAAAAGCATGAACCATGTTTGTCCTAAAATGATGAAGTTAGGTGTTAATAAAAATGGCATCTTAAGGCAAGTCCTTATACACTTCCTGTTTCTATAATCAATTCTTCTTCATGCACAAACTAATACAATGCCTCTTCTTATTATGTCACTACTGTACACGAAACATTTCATGCATAAAATATTAGTCCCAGACACAGGTCTTTGAGAGAATGATTGTACTGGCTAAAGAAAGAGAGAGAGAAAGAGAGAGGTTTCTGAATATAGCTTCAGTAATGCTTTCCAGTCCCAAAACAAAACTGCAACTATATTTAAGCCCATGGCTTTTCAATAGCACATAAAAGCAAATCTTTGAACAGTTTAATGATGTGGACAAGATGACTGAGAGAATCAGAATGAGACACACCATGTGTCCCATTCAAATTTGATCTATAAAACCCAAAATAAACCAAAACTCAGTTACCTGGGTATTCTTTGTACTTTACTTTTCACAAAACTTCCCTTTTTAAAGATTTTATTCCAAAGTGAATCTGGGAAAAGGAAAATTTTTGATTCTTGCTCACTAAGGGTTGGTAGGGAGGGGGGGTGGGAAAAGAGGGGGGAAAAAAGAACAAAAATAACCTCAATGAACTCAGCCTTTAAGCCTTCAAAAGATTTTTATAGTTAAGAAATTTCAGTCCTGATTTCACAAGTTCAGAATATTGCACTGTCAGTAAACCATTCATTCAAATTTAAATATCTAACAACAGGTAATTTAATTAGGAGGATCAGGCATGTCTCTACTTCTATTCCTTCTTGATAGTCTTGTGGACTACGTGAGCTGTGTCCCATGCCAGGCCCCTGCTGCCCCCTGTGTCCAGATCCAGATCTTGGCTGGAGCACGCTTTTCCCCCGTGGTTCACATTCCCTTGGCAATTGAAGCCGCAATGCAGGGGGGGGGAAAGGTACAACTATTTCTTGCCATAATTCTGAGTCAGAACATGGCTGAGGTTTTACAGTATTAGAGCAATTTCAACTCCTTCAGTTTAGTCCTAACCTTAGATCTACTATTTGAGAAAGGGACTCATTAAAGTCTTCTGCCTTCCACAGAAAGACCATCCTCCAGAGTTAATTACTCAGGGCTTCATCCAAACCATTACTAAATGTTTTCCCTAGTGGAACCTCGTTTTCTTTTCTTGCCAGAGAATTTTGCAGTTTAAGAGACCTGAAAACTATGTAAAGAAATCTTTTTAAAGTAGTCCATCTGCTGCTGGATAGTTCACCTGAATAAGGAGTCATAAACACAGTAGAGCTCAACAGAATATGTTTTTCAGTAGGTACAATTTTGCTAGACTGTAATCCTTCCTGATAATCCCTCTGTGGTGCGTTGACCCTGGCTGGATGCCAGGTGCTGACCAAAGCTGGTCTCTCACTGCCCTCCTCAGCTGGACAGAGGTTTCCTTGGTCAAGATTAGGACAGGGAGCCTGATCCAGCACAAGCTTCACAGGGTCACAGCCTCCTCTGGGCACCCACCTGCTCCAGTGTGGGCTCCTCCAAGGGCTGCAGGTGGATCTCTGCTCCCCTGTGGTCCACCAGGGGCTGCAGGGGCAAAGCTGCCTCACCATGGTCTACACCATGCCTGGAGTACCTCCCCCCTCTCCTTCTGCAGTGACCTGAGTGTCTGCATAGCTGTTCCTCTCACACATTCTGACTCCTCTCTGCTGCTGAAGTTGCAGTTGTGCTGAAACTTCCTCCTCTTCTTAAATACATTATCTGAGAGGCATTACCACCATCAGCTGATGGGCTCAGCCGGTGGTGGGTCCAGCTGGCATTGGTTGTCCTGGACATGGGGGAGGCAGCTCACAGCTTCCCACAGAAGCCAGCCCTGTAGCCCCCAACTACAAGAAGCTGGCCACACAAACCCAGTATACTCCCTTTGGAATATGCCAGGCAGTTATTCTTTTGTCTCATTGCCTACAGTTTCCAAATCCTTCTTGATATTTATTTTACTCTTTTTTCTTTATAAGTGATTCTCTCCATCTTCCTCTTTCCATCTCTATTATCCTCCACTTACTGACCTCTGAGGTCATACACTGCAGTCCCAGAATGGTTTGTGGTGTAGCAGTTGTGGTCTCACCTCTGGACTGTGAAGTAGTGCTTTGCACACACAGGCCACAAAAAAACCACGTTAGATAGAAATTAAAGGCTCTTCTGCAATACCAATAACTTTACATTGAGAAGAGGCATGTACTCCTGGAACACAAAAAAAACCCCCCCACTTGTTCTCAGTATTGGGTGGGAACTTCCAATTACAGGCTTCTCTTGCAAAATAAATTAGAACTTTGATGGGGGTATCAACTAATTATCTCCCAGAAAAAACGAGCTTTAATTTGATGTCAGTAGGGCTAAAGGAATATTTAGCTCTGTCATTTCTGTATGAAATGATGCTATAAGTCCTGCAGTATCAGGATGCTAAAAAGTGCTTACATAGCCATAGTCCCATACAGTAAACTTGCTACCTTTTGCCATTTGGAATAATGTATGGAAAATTGCCAAAGATGCACCACAGGGTTAATTAAAGACTCATCACAAAATTCTAAAACCACAATACTTAGGCAGGTAAGTAAGCTCTCTAATAGATTTAATCAACTGTAGGATAAAGCCTGAAAGTAGTAGATGTGATGTAAAAAGAGATCAGTGAATTTGAGTAGGCTACGATTCTATTCACCAGGCTTTTTTCTTGGTGAAAAAAAAGCACTGATTTATTACATGCATCCCCCAACAATATTCTGAATAAAGTGTTTAAATATCATTTAAAAGTATTTAAAAGTGAAAAAAACCTCATGATTCCTTTATATTAAAGACTGAGAATAAATAGTTTCTTAACCTACTAAAAGTGATCTTCCTTGCCAGAAGGACTCCTACCAGGAAATGCAAGGGTAGCTTATCTGAAGGTTTTCTGTTAGATGCTATAAATGTCACTCCTTACTGTTGGCACCAGGCTGCCATTTAGGTCTCAGTACAGAGAAAAGGGAGTGCCCTTTCCTAAATTTTTTTAAGTGTCAAGGCTGTTACCTTGGTCTCTTGATCTCTCTCACACAGAGTACATTATTTGATAGCACAAACAAGTGCACTAGCACGGCCAAACCCTCTTAGAACCAATTACAAATAAATAGGGCCTGAACAAACTCACTGTCAGTTAGCAAGTAGTTGGTTGTTTTGATAAGCACATTACAGAAGGGGTATCCACAGAAATTCAACTGCTCCAAAAATTAGTATACCAAAGGCTAAAGACGCATAGAAAAAGCAGTTCTGGAGCACAGAAAGGTTAATTTTCTCTCCCTCTCAGTACCCACTCCCCTCCCTCAAGAAAGGGAGATAGAACCAGGCCATTTCTCCCTCTAACAAGCTAAAGCTTTCAAATAGCTCCTAGGCATTTCAGAAGCAGTTGTACAGTGTTTGCTTGCCACTTTCAATTAAACATGGTACAGCAGTCTGATGTCACTAGGATCTACTAATAGGAAGAGTTTATTTAAGAGTGTTAAAACTCCAAACAAAGAACTGTCCACAGAGGTCTGCATTTTCTGGGTAAACGCTGAGGCACTTTATAGAGACAAGTACAGGGAGAACAACATAAAGCACTACCTCTCTGTCTTTAAACTCTCTCAACATTTGGTGAAGGCAGATAATTTACTGCATAACAGCAAAATCCAGATAATTTACTGCATGTCATCAAAATAATCAACTTGTGGGATTCCATAAAATTGCAGCTAGCTTTGTGCATCTCCTTGGAAGCAGGTATCTTGAGAAGCAAAATTATTAGAAGTATTTGAGCCTCTAGTAGATTCAGTCACCATTGTATTTAACCAAGTTCCTTTCTCCATATGCTTTGATTAAATGGAAGGGTTTCTGGTTGGCCACCCTTCCATTTTAACATTGTGTTTTCAACTGTTTTAATACACCTGAAGTGATTAAAGGTAGAAAAAAATGCAATTTTTTTCTTGGGCCTCTCAAAAAGAGGCAGAGTGAGCAGCTTCAAGGTGGCAATCGAGATCACAGAAAAAGTGGGTAAGAGGAAAAACAACCTGACTGATCGGGAAACTGGTGTGGAAGGAAAGAGATAGTAAAAGTAGAATGGAAGGGCTTGATAACTAGAAAGAAGCTGTCAGGGGAAAGGGTTCTTAAAAGTCCATGTTTTTTAAAACAAGAGTGCAATCAACTCTATCCGTGAGAGAGCTGAACTCCAGTTCTGTACAATCACTTTTAAAGTACATTAAGGTTCTCACTAGAGTCAAGTATGGATACTTAACAGAGTTGTTACTTTAACTAGGTATTTATCATGTTTATCCATAAAGTTTGGCCCCAGCATCACATACATTGATCTATTGGATGCTACTGCTTTGACTTGCAAGGTGTTTCAGGATTAACTGAACAGCAACATCAAACACATCTGGAAGATCTCTAAACCTTTTTTATCAACCCCAGGTATAAGTTCTGATCAGTTCCTTCCTTTTCCAAATAGTGCCTTCAATAATCTAAAGAACTGGTGGCCAAAAATTGTTTTGAATTTTGCAAATGCAAGAATAGAAAATATTTGCAAGAAAAGTGATGACATTAAGACTAGTAGTCTCATTTATATACAAAGAAAAAAATAAATATCTCGGTTTTATTCAAAAGGCATAGGATTATCACAACAAAGTCACATCTCAGGTACACATTCTATTTAATTTTTGTATGTTACTCAAAGACTGAAGGGGGGATCGATCTCACTTTCATTGATTTTGCCTCCTTCTAATCAGGTTCCCTGCCTCTTTTTCACACGTGAATATACAGCGATGTCTGAGTAACAAACAATGGAGAGCAATGCTGCTTCTTTAAAATTAAGATTCCCCCAGACTTTTTTTAATATCATGGATGTTTTTCTATTGCTGCCAGGCTTTATACATAATTGATTTACAAAACCTCTGGTTTGATATTAGATTGACTGGACAGTGTCTCATATAATGAGTAAAATATAAAAAGCAGCAACAGATTACACTCTTGGCATGCAGACCCAAGCTTGACTGGAAGCTGGAAAGAGAGAAGTGCTTCCTTTCCACATAACTGTGGCCTCTTGGGGTGTTTCAGGCTTGGTTCTACTCAGAAAAGCCTATAAGTGCACACTACTCACTGCACGTAGCTACTGTCATTTCTGCTCCACAGAGGTAAAAATCCAGTATCTTCTCCATTGATTTCCTGGTGGCAGAGGGTTTGCACGGAGGTAGCTAAAGCCTGCAAAATTTAGGGGCCAGAAAATTACTCAGCTTTGCTCTCAGATGCAGTGGGACTGGTCTCCAGTGCTTTGAGCACTGGACAAGTAATTTAATTTAAGAAATGTGCCTATTTGACAAAAGGCTTTGAGAGACAATAGAAAGCCAAAATCCAAGAACATATTTACAAGTTGTTTAATCAGACTTTTTTTATGTAAAGGGCTTTGGAGCTCAGCCCACAGCCCTTCTCTGATATACATCTCTCATGTCCTAGAAAATTTCTTCCCATTTCACAGATGCTCAATTGCTTCTCAGTTTATTCATTAATACTTCCAAATCCCAAATCTTAAACTATCAATTATTCTAATATGTGCCCAAATAGATATTTTTCTAAATACTATGAAATTGCAATAATAGATATGTTATGTAAACCTAGACAAAGAGAATTTTATGTATGATAGCGCTAAACAGTCTCGGTGCAAATAGAATGAAGGAAGGAAAAAGGAAGAATTAGGAAGTGGATAGGCTTACAACAGCTTTCCCAAAGTTATTCATGGACAGTAGCAAGTAACATATGTGTAGTTCAACTCAGCAAGAAATTGCCTACTCCAGTGCATAAAGTACAGCTGCCCTAGGAATGCAGCCCAAATCTGTTCCACCTGCCTGGAAAGGACGACCTCCCTAAGGCCCTGGCTGCTTCCACACACAACCAGAACCACCTCAAAAAGACAAGTGGAGAAGCCACACACTTTATACCTGACTGTGGATAAGAATATCAGAATTTCTTACTGCAACGCATGTTTTCTGACATTGCTCACATGTGGTCTGCAATTTTTGAATACTTAAAATGTTATTGGAAAATTATGATGTTTTTTCCCAAATGGGTAGATATTTTTCTATTGTAGAAACAGAAAAGTAAGATTTAACTCCCTACCTTGATTACATTTTTCTGGTCTGCTTTTTCTTCATGCTTTTGTTGTGAATCCCTGCTCCAATTCTGATTTAGGCAAGAAGCTGAAACAGGCTTAGAACCACGTTTTTTTCATCCTTCCACAAAAGCCCTGAGCAAGTATGCACAGCCCCAAGCAGTTACATCACAGAAAATGAAACTCAGCTGTGAACCCAATATATGGAGCTGACTGAGCCATCACACACCCAAACTGGAATTCTAGTAAGATTCTCAGCAGCTGCAGTTTAATGATGAAATAATTGAAAATATAAAAATCAAACACCTTACCTTTTGCAAAGGCAACATTTCTGAAAGTTTTATTTCCCTAATGCTTTTATGTTTTGATATTCTTATGCTGATGTATCTTTTGTGAGAATAAAACTCAATTTTTGATCAGTTTTGACTTCTAGATAACTTCCTATGCTGAATGGCATTCAAAAAATTCAAGTTTATATACAGAACAATTTTTGTGAAATTGTCTGTTTTCCATCAGCTGCATCAGAATGTTTGTGCTAGCTTTTACTTTGAGTTTTATTACTTCTTTCTGAATAACTCTCAAGCTTCCTTTTCTCCAAAGATTAACACGTCTCTCATGAAATTATAGTATCCCAAAGGAGATAATTTAATTACCTGCAATTCTGCCTTTTTTTCTTTTTGAGATTTCACTAACAAGCTCCTCTTTTTCATTCACAGCTCCTCCAAACTAAAAGAAAAGTGGTTAAGTAGGTAGTTTTAGTTGTGATGTTTTGATTCCAGAACTGATTTGTTGGAGGGTGTAGTGGTTCTGTACTGTTGCCTTTCTTATAGTATTAATTCTAAATAATCTACTGTGAAATACTCTCACAATTTATCACAGTTTCTGCCTGTGGCATTTCCCTTTAGCCCAAGGATAAATCTTTCTAACTCTGGCAAATGTCAGGAATGCTCCTGTGATACAGGTGATCCTACAATAATAAAAATCAACAGCTAAAAGCAGACTTTATTGTATTCATTATGATACTTATAGCCTGTAATAAATTTTCATCTCATTCTTATTTAACAAAGGCTATATATTACTATCCTCTATGTCACTGTGACCAAAACCAGAAGACCATCTTGAGTTATGATATGCTATATACATAATCATTTTTACAGTAAAGCTAAATGAAGAAGTTATCATATTGAAATCATACCTAAAACAGTGAAATAGGTGTTAATACTTTTAATATCATTTCAAGGATTTGTACCACAGGAAAGACAAAAGAAATTTAAAGTCTTCAATCAGAGTTAGATCATTAAATATCAGAATACAAGAGCAAATTAACTAAATACTTGTACAAATACTGCAGGAATCCACAACCCACCTCACCTTGGCCAGAATCGGACCCATCATGATCCTGACAGCCACCAGCAGCTGGCTGGTCTTTTCAGTTCCCCAGGTTGCTGGCAGTGATTTTGTTGAAGTCAGTCATGGCCGGTTTGCCATGTTTGTCTCTTGTCTGTAACATGCTCAACAAAACTTCAGCACACATGGACATTGTGTGGTCACACAGCTTACATAGTGCCAGGCTAAGGAATATAGAAAATGAACACTTCTCACCTTCCCAGTATCTTAATGTATCTATCTTTGTTTTCTGGTACTCTTTTTGCTGGGCTGAAATAATATTATTTTAGTTTAATGAAGATAACATTAAAATAGCTGCACTATCATGTTTCTGTGAGCTTCCTACCCCCCACAAATAAACAAGATCCAAAACTTTCCTTTGAAAAAAAGAGAGCTGTTCCCAAACATGTTTCTCAGGACTATCCCCAATCATGTCAAGCATTGTCCAAAATGCCAAAGAGGAATTATTTGTTGTTTTGTTTCCCATTCCTGAGAAAACATTGCCTTTCTCTTTGCATCAAGGAAACCCTTATTTACAATTGCAGCTCTGTTGATTTCTCTCATTACAAGGTTTATATATGAGAGGAGTAGCTTAGCCCACTACTTCTGTCACTAACATGCACTTTTCCAAGAACACAGACTATGGGAAAAAAGCATTGCATAGAACTTCCTTTGATTTTTGTCATCTTTGAGCCAGTACTTAACCATCATCACATTTTTAGATCTGTCACTGGATACTTCTGAAGTACAGAAATAACTGCATTTTCCGAGTTGTTGTGTGTGCAATGTATTAACTCCAGTCTGGAAAACCACCCTGCCAGAACAACTCCAAAGGGAGTATGCAAATCCTTTTTAGTAACACTGCTCACCATAAAACATCAAAACACTATCTGAATACATCTGGGAAATGAACAATAATTTCGTTCTGGTCAGGCTAATCTCTTAGTCTTTAGTATAAAATCACATCTACACAAGTGAGATGAGAAATAGTGTATGCAATGAGCAAGAAGCACTTCAATGAGAACTTTTAGAGGTGTCTATATTTTGCCATTAAAATCACCATTAACAGACACACAGTTTACAGGGAAATTTGTAATTTTTCCCATAACATTTTTTATCAGAAGGTCACAGTTTATATCAAAGCTACTTTTAGAAGCACAGGTTTTACACTTCTTATTTCACAGCAAAAAAAAGGGCATGAGGACACTGACTTCAGAAATCTTCTCAGTTCTGGAGTTCAACCAAAAATTAGAGAAGCTGATGATTGCTTAAAGGAGCCATTTGTTTTTAATGGTGGTCAAATATTTCAGGGTGAGTTTCTCTAGAATCCAAATATTATTAAAATTGCAAATCCATTTAAGAACATCAAATAACTCAGCTTGGCAGTTAAGACAAATGGATACTGCAACACAGCACACTTAATTTTACAAGAATTCAGCCACAAGGCTTACTTCATAGCACGTAGCACACTTCCGGGTTATGTTTTTCTCCCAGAGCTGACTTTTGACTTGGACATCACCAGACCAGCAGCCTGGAATGCTGTACATTTTACCAGTTACTTCAACACTACAAATCCCCACCAAAGATACACTTTCTCATCAGTTATATCATTGGCCCATCACCAAATATTAACCCCAAGAGCTCTTGGAACCACTTTGGCCTTATTGTCATTAACAATTTGCCTTTGTGGAAGCTGTGCACACATCTCAGTGACAAAACACTAGATCTTTCCTATTCCCACAACAGACTTGTTATGGATAAAGCAATTAGAAGATCATTTGTCCATCCTGTGCATTTACCAAAAAGCCCCTCCAGCTGATTCTTTCAATATTCCAAGTACAGATTCCCTCTCTTACCAAAAGTCTTAGGAAACGGCATCCTGTGATTGGAAAAGGCCAGATTCAGTTCCCAGGATAGCCATGCTCTCTGCATGACCTCAAGGAAGTCACGTGTCCTAAAAAATGTCCAGTGACTCAGGAATGTCAAACCTGGCATTTCTTCAGTTTAGTTTTCAGACACCATTCATTTCATTCAGCAATACAGGTAAGTTCTCTACCATCTGGGCAGGAAAACAGGAAGCAGCTCCTACAGAAGAGGAAAGGTAGAAAGTCCTGGGTGCCTCAAGCCAGGCCCTCCAAAGACAGTTTTGAGGCCCTGAATCTCTTTGTCATTCTCCTCAATCTATAAAATGGAGACAAGAACATTTTCCTTCTGCCCAGGGATTGTGAGGATAAATACATTCCTGTTTGTGAGGCACTTAGATAAGATAGCTAAGGGAGTTATGTATGTTGATAGATTCCTTGATCTTAAGGAACTGTACTGTTGAAAGAAGCAGCTTGACTGAGTTATAAATGTCCGTATTATTCACAATATGAAACTGCCAAAAGATAAAAAACATTCTAATGATATTTGAGAGCAGGAACTCCCCTTCGCCCCCTCATACTTTGAGGACTCTGTCCCTTTGGAAATGGTATGCTTTTCAGTGAGGAGGATTCCCTATTGTTTTCTTCCCTATTCTTTATAATGTAAATGTAACCTCATTTATTTATTTATTTTGTCTCCCAGGCCTCTTTTCATCTGGCAAGATGGTGGGGGAGGGGGGTGGAGGGAAGAGGAACCGAAGGAGGGGGGCTATTTAATAATGTCCTATTAATCGCAGAGCACTATCAGCAGGCTTTAACCCTGTTCCAATTCTTTGATTGCTTTTTAGGGATTAGAGCAAACTTCATTGTCATCCATTGCATTGCAAATAGGTAAATTTGAGTGATATGTACACAAAATATAGATAGATGGATAGTGCATCAATATATGTGCAGAGTATATACATGCATTTATATAGCTTGTACACACACATACATATAAAAATAAGCTACATCTCCCTGTATGCCTAAGAGAAAAATCAAATCAAGGCACGGAGAAACTGAAAAAAAAACCCCTACATGTATCATTCACCTGATTTCAATTGTGACTCCCTTTGAACCTCGGCCAAATCATTTTGTACATTAAAAATTGGTCAGGGATGATAAGATTCCATTTTCATGGTTGGTAATGCAGAACCAGTGAAAGAATACAATTACAGACCCCTGAGTAAACTCTGCGAATGTCAACTTGATGTAAATGATCAAATGTCGACAAAGGGCTGGTGGGAGGGGGGCAGGCAGAAATGGAGGGGAAAGAGAAGCAGAGGGAGAGAGAAAAAGAGGCTTCAACTTCTTCAGCAGTCTCACCCAGTGACGTGCCAGCGTCTTCCCAGTCCCAGACATTTGGGACCCGACCTTTCTGAGCCAAAATGGGGCCCCAGTCTCCCACGGCTGCCACCGCCATTGCCCACCTCCACGCTGTGTTGGGGTTGTGACACGAGTGACATGCCCCTGCCTTCAGCAGGCCAACAAAAGCAAGCAGCCAGCACAAAGAATTCTTGCAAAACAATAGCATGCCTCCACAAAAATCCTGCAAGAGCCCAACACTTCAGGGTTTGTATTGAGGGACGGTCAGACCCCGACCCCTGTACAGAGCGCCTGCACAACTGCAGGTGCAGGCCCCCAGGGTCACCCCAAGCCCTCCTGGCTGCCTTCCTGCCCCAGCCCCACCATTTCCAGGGCTCCAGGAAGCCCTGCTTGCTGCTCTCTGCCTTCTCTGTGAGAACTAAGTTGATGCCATAGCAACTTCTTCTCTTTTTATATTGAGCTGACACATAGGAATCTGAGGGCGAATGTTGTGGCCAAGAAGATGTGCAGAGCTCAAGGAGAGAAAAGGAGGCAGAAGTGCTCATCACTCAACAGGGAGAGCAATGGTTTAAAAGTTCCCAGAGCATGATCTCTGTATTCCTTGCACATCATGATTCCCCAAGAGAGCAGATAAATCCCTTGTCTTACAGGCAGGTAAACTGAGGCACAGAGAAAGTAAAGCACTGACTTAACTGTGTTCCCAAAATGAGTCTTGAGAGGAGGGCTGACTGCCAGGTGCCTGTTTCCTCCAGCTTCCAGCTGACCACCAGCTCATGCTGCCCCTTGGTGATAAGGAGAGAGTTCATATCTAGGTCATGGCCACACCTCATCTGGTCCCACATTGCAGTGAGAAGAACAAGACTGCAGTGAACTTCTGGGAGGGGGATACATAACCAGAAGTTTTTTGCCATTCGTGAGCTGAAAACAGGAGCAACATTTCCATTTATTTTAGAATTATCACCTGAGCTGATTAAAGCGGTTATCAACTTCAGTTGTTCTTTACATGTCGTTTTTGTTTCACATTTCCAATGTTTTCCCTGTGTGCACTGCATAAATTATTGAAACATTATTTTATTTATCCATCCCCTTGTGACAGAAATAGGTTCTCTGAAAGCAAATCTTGTCCTAATCAGTTTTGTTTTTCTTGGTTTCTCTCCTCAGTATTGCCACAGCTTTTGGGTTAGTGAACACTAGTTTGCTTTTGTGGAGAACAAAAAGTGCTGTAGGCTGATAAAGACAGGCTGCTAAATTAAAGGTTATTCCAAAGTACATCATTGGCTAGGAAACAATAGGCTTGTAAAACTTTTAGCAAGCTGGGTGGGAAAAGAAGATAATACACTGAAGATAGACAGGATGGCGATTGTCTAGACCCCAGCAGCCCTGCTTCCCATTGAGACCTAACCTCAGCACAAAACTTTCTTGGTTCACAGCTACCTCCAGAATTGGCCATCAAGAATATGAGACAGTGAAATAAGCAAACCCCAGGGTGCTGAAATATGGGCTTAGGTTTATATCTTATATAAAAACAGCAGACTAGTACTGTCCCTTCCTACCCTGTACTCAATTCTTTTTATACACTAGTACATCAGTACAAAGCACCATTACAGAAGCATATACTTAAAATGTTGCACTTTTTTCTCTTTTCGAGTGTTACGTGTGCCATCCTAATGATAAGCAAAATAAAATTAAGCAGTGATATGCACATGAGTTCCTACTAAAAACAAATATCATAATCAAGTTTGATGTAAACGTGACACAAGCTGCTTAGCTGATAAGGGGTCTAAACTCTAGCTAACTACCTGTACTTTAAAATTAGCTCTGCTCAAAATATCTCAAGCAATACTATTAAAGAGTCAAGTGACGCTTAGAATGTTAGCAGGACTGTTCTGGTTTTGAAGCACAGTTTCAAATAAAATGAATTTTAAACAGTTCAAAACGTTGCAATTTCTCACCTGCACATATGGCTTATGACAAATTTGAATACTGAGTGTTATCTGAATCTTAAACTCTGAACCAGTGTACACAAATACATTTAGGGGGGTTGGGCACTGCAGTCAAATCTATTTGCTTCTCAGGCTAAAATTATTTGAACAGTTATTATTTTTTCCCTTTCCTTCCCTTGATTCTACATTCATGGTTCCCCTAAATGACACAAAATTATATATTGAATTTTTCCTCCCCTGTTACAAAAAATAGACTGGACTAAACCCATTAACTGGGGGAGTTAAGTCAATGCACATCATCCTTTTTGACAAACTTTATTGCCAGTCTTTGCAGATAATTACAGAAACTTAAACACAGTTTGTCTTTACTGAATTTAAGGTAATGAAAACCTTTTTTCTATGTCCTACTCATACAGTGAGAAAGATCTCAGTTAACAGGGATTAAATCTACATGGCATTCTTATAACATACAGCACAATCTATTTCAGCAAATGTAGAAATGACCATTTTTATCTAACATTGCTGAAGCATTCCATATTTGACATAAAAAAGCCACAGCTCTAATATTAGATTTAAATAGTGCAAATTACAGCACATGTTAAATAACTATTCCCTTGTGTATTTATAGCTTTAGGTTCTGAACTTGCTGTCTTGCATATTTTTCAGGCAGTCATTTTAAAAAGTTTTCAGTCCCTTATTTAATTTTTATTATTATTAACTATATGTTAATTAATTAACATATAGTTATTGTTGCCACACTAAAGATGATTTACAAATATTGTTTTGCTAATAAATGTGATGGAAAGGTTTATTCTTTCAAGATACTCATATGGCAAATATTTTTTCAACTAAATGGTTTCTTTTGGCAATTCAAATCCATTTTTTTCATTTTTAGTTTTGTTTTTTTTTTTTTTCAAATACACATGCTTAATTTAGAAAGCAAAAATCTAAATTAAAACTCTTCATACAAAAATGAGGAAAGATATTACTCCAGTCTGATTTGCCAATTACATTTTACCACAGTTTTGTAAGTAGTTGCTATCCTTTTTATTTGAACAATTCTGAGGCAAATTTTTTAGGGAATACAAATATTTCATGCAGATGAGTGGTACACCTAGCAACAGAAACTCATAGCAGCAAAACTTAGTAATCAGAGTGAGTCCAGAGGAGGGCCACAAAGTTGATTAGGGGGATGGAGCATGTCTCCTATGAGGAAAGGCTGAGAGAATTGGGACTCTTCAGTTTGGAGAAGAGAAGGCTTCAGGGTGACCTAATTCCAGCCTTGTAGTACCTAAACAGAGCCTACAGGAAAAATGGAGAGAGACTATTTATAAGAGCATCTAAATACAAGACAAGAGGAAATGGCTTCAAACTGAAAGAAAGCAGGTTTAGATCAGTTACTAGGAAGAAATTCTTTACTCTGAGAGTGGTAAGGAACAGGAACAGGTTTTCCAGAGAAGTTGGAGTTGCCTCGTCCCTCTAAGTGTTCAAGGCCTGGCTGGATGGAGCTTTCAGCAGCCTGGTCTAGTGGAAGGGTGGGGGAGCAGGTTGGAACGAGATGATCTTTAATATCCCTTCCAACCCAGGCCATTCTATCATTTGTGGAATCACCCTGCCTACTATAGCTAAAAGAATAGCAATTAAAACCAGTAAGCAATAGTTCCCTACACAAGAGAAAATGACAAGTCAGGCTGAAACTTTACAAATAATGGCAATAGCCGGGGAACAATATATAAAGTTTTGTTTCTTTGGGCAATGACTGCCTGAAATGTCACGACTTTTGGGTATTTTGACTTTAGGAAGGATATAAAAATAATATGGAGGTTTTCTACAGCAACAAAAAAATCTTGTTTCTACCCCTCATCCACATTTCTATTTGAGACAGAGCTTTTAAAATCTAGATTAGAATAGTTAATCAGTAACTATAAACTAGTATAAAAATTATCTTAAAGAAGTTGTATTGTTATAGGTATCAAGTTTCTATATCTTATATCTATCTATCTATATCAAGGTATCTATATCTTGCAGTACTAAATACACTATCTTCTACTTCCCATAATGGAGGGACAAGTTTCTCTAGCTGGTTTTAGTGGGGAAGCAATTTTTATATGTTCACCTCTGCAGCTGAATACAGGAGCAATATAACAAGACGAGTGGATGGGTTACACATCCTGCTGATCTTCTTTATTATTATTAACAATTCAGGAGTCAGAGTCAGTTTTCAGTGGTAAATCATTCTAAATCTTTTTTACATGAATAGTATATGGATATTTTTTTTTTTTCCAAGCAAAATATTCCCCACTATATAAGAAAAACTAGTAGATGAGTAACAGATGAGTTCCATGATAGGATACACAAGAGGCCCTGTCTCACTGCCTGCAAGCCAGCAGCCCTGGTGCCCTGGTGTTTGTCTTCAGCCCCTCAAAAGTGGAGCACTTCTGAAGTGCAACACAGAATCTTGAAGGAAGAAACACTAGCAGAACAATCTCTGTCACTTCTCAAATAATGGGAATATATAAAGGGAATATAATGTATTTAACTTCCTACAAAAAGGCTGGGTTATTTGGAGCACCTACAGTGAGCCACACAGTGAAGCATTTGTAATAGTCAAACACAGTGGCTTAAGATATAGGGAAAGGAAATGGTCCATGAAAGACTGGTCTACAGAGTTAAATCCCTAAACTAGGCTCACCTCGCAGACAATTTTGAAAACAGATTTCAGGTCAGGAAATGGTAGGGAATGAGTTTAAGTGAATGTCAAAGCCACTAACCCTTCTCCACAAGAGGAGAAAAAGTAATTCATGAAATCAGCAAAGGATTAAGGCAATTCAGGTACCTCTACAATGCTAAAGAAAAGCTCAGAAAAGTTCAGAATGTGCCTTTGGGAACTGGAACCCTGATAGTCCACACTCACTGATAATTATCTCACCTTTGGGTTTTGTTTGTTCTGTTTTAGACCTTCATCTCTCTTTTCAGGAAACAACCATTACCTGGATCTCAGGATAATCCCCTACATGGACCACTCCTAAAATGTTTTATGTCCAAGACTATCCCAAATCCAGCATTTCCTATCCTACTAAGTCCACCAGAACCATTGTGGGAAGGTTCATGCCTCAAAAGCCTCTTTACATAGTTTAGTTATACCATTCCTCCTCCTCCAGAAGCACATACAGGCCTCTCCTTGCTGGTCCATCACTCTCTTCAGAAGATACTCAATAGGAAATAAATCATAACCTCTGTTACAAAGGTTTGGAGGTCAGTCTCTGTGTACAAGTGCCCCTCTCCCAAACAGAATGTCCCAGATCTTTCCATGTCTCCCTCACCACAAAGCCCTGGGTTACTGTAGCTGTTGAAACAACCAAGCACTGAAACAGGGCAGACACAGTCTCCATCAGAAAGTTTCTACCCTCCAACAGAAGAAGATATATGAGGCTGGCTTTAAATTGATCTCTTATCTTAAATGACCATTGCTTCTAAGGCTATGGCTTCACTCAAGAATTAAAACTTCTAAAATTTTATTTATTCTTCTTGAATCACCCATACTCACACAGTAGCTTTGCCATACTGCCAAGTTACACCCAAACTGATACATGAACTAGTTCAATACACTCGTGCTATCACTGCTGTCTCCCAAAGAAATCAGTACAGGTACTAAATGGAAAGGGCATTTCCCAGATAGGATCTACCACTTCAAATACATTTGATTTTTGATTCAAAACAACCTTCAGGTGTCAGTGCAAAACCACTCTTTTCTGTATAGCTTATTGGCAAAAGATGAGCAAAGAAATGGTTGGAAGGAACTCGGGTGGTGATTTGTTAATAATTTTGATTAAATTTAGTGTAATCACATGGTTGCTGTTGCATTTTTATCCATGGATAATTATGGAGTCTGCTCATTTTATGAGATGTATTTTTAAGAGTTTATCAGTGGCTTGGGATGAGTGCTCTTTTGTTTAGTGATGTATAAATTTGAATAATAATAAATAACAAAGTGAAAGAGAATGAGGGAAGGGAGGAGACTGAAGTCTGGGAAGATGCCTCACTATGTATGTCTGTTGCATTTGATCACAGCATAGATGATACAGCAGTGGGCATTATAGAAAGCCCCAGTATAAATCAGATTACATAAATATTAATTGCCGTGTACTAACTGTGCACTTTACTGGAGTATATTGATGTTTTCAGTCAAAGGCTCATGTTATTAGCATACATTTAATGATCAGCCACTTCCCTTTATGCAGTTCTAGCATTTTGCTGAGCAGACACCAGAAAACAAGGCTGTGTTGGTGCACGGTGACACTGCCCTACAGCGACTTATGGGTTCACACCGGCTCTCCCCCGTGCTGCACCCTGTCAGCCTCACACTGTGGGGCACCACTCTGCTTCCCCGTGGGGCAGCCCAAGCTACAGACACCCTCCAGACTGACATTTCTCCATCAAAGACTGGGGGGGGAACTTATTATTGAAGATGTACCATATAATTTCAGTACTACCACAGCAGCTAAATATTTGGCATTTTGTCCTTGCTGCACTAGTTGTGGTATGACTCTATGACTTGTTGGACCACTATTAGCTTCACCTGCAAGAATTTGCACTCACTTTCATAAAAAGACTGAGACAGGACTTCTTCTCTCACATATTAAAATAAAGTATTAATTAAAAAGTTGTTCCTATTCAAATAATCGCATTCACCACAAAGTTAAATTAGGAGGGAAATTGGAGGTTAACCATCAATGTTAAAACATTAAAATAATACTGATTTGGACAATTTTGATGTGTTACAAAACCTTTTTAATTATACAAAAATTCAAAGAAAATAAGGTATGCAAAAATGAAAAAAAAGCCTAATTGATTGGTTAACACCGAAGAAACCACAAGAAACCTACCCCCTCTTCTGTCAAAATATCATTAAACCAAGACATTACTATGGAAAAGCCTGATTTTGATGAAGCTGCACTTACCACTAGTAAAAGATCATTTAAGGCATTTTTCTCATGATTAATACAAATAAGTAACAAGGTGTTCTTTTTCAAACTACTTGGGTACATTTGAGGAAAGTTATATTACTTTTAGGACTGTATGAGGCAAAGTGTTTTGCAGCTGTGCTGTACTATTACTCACCACAATTAAATCATGCAGTAATGAGTGCACATGTCACGCGTTTATTTGGGGTTTATTATGAACTTGTGCTGTGGTTCCGTGCTTTGTACCAG